>NW_027461530.1:604500-1209000 GCF_027571235.1 Dermatophagoides pteronyssinus
ACAACAACCATAACAAAAGAAAAGGAAAAAGAAAATAACCAACCAAAATACATTGAATTAGATGGACAAACTGAACAACAACAACAACAAACTGATCAACAACAAAATGAACAACAACAAACTGAACAACAACAACAAACTGATCAACAACAACAACAAATGCCAAATCATCAGAAAAAAAATGAAAAGAAAATCACAAACGAACGAACGAAGAAAAATGATAATAGTAATAATCACTATCGATCGATCAATCTATTTATCGATCCGAAATAATCTGATTTCATTTTCATCTTTTTCATTTCTTCTTGTCTTCTTATTTTGGGGTTTGGTTTCGTTTTTAGTTTTAGTTTTGTTTTCGAATCGGCTCAAATCATCATTCAATCACATTATCATCAACATAGAGATAATTAGAATGAATATACATTCTCCCAATTCAGATATTTTAAGATCTTTATCAGAGAAAACAAAAATGAATGATAATGAATGAATGAATGAATCGGTGCTATTACTTGGTGTGAAATATGAATAAAACATTTTCGTTCGTTTGTTCGTTGATGAACACCTTGATCTTTACGTCGTTTTGTTTTGGTTTTTGGCATTTTGCTTTGTTTTGTTTCATTGTGGTTTTTGCCTATTGTTTTGCTTTGGCCAAAAGTGATCATTTTTTTCTATTGAATATTCACCGAAATGGTTGTTGATAATAGTGTTGGGAAAAAAATTACTTTGAACCTTTTCAACAATAAAAAAGCCTTTTTGCTGTTGTTGTTCGTTGGGTGACAATATTTTGTTGAATAAACGGTTTTTTCTTTTCTTTCTTATAATAATAAAAATAGCTTTTTCTTGGCATAGCCAATAGCCATTTTCATTCCTAAAATGATTGAAAATGATTAAAAACAAACTACATTTATTGTCATTATTATCAATCGATTATCAATCGATTATTATCGATTTTCTTTTTTTTTTTTTGGTTATCTATTGTCATGAAATGAATTGATAATTTTTTCTCACTCTCTGTGTTTATCAATGTATCAATGGACACGCACGCTAACTTATCATTTATCAATTGAATTAAAAAAAGATCTGGCTATTTTTTTGATGAGATTTTTCTGCTTTTTTTAGTGAGATAAACATCTATTACAATGAATAATCAATGTATAATAATCATTATCGTCGTCGTTTAGCAAGTTTACTTTTGTTTATTTAGCAATTTTTTTCGGTTTCAATTCAATTCTCATTAGGCCATTAGAAAGAATTGATACAAATTAATTGTTTTTTTTCACTAAGTTGCTGTCATTTCACTTTTTATCGTTTTTTCAAAGCAACAAAAAAAAAAATCAGTTAAGCGTTTTTTTCATCTGGGTTTCTATTTCAGCAAACCAGATTGCTTGATTGATTGATTGATTGAAACTTACCTTAATCAAACATTCAATTATTGTTTGTTGTTGTTTAGGTTGATGAGTGAATGGAATAACAAATCTGATACAGAAATATTCTTTGAATCAACGGAAAATCACTGAATATTCACACACACACAATCGATGAATGAATGAATGAATGAAAAGAAACAAGTTGATTTTGAAGAAAAGAAAAAACTTTAGAAAGGGTTAAACAAATGAATGATGTTTGAATTTGGATCACATTTTGTTGTTGTTGTTGTTGTTAAAGAAGAAGTTACATAATTAAATTTATGTTTTTTTGGCCAAATACAAATTCAAATGATGGTGATGATAAAATCAAAGTGAAAAGTCGAATGATTCAAAAAAAAGCATCAATGAAATGAAATAAAATAAAATTTCAAACTCTTTTTCTTCTTCTGTTTGTGGCCGGTTTTTCAAAAAAAAAAAAAAAAAAATCACTTTCTTTTTTTCAAATGGAGAAAATGAAAAAAAATTGAAACTTTCTGGACACAGTGATTGTCAAAGATTGGTTGGTCGGTTGGTTGTTCAAAGCATCATCAAATTTTTCATTTCGTTGTGAGAATGGGTCAAACAATCATAATAATAGAAAAGACTTTTCATCGAAAGAGAGAACGTGCACGTTTGGCATCCAATAATAATATTATTGAATTAGCATCGTAAAAAGGAAAAGAAAAATGGAAAAATTGAAAATGGAAAAGAAGAAGAAAACACACATTCAACGGAAATCTTATTTATTTATCTATCTATCGTTTCAGGTGGTAAGGTGTAAATCAGATTTTGATGCGTTTTGGAAAAAAAAACATTGCTATTCTTAGCATCATCAATGTTTGTTTCGTTTGTTTGTTTGTTGCACACTTTGCCGGTGTTTCAATTTAATATCAGATTTTTTTTTATTTGTCGTTTTTGTTGGTTTCTTTCTTTCCTCCTTTCACATTCACATCATCATCATAATCATCAATGAATTGAATGTTCGGACCATCGATCGATGGTCTCTTCTTTTGGATTTTCTTTCTTGGTTGTTGTTGTTGTTTACTCTCTCTATTTTGGTCCATTCTCTTTATCTTGTTTATTTTTCATTATATTTTTCACATTTCTTCTCTCTCTCATCATTATCATTATCCAAATAAAAAAAAAAAGATTCATTTATCTTGTCGATGTTTTCTCTGTTTTTCTTTTGTTGCATCTGTTGTTTGCCGGGGTTTTTTTCTTAGTTTCGTTTGTTTGGCTCTACTGACATACTTTTTTCCAAACAAACACAGTTAGGTTAGGCCAGGTATGTGTTTACCTGTTGGAGGAGGAGGATGAGAAGAAGGAGAAGGTGATGTGGTATAGTATTTCTTCGGAGTGAGAGAGACTGATCTTTCACTCATCACCATCTTCATTATGATGATAATAATAATAATAAGATCGGCAGGTAATATTATTATTATGCCTAAAAGGCATTGACACTACTAAGCAAAAAAAAAAAATCAGTGGGTATGTTTTGGATGTACCAAATATAATTTTTTTTTTCTCTATTCAAAAGTAGAAGAAATTCATATTCAACAACAACAACAACATTTTCATTGTGTGAATGTTATGAATGTTTTTTCTCTCTCTCTCTCTCTCTCTCTCTCTCTCTCACATTTTCATTATCTCTCTCTCTCATTTTCCTTAATATATATGTTTCATTTGTCTCACATCATTGGGTCAACATTCTTCTTACTTTTTTATGGTAAAATTAATGATAATGTTATACCAACGGTAGATCTTTTTGAAAAGTAACAGTGATGTTGTCTGTTGGCTGTATACTTTTTTTGATAATATGATTTTTGACCTATCTTTTCTTCTTCATTTTCTATTTGGCCAGAAGCACTTTCACATTCATTCATTCATTCATTTGGAGTGAAGAAAATGAAAATAATTTTATTCAAGATCTATTTTTTGCCATCCATGACATCCACCGCCATCATTTCAACGATGGGTCTCTTTTTCTTGCTTTCTTTTCGGTGTTTTTCATCATTTTCTCTCTGTCTTTCTGTATGTCATCTGTCTGCATAATCAATCTTTTGCCATATCTTCTATTCGTCTACCTGGCGATGTTTTTCCTCCATCTAAAATAATTACATCTGAATATTTATGTGAGGAGAGAGAGAGAGAGAGAGAGAGAGAGAGAGAGAGAGAGAGAGAGAGAGACGAAGAAAATGTAAATGAAAACAACATTAGCATTAACATCCAGAAGGAAAAAAAAAATTTTTTTGTTTTTTTTCTGGGTGAAAGTGAAATGAGGAACATAAGAAAAAATAAGGTAGCAAAAAAATTTTGAAAATTTTTTTTCCACTTTCTAAATATACCTGTGTTGAAAATGAAAAAAAAATTAATTTGCCTCGAAGCTTTATCAATCTGGTTGTTCTTTTCTTTGACTTTCTCTTTCTCTGTCTCTCTGTGTGTGCGTACAGGGGGGGGGATTTTTCATCAGCATCCATTTTGATGAAACAATATTACCACCGGGGGATGATCATTTTCATTTTCATCTTTCGTCGCCAATGCACCTGGCCAGATCATTTTGGATTTTTGCTGTTGAAAAAACATTTTGACAGGGATGTTTGTATACTTGAACAACCAAACCAAATAATAACATAATGCCAGGTAAAACACACAAATGATGATTTGACCTAAAAAATATGCCCATCTTATCACATTAGGGGAATTATTCAAATTTTTTGTTTCAAAATTGATCTTTCAAATTGAATAGTTTTTTTTTGTTTTGCCTGATATCTTTATTTGGTAAAAGAAGAATGTCATCATTATCATCAAAATGATGATAATCGTCTATTCAGGTTGACAGAAAAGAGACATGAATTTTTGACATTTGATGCAGTCATCATTTTTCGTGATGAAATAAGTAAATCTGTTTGTTTGTTTGTGTGTCATTTTACAAATGGATTTCGGGATTGTCTATGGTTTTCATCGATAATCAATCGATCGATCGATCGATATTATTTTTATTTTTGTCAAATTTTTTGTCAATTTACAAATCACTATTATCATTTGAAAAAGGGTTAAACAAACCAAACAAAATTGGCTTCGCATTCATTCATCCATCATACAAAAAAGATTTTCTGATAAAGATTTTGTTCATTCATTCATTCATGTGTGTGTGTGTTTGTGTCATTTGTTAGATGTCATAGATTCAATTGTTCAATTCATTTTAGTACAATTAATTTAATTCAATCAAGAATCAAATTGAATGGAAAAAAAATCGACCCAATCAGATCAGATGTGTAATAACAATGATACAAAGGTCAATTTGAATCGAAATGAATTGAAATAAAATGTTTGGACAACTAAATAGACGAATTGATATATTATCATAAAGATAAGAATGAAAATCAATGTCAAAATTCTATTCAGATGGAAATAAAAAGAGATGGAAAGGCGTTTTGAATGAAACACAAAAACATTGATTTGATTATCAGCATCATTTTTGTTTTGTTTTGGTTTCGGTTGTTCATCTCATTGGTTTCTCATTGGTGTTATTCTCTGGTTGTTTTGTTCTGGCTGTTTTATTCTTTTGGCCCTAAATTTTTTTTTTTTTTAGTTTAAAATGTCCCATCAATCAATCAAATGGCCCAGAAATATCATTTTTTTCAGTTTTCTGGTTTCCAAATGACATGTTTGAAAACACACACTCATATCAAATTTGATTTTTGTTTTTGTTTTGTCAAATCCTCTTCTTGTATCAAATTCTTCTTTTTTCCCTTGCTGCTTTGTCTTGCGAATCTAAAAAAACGACAAAAAAACGACAGTTAATGGATAACATCTATCTTTCAGAAAACGAAAATGATCACAAAAAGACTGCAGAGAGAGATATCTTGGCCAAACACTATCCAACATCATCATTATTATCATACAAACATCAAAATCATCATAAACTTGAGATTTATTGTTGTTTTCGTCGTTATATCGATATAAAAATCCAGAAAAGAAGAGAATATTCTGCTGCTGCTGCTGCTGCTGTCGATGATAATAATGATGATGATGATGATTTGAGCAATAGTCTTTGATCGACTTTAATCAATCGATCATCATTTTCGAAATTGAACTCGAATCGATTTCTTTCTCAATTCTCACTGTGTCTCTGACATTGATGATGATGATAAAACGGGATGTGTGTGTGTGTGTGTGTGTTAAATTCTGTGTTTTTCTTCTTCTGATGATGATGATTAATGAAATACGAAAAAAAGAATGGTAAAAAATTCAAAAAGTCAATCAAAGTTAGCTGTTTTGTCCATGTTTGATCATCATTAGAATTACAAGAAAGGGGAGAAAAATGATATTTATTAACCCTTTGGGCGCTTTTACAAAAATTCATTTCAATTTTTGAATTTGATAAATTCTTTTTGTTGTTGAATTCTTCCAGAATGTTAATTCCATAATGAATTCATTGAGAAAAAACAAAAATTTCCTATGAAATTCCACTACAATCATCATAATAATCAAGTTTCATAGAAATTCTTTCACATGCTAATTATGAAGACCGTTTTTTTGGAGCAGCAAAAAAAAAAAAAATGAATGTCCCTTCCTAATTATGACTATGGATAATTATGATGGACAACAACAACAACAACAACAACAACGTTAACAAAAACTAATTAACTGACCAAACTGACAAATATCCGAACAAAACAAACTGACAAAAACAACCGGTTTTCGGTTCGTTCGGTTTGGACACACCTGAATATTTTCCAAAAACAACAGCAACAATGACTGACTGACTGAATGGTCAATGTGAATTTTGATTTCTTTTCCAGAGAAACAAACCCAGATTCTTTCAATCACATTTGACATTCAAAAAAAAATTTTTTGTTTGTTTTTCTCGTTTTTGAAATGGCTTTAACATCATCATCATCATATTTTTTTCAGCTTGACCAAATGCAATTTACTTTGTTGAAATACCAAAAAAAAATGACAAAAACAAAACAAAACAAACCAAAAAAAATGATGATGTCAAGGAAAAAAGAATATGCTTTGTTTGTTTTGTTTTGTTTGTTTTGTTTTGGGTTCTGCTTGTCTTCGTGATCAAGAAAATGTTTTTAGTTTTATTTAGTTTTCACTTTTAGTTTTCTTGCGTCATCCAAAGTGGTATTTCAACTTTTTTCTATTTCGAAAAAAAAAATGAAGAAAATCTCTTTGTAAAACCACCAGAAAATGACGATGATGACGATGATGACGATTTCAGACACAGACGATTATTTTCAACCAAGGCAATGTCCCAACGAAACAAAAAATATTTAAAAAAAGCATCCTTTTTTTTGCCATCCAGTTAAGGATGTTTTGAAGAAAAAAAGGAAAGCACATGTGCATAGTGAGAAAGGAAAGTAAAAAAGAAAATTTTATTCAATCAATCAATCGATCAGATTGAATGACAAGGATATTTTCAAACAACACACTTGCACTTTCGTTTTTCTTTTCCAGAACGAAATAAACCAAAAGCCAAAAACGTTTAAATCAAATCAAATCAATTTTTTAGCTGGCTGGTTGGGTGATTGGATTAGGATTAAATTATTAATGTTTTTATCATGGGAATCTATGTCAATCCATCCCATCCATAGCATCATTAATGATGTTTGTGGCTTTTGGAAAAACGAAAAACGAGAAAATTGAATTAATTTGTTGCTAATATCATCATCATCGTGATGATTATCATTTAAGCGATGAAAAGTTTCAAAAGTTTGTGTTTGTGTGCGTTGAAAAATTGACTTCAGGTACATTTACCATGATGATCATGATGTTGATAATATCGTTGTTGATGATGATGATGGGTTATTCATTAAAATAATGAAGAAAGAAAGAAATGTAATAATCGTTCAACGATAATGAATTTTTTTTATATTCGGGTAAACGAAAATCGTGAGAAATCATTCACAAAATGAAATGAAATGAAATGAAGAAACTTTCATAGGCAAATCTTTTCTGCAGATGTGCTATATTGAAAATGATGATCATCATGATCGAACAATGTTTACCAAATGTTTTTTGTTTTCAATGGTAAAAAACAGATAGACCATCCTTTCTTTTTCGTTTTTCTTATTTTCGATTTTGGAACAATGAAATCGTCATTCATTCATTCATTGCTTTGTTTGGGTTGTTTTTTTGTGAAAAGGGTTATAACTTGTAAAAATTGTAACAGTTTTTTTTTGTAGTTTTGTAGTTTTCAAGTGTGTATTGTTAGTTAGTTAGTTAGTTAGTTGGTTGGTTGGTTTTGGATGATGATCTCTAAAGTCAATTTTGACTGTACTTATATTTCAGATAATAAGTGTAGCGTTTTTTTCCCGAACAACCAACGAAAGAAAAAGAAAAGATAAAAGAAGAAAGAAACATTTTCATTACCGAAATACGACAATAAAATAAAAAATTGAAAACAGAAAAACAAAATGTGAAATGAAACGAAAAAAAAAGACAGTAAAGCACATCTTTATTTGAAAGAATGAATCTCAATGATGATGATGATGATCTTCTTCTTCTTGTTTTTTGTTGTCCAAAATCTTTATGATGATTCTTTTTTTTTGAGTGGAAAATAAAAATAGTTCCCGGATTTCAACAAAAAAAACACCCCGAGAAAATTTCTTTTTCTTTTTCATTTTCTTTGTGTTCCCAAAGTAAAGTGTTTTCGTTGAGGTATCGCAATCCAAAGAGAGAGAGAGAGAGAGAGAGAGAGAGAGAGAGAGAGAGAGAGAGAGAGAGAGAGAGAGAGAGAGAGAGAAATTCATCAGTGGTTCAATAAGTTCGCCTAATGTTTATTATCATTGTTATTAGTTTTTTTGTATGACCAAAAAATTGTCCAAAATGAAAACAATGATGGTCATATAACTATAGTAAAAACCAATGAAAGAAAGAAAGGAGAAATTCCTTAATCAACCAACGTCAAACCACACACACACATATAGTATAGTGAAATCATTTTCCTTATAAGAAACATTCCGATGGCAATACGAGAATAAATGAAAATCGATTCTGGAGAAGAGGGAAAAGTAGAAGAAATAAAACCTGATTATTAATCGAAATGTTTTTTTCTGTTTTCCTGAAGTAACGAAAAATCGTATAAATTGTCGTTATCGTGTCAATTGAAGAATATGAAAGGAAAGAATCCGAAAAGGCGAGGAAATTCCTCCTCCAAACGACAACAAACAACAAACCTCTGAAGAATCGTTTCTTTTCCTCTCACTTTTTCAAAATGTTTATCATTTTGGTCAAAAAAAGGAAAAATCCTAGATTCAATTCTATAATGGATAAAAAAGGAAAAAAAACGATGTGTTTGGTTATAAATGATGTTTGTTTGTATGTGCATTTTGCTTTCGTTATTTTTTCGTTTGTTTATTCACAAATAAAATGACATGATAATCACCATTATAAGAAATTGATCGTGTTGCCTCTTTGTATATGTGTGTGATGTTTGGTGATAATATCATCTATTCAAACCACCAAACAAACAGCAAATGTGTGTCTTACCTTAATGGTGTTTGTATCCGAGCAAAAAAAAAAAAAACGAACGAAATCCAGAAAAAACCCAAAAAACTGAAACTGTCATCTGTCTTTAATAGTTTTTTGTTGTTGTTGTTGTTTTTTGGGTTTTTTTTTCTGTAAAATCAATTTTCACATCAAACCAGAATAGGAATAACAACCAAACCAAACCAAGACAACAACAACATTGAAATATCTTTCCATATACATAAAACATTGTATACAATGTTTTGCGTTGTGAAAACCCAAAAATAACAACCAAACAAAAAACTTTAATTATCAAATTCTGGTCTTGTTTCAAAAATTTCTGTTTTTTTTTTTTGTTTTTGACCATTTATAACCCTTTTCTCTCTCTCTCTCTTTTGTCCATTCAATGAATAAAATTTGACCAAATGAATGAATGAATCGTGTTTTGTGTAAATGAAAATGATATTCAGTGAAATGAAAATTGTTTTTTTTTCAAAAAAAAAAAAAAAAAAGTTTCACCATCATCATCATCATTTACAATTAGTCGAAATGGTGGAAAACGATGCGAAAACAGAATACAGAATACAAAATGAAAACTTTTATTACAGTTTTGTATTTCCATAATTCTTCCTTTTTGCAAAAGAATTTTTTTTCGGGTAAAAAACAACAACAACCGAAAAAAAAACATTCTTCTTTGATAAGATGAAAAACGTCTTTGTTTTGGTTCGCATTTCATCATCATCATTTTTGGTGAAACCAACTTTTGAAAGAAAAAAATAAAAAAAAAAATAACTGTGAAAACTGTGTCTTTTGTTGTCTGGTTGAATGGTGGAAACTTTCTGTATTTTGTTTTTTTGTTGTTTCATTTTTTTTGAATTGAATTCAGCTAAATGATGACATAATTTAATTATTAAAACAAAAAAACAAAAAAAAACGGTCGAAAAAATGGCTGAAGCAACCAAACAAGCCGAGAATATGATGATAAAAATTGATAAGATTGATTTGACTTTTGGTGAATTTTTTTCATTCACAAAAAAAGAGAAAATGTTTGTGCGTGTGTGTGTGTGACACACCGACAAACAAACAAACAAACAAACAAACACGTCAAAGGATGTTTACGAAAATGTGAAAAGTAAATGTGGAAAAAAAGAAACTTGGTTTTTTTGGTTTGTTTGAAATGCCAAACCGACCGACCGACCGGAATAAACAAAACGAAAACGATTCTCTCTCTCTCTCTCTCTCTCTCTCTCTCTCTCTCTCTCTCTGGTCTGACATTGTTTTTTCTTCTTTCTTTTGTTTCATCAATTCAATTATATCATCAATTTTTGTTTTTTGTTGAACTTTTTTTTGAAGATGTTTTTTTTTGTTTTGTTCAGTTTTTCTTGACGATTATTGTTTTTTGTTTTTTGTTGTACAGAATAAATTCAATTCAATTGAAATGTTTGACTGGTTCCTCGTCGATCGTTGA
This sequence comes from Dermatophagoides pteronyssinus, assembly GCF_027571235.1. Classification (NCBI taxonomy): domain Eukaryota; kingdom Metazoa; phylum Arthropoda; class Arachnida; order Sarcoptiformes; family Pyroglyphidae; genus Dermatophagoides; species Dermatophagoides pteronyssinus. Next base: position 614,857 of record NW_027461530.1, read on the forward strand.
TATTTGCTCTTAGCAAAGATGGATCAGAGCGAGAGAGAGAGAGAGAGAGAGAGAGAGAGAGAGAGAGAGAGAGAGAGAGAGAGAATCATTCTTAAATTCTTCAAGTTTCAAGTTTTATTATTATCAAAAGAGAAATGATGATGATAATTTATTTCCATTATCCTAAGCAAAACAAAACAAAACGAAAAAAATCTTAAGAAGGTTAAGTTTCCAAAAAAAAACATATTTTATTATTTTGTTTTTCTATTCTGTTCGATATTTCAAGTTATTATTGTCATTGGATTTATATGGATTTTCTTTTTTTGGTTTATGGATTTTTCTTTTCTTTTTGGTTTTTGGTTCAAATCGATGATGACCAATTCTGGTTTATTTTTTTCCTGATAAAGTTTTTATTTATTTATTTATAACATAAGTTCAATTGAACTAAAATCGGATTGTCCCTTAAGGGAAATGATGTCTACATTAATGTTTGTATGGTTTGTGATTTTTCTTTCATCGGATTCCATTGATTTATTCGACCAAGAGAGAGAGAGAGAGAGAGAGAAGCGAAACTTTCTTTCGTTAAGATATTTTTTGGTTATTTCTACCTTGGAAAAGAAAATTCTCCTGCGGTGATAAATGATTGCGTTCATTATTCATCATAATATTAATCTCAAAAGACTTTTTTTGGTGGTAGCCGAAAAAAAAGAAATAATCTCCATTGGTTTTGGCCCATATCATCATCATCTTCACAGACAAAAAAAAGTATTTTATTATTCATCATCAGATCATGAATATCCATCAGATCGTCATGATGTTGAATATCACATCATCATCATCAACAACAACTATAGGTTAACCTTTTTCGATACGTTCATTCGTGCGTGTGAATTTTTTTTTTTTTTTGTTTCTTTCGGTTTTCTGCTGCGTGTCTGCGGTATGTGTGAATATTTCTTTGGTTCTTTGGTTCTTTTAAGAATGAATTTTGACATTTATTTTCTTCGACAAAAAACTTGTATCCAATGTTTGTGTTTGTTGCTGAATACATATTTTTTTTTCTTCGGGTAAATATTGAAACGAAAAAAGTTTCTTTTTTTTCCCGTTTTTTTGGTTGCTATTTCGGGTTTTTTTTTCAAATATTGATTCGAAAAAAAATCTTTCGGTTTTTTTCTTCTTCATTACAGAATCTCGATTCTTTACATTCTTGATACTTTCTTTCAAATTCTGTTTATTTGTTCGGTTTGGTCGATTCTATTTTCAGGTTTTTTTTTCATATTTTTACACTTTTGCAATATTTTTTTCTTTCATTCAATCGTGGAACAGACAAAACGAATCGAATAAAAAAAAATTTATCAATAAGGTATGGCGCAATCAAAAAAAAAAAAAAGATTTTTATCAAAAAAAGAAATGGAAAAATGAAATGAAAAAAGCTAAAAAAAGCTATGCTGTGTGTGTGTGTGTTGCCTAAATTACATTCATATGATAATGAATTTCGATTGATTTTTTTTTACGCAAAACGCAGATAAACGAATCGCACATGCTTTTTTTTACAAGTATTTTTTTTTACAAACAGTTTTTTTTTCGTTGAAATTATAAATTACTTAATGGCCATTCAATTCCACATGTACATTTTGTAAATAAAAAACATCCAATTCACATACACACACAAACAAACTTCTCCAACAGAAAAATAAATAAAAATATTTTTCCTGTTTCTTTTCTTTTGTGACATGCGTTTTACCAATCTTTCTATTTGTAATGTAATTGATGATCCATTTGCGGATTCAATAACTGCTGCTTCTTCTGCTTCGGCTGATTGCAGAACACACAAAAACACACACAGCAGACAGGCAAAGTTTTTCATTTTCTTCATTTTCAAAACGCATGACGCCTATAGAATTTGTTGTCAGAATTTTTCTTTTTCGTTTTTCGGTTTTCCAAATTTATTTTCATTTTCACACACACACAGAGTGTTCCAATTCAAACATTCAAATATATTCCATTACACTTTATCGAATGAATATTTTATTTTTTACTTTTTTCTTTGGTCCGTTCGTTCGGTATTTTCGTTCCTCTTGACCAGGCGGTTAATATTGTGAATGTGCTTGAATTTTTTTCTCTGTGTGTGATTTTTTCCTTCCTTCTTTCGCCGCAATGTTTCATCATCGTAACATCATCGTAACATCTTCTGTTTTGATTCATGAATTTCTTCCGTCATCATCATCATTATCATCATCATCAACATGATGGCTAATTATGATGTGTTCCGGCCATCATCATCATCATCATCTAATTAAATTAAATGTGAAAAAAAATCTACTTATGATGAATACGATATATGTGAACGGTGCTTGTGTTTTGCTTTTTTCAAGTGAAATTAATTAATTAATTAGAAAATTAATTAATTTTAAAAAAATGCTGACCAGAAAAGAAAAAAATGATGATGATGAAAAGTGATTAAAAGTGATGATGATGATCGATACAAATATTCAACTCTAATAACAACTTCAGTCTGTGTGTGTGTGTGTGTGTGATCCAATAAATTCTTCTTCGCAAGAATATTCTTTCAGTATGTAAAATATTTGATTTTGAAAAATTTTTTTTTCTCAAATTAATTAATCTTTGCTGTTTCAATATTTGATTGAATAAAAGCAAAGCAAACATTCATTATCAATTTGCTGTGTTGGCTGTTTTGTTTTGCCTGTCGTTTCAACAAGAATTTTTTTTCCCGAATCTATAGATTGATAGAATCAAAAAAATGAATCGAAACAATTCCAACACAGCAACACAACGATACTTATGAATATCATTATTACGATGATGATGAAACACATGTGTGTGACTTTAGTATTTTCATTTCATAACATTTTGTTGTCTTTTTTGTCTTTCATCAACCTCGGGTTTTCCTTTTTTTTTCTCTCGGTTATTATCATCATTTTCACAATAATAACATTCTTTGCATTTCATTTCGTTCATTTCGTCAATGAATAGCTAGAAAGTTTTCTTCTCTCACTGCTGCTGAATAAGAATTTTTTTTTTGATTAAAAATGACTTTTGTTGTCGTTTCTAGTTACTATAGTTTTTTGGGAATCTTCATATGACATCAATCAGTTTTATTTTTCTACTGTTGTTTGTTTGTTTGCTTGATTCACCAAAGTACCAAACGAATGCTGCTGAACCATATTCAATTTATCATTGGATGGTTTTTTGGGTTTTCTGTTGTTGTTGGTTGGATGTCTTTTTTTTTTTGCTGGCTAACTTTGCATGACATGATGATTCTTTTCAGCATTAAACACAATGAGAGAAAACTGTTTTCTTTCTTTTGGTTTTTTTCCTTGGTTTTTTCTCTTTTGCTTTGTTGTTGTTGTTGTTTTGAATGGGTAGAATTTCTTTCTTTTTTTCCGCTTGTATTCATTACAGTATTTTGTTTCGTTTTGTCCGAACTTGGAATATATCACAAGAATGACTTTCAAAGAAAAGAAAAAAAGAAAAAACCCGTTAATAGTAGACATCAATAATTCAACAACAACAACAACAACGACGACCAAAAACATTTATAAAATATAAGATGTTAACAACAACAACAACAAAAAACAAGAAGAAAACCGACAAAAATACCCGAAAAAATACCCGAAAAAATACCCGAAAAATTCGGGTATTTTAGTACAGTAAAGTCTTTTTACTAGTCAGTTTTTGTCGATTTCTTTCTTCTTTTCTGAAGAACCATGGTTATTCAAAACACAATTGGAAATCTCCAAACAAAAATGAATCTCGTATTTCTTTCTTCATTCATTCATTCATTTCATTCATTCAGAATTTCTTTTTTTTCTCGTTACTGATTTATTATGATGATGATGATGATGATGATTTACAACAAAACATTTGTAAAAAATGAATGAATTACACAAACAACATTATTATCATTATTATCGTTATGATATTTAAACATTTTCCAGTTTTTTTTTGTATTTTCTCTGGTTTGTTTTTGGTTTTTGTTTTTCTGGTTTGTTTTGGTTTGTTTTTGTTTTGTTTTTAGTTAATTAAAAATGAATTATTACCAGGGAATTATCTATTGTGTAACATTGTTTTTGTTTTTTGTTTTTGTTTCTTTGCCTTGAAGGCAGATTTTTCCATGTTGGTCACCAATATTCTTTTTTTGTTTTTGGTTACAATATTTACCAAAACCCAAAAACAAAACAACCAAAAAACAAACAAAAAAATCCAAAAACAACCAAAAGCAGAACCAAAAAAGAAAACCCAACAAAAATCTCAGAGAATCTCAGCCATCCAATTTTTTTTTTGATAAATTGAATGGCTGAGATTTTTTTCTTTCTTTCTTTTTTGTGCGATCAATAATGTCCCAAACGAACTAACTCAAGGTTCATTATCTTATTTTTGATGTACTTATTCTCTTTATTAACCTGTTTATGTAATGTATTATATTTTGTCAGAAAATATATTTCGTTCCCATTTATTTATTTAATTTTGACAAATTTTTTTTTTGTACTTTTGTTTTTGTTTCCAACCATAAACAAAGAAAAAAATTTAACACTTCAAAATCCTACTTAGTTATATCATTAGATACGATAAAAGCTTGTGTCTGAAATAGAAGAGAAAATGTGATTCACCAACTCTTTTATGCCTGTCAATGTCTATTTATTTTCATTTTGTCACGGTGTTTTTTTTTTTCATTCATTCATTCCTGCAAATTCCATAAAGAATTTTTTTTCTTTCTCGTTTTTTTTGGTTCCAGCAACAATATTTGGTTGTCTTTGCTGCTGTTGAAAGATGAGAAAAAATGGCTTTTTTTCGCCTTTAAAAACAGAATAATTTTCGTTTATTAATGAAACAAAATTATCATCAACAAGGAAACAAACAAACAAACATTGTTACCTTTTTTTTTGTTTCTTTTCTTCTCCCTTGGTTGTAATTAAGTGTTTTTAATTTGTTCATCGTCATCATCATCATCATTATTATCGTTGTTGTTGTTTTTGTTGTTGTTTGTTTGTTTGTAATTATCATCTGGAGATTTTCATTTTGACTAAAATAAATGTTCAATTCTTTAAATGTCTTCTTGTTTTGTTTTGCACAAAAACAAACTTTTATTAGATTATCGACGACTATATATGCAAGCAAGTATGATTAATGAAATGAAACAAGAAAAATACTATTTTGTTGATTTGATTACCTTATTCCTCTCTCTCTCTATATACATATCTCTATGAATGAATAGAGAAATTCTCAATTACGATTGACAGAAAAAAAACTTTCCGAACGAATCATTATCATCATCATTATTCTTATGTAGGATGAGTCAAATGAATTGAATATATTTTTGAAACAATATTTTATTCTGTTTTTATTCTTGTTTCGATATTTTTGTTACAAGATAATTTATATTCTACACATTTATAATAACATAAACATAGCTAATTAAATGTAAATTATAAAACAAAAACAAAAAAAAATAAAATTACATGTAAATGTCATTTTCTTTTTCTTTTTTTTTGTTTTTGTTTTGAACTAGCGTGTTTTATAATTATCATTATTAACGTCACAAGTCGGAAATTTTGTCCTAAATATATAAAATCTGCGATATCAATTCTCTCTCTCTCTCTCTCTGTCCTGCTTTAATGATGATTGTAAATGAATGAATGACTGAAGAATATTTTAGTTAGAAAGTTTTTGTTTTTGTTTTTTCATGTATTCAATTTCAAATTAACCACACACAACAAACTATATGATTAATGTTTGGTTGTGTAACCCGAAATAAAATGAAATGAAAAAATTATGAATATCATTCTATATATAATGATGATGATAATAATGGTGGTGGTTAGTTTAGTTAGTTGGTTAGTTTGAATTAGAATTTAATAGAAACAGAATAGTTTTTTTTTTTTTTTTTGGAGGAGGAGGGGGGTTACAGAATTTCATTTATAAATATCTTATGAATGAATCGCCCAAACAAAAAAAAAAGTAAATTATTTTCGAATACAAATTTAGATAAATATACGTGAATTCTATACGATCTAGTAAGAGAGAGAGAGAGAGAGAGAGAGAGAGAGAATTTCTAATGCTAATTACTGATTGGCAAAAGAGTGAAAGAGATTTACAGGAAAAGAAACGATCGTGAGAATAGAGGGAGAGAGAGAGAGAGAGAGAGAGAGAGAGAGAGAGAGAGAGAGAGAGAGAGAGAGAGAGAGAGGGATATGGATCAAATTAAATTTGATACTGAACCAACAACCTGAATAATAATGATGATGATGATGATAATAATAACAACTTGTAATTTTAACTTGTCATGTAATATTCTCAACAACAAAAATAATGATTTTTTCAATGAAATATACAGATCAAAAGCAAACCCAACAGCAGATGATAAAAAATTAATCCAAAATATACTTTATTTCGTCGACAACTGAATTGAATAGAAACATTCCAATTTTCGAAAATGAAAAAATGAAAATGAAAAAAATAACGTTTGTTATTCTCTCGAGCCGTCATTATTCTCTATAACGGTTGGTTCTTGAATGAAGATTCGATAACTCTTTCTTTTTTTAAATTCAATTCTTCGATTCTTCAGTTCTTATTCAATTATTCCATGTTATTCTTGATTTTTTTTTCTTAATTTATTGAATGTTTGTCTCTCTGTGTTTATGTGTTGTGTGTATCACATTTCCATAATGGGCTAAAATTTTATTTGATTAAGTTTAATTTATTCAAGTACAATAAAAGTAATAATAATAATAACACAACTTGTTCAGAATTCATAAGTGATGTTCATAATACGGTATGGTGTATTGGTGTTTTATATTCTTCATACGATTTTGTTGTTGTTGTTGATTGAGAATGATGAAACATAAATGATCCATAAATTCATTTCATTTTCGATCCAAATCGTTGTTGTTGTTGCCGCTGTTTAATGATGATGATCATTGATCGAACAAAGAGAGAGAGAGAGAGAGAGAGAGAGAGAGAGAGAAAAATTATCACCAATGGATCATTTGAAAAAAATCATATTCATTCTAATTTCTAGTGTAAAACATAATCGGGTAGAAATAGTTTGGATCGGTAAAATTGTTATTGCTTGCTTGTTTTATGATTATGATTATGATTTTTCTCTTTTTCCGGGGTGACAATGATAATTGCTTATACACGAATCAAAAATGTAAATGTCATTATAATCATCATCATCAATTTTAACCATTTACACACACACATACATTGTGTCAATCATCATTAAGTTTTGAATAATAATTCAAAATAGCAATCATAATCATAACATGAACCTTTTATGTGTATATAGAATCGAATTCTTATTTTTTTTTGTTGCTCATCATAAACATTCGAATGTTTTCAACAAAAAAACATTTCATTAATGTGGATCGATTTCAAATTTTTTTTTGTTTTGTTTCGCTTTCGTTTTTTCCCGCAATTTAATTCAAAAAAAATACGATTATTAAAAATAATGAAAATAATATTTTCCGATTCATTCATCATGTCGTCATTCGTTATTTTTTGATGGCCAACTTTTTTTTTCTTCATTTCTTCATTTTCAGTTTCGTTATGATCATTATTTCTAGTTTTTGTTTCAATCTATTTTAACATTGTTTGATGATTAACAGTTTTTCTTCGGCTGTTTTTCCTTTTTTTTAAAAAATGAAAGAAATATCATTATATCAACGATGATGATGGTAAATTCGATCGACAAAACAACAACAACAACAACAAACTCCTCTAATGACGACAATTCTTTCGAAAAAAAAGCAACTAACAAACAAACAAACAGAAAAATTATTGATCGATCTCTCTTTGTGTGTGTCGATCGTTATATATGGGTTTTTTGTTGTTGCCCGAAATGCCAATAAATCCGGCTGCTGCTACCCGATCAAATGCCGGTCGTTTTTTCTCTGGTTTTTTTTTCTTCTGGTTGTCATTTCATTTTTTGTTTCTTTTCGACAAATCGCCATTACATTTGTCAAAGAATGATGAATAAACAAAAAAACAATATAACCATTCTATTGATCTCTCTTTTTTGATTCCATTTTTGGTTATATTCACAAAGTCAAAGATTTTCAAAGATTTGGGTAAGTGAATGTTGGTTTTTTTTATTCGGATTTTTTGGTGGGTGTTGTTGTTGTTGTTCTAATTCTGGAACCCCCCCCCTGCCAGAATATTCCTATTAATATTATTAATAATAACATAAAGAGAGAATGAAAGGAAATGAGTAGGGAGGGAGGGAAACTAATCAATATTTATGAAGTTTTTGTTTCCCTTCTCATTTTCAATATTTTTTTCTTTTTTTTTGCATAAAAAAAGTTTCTTTTAACACCAAACATCAAAGATTGTCAAGACGACGAACTGAACACTGCGAACTGAACATTTTGTTGTTGTTGTTGTTTCAAGATAATAATTTTCCATATAATAAGTACAAGTCAACTACGACTACCGTTTAATAGTTTCAACAAATTATGGTTTGTTTTTTTTAATCAAGTTTTTTTTCCATGTAAAATTTTCCCATTATTTAGCAATAATAAGTAAGTAAGTAAGAATCAAGAATATTCTTGAATCGAATGAAAATGGATACAATTTTTTTTTCTCCCGTTTCCATTGATGGTGTGTGTGTGTGTGTGTGTTTGTATGGTAAACATTTCCGAATAACATTTGTCATTTTTTTTGTTTTTTGTTTTTTTTTGTTTTGTTTCAAATCGATAATGTCGTTGACGATGATGATGATGATCACTCTATTTCGGCTCTACTCTGTCGATATAGACCCCCAAAAATAAATAAATAAATCATATTTCTGTTTGTTTTGATTGTTTTGTTTTCCTATTTGATTCTGTGATCTCATTTTTTTTTGTTTTTTTTCACTTTCAATAAAACAATCGGGAATTTTTTTATTGTCGTTCCATTTTTATTTTCTCACATTGGTCGTTTCATATTTTTTTTCCAACTACCAAAATCAATTCAATTCAAAAAAATGAGATTTTCAATCCGATCGATAATGCTGGGCAAATCTTTATTCTTGTTTCCCACTTTCTCCCTCTCACTCTCTCTCTCACTCACTTTCACCAATAAATCCCGAACCAAAAATCAATGAAATTCATTCATTCGTCTATATGATGATAACCATTAAAACAAACGAAATTTTGTCTTGGGCAAGAAATTCGATCCAAAAGATTTTTTGGTTTTCTTTTTTCTTTTAATAAATTCAAATCAAACATGAGAATTTTGAATTAATTTTTTTTGTGTTTGTTGTTGAGAAAGAAGCGATCTAACAACAACTTGGGAAACACAAAAATCTGAATAAAATCGATTTGAATTCGAAAAAAACATGCGCGAAAAAACTTTTCAACTATTTCTACTAATTTGAATAAAATGATTTGACATACATTTTTGATAAGATAATGATGGTGATTGGGGTAGAAATAGTTTTAAGACAAATGTTTCACCAAAACATATTTCATATTTTCATCGAGCCCGAATGAAAATGAACATTTTTACAATTTACAAATTTGATTACACGGTTTGATTCATTGATTGATGCAAATGTTAATATTTTGGTCGGTGTAAAAGTGCTCGTTGGACCAATTTTCAATTAGACATGAATGAATTGACAAAACAAAACAAAAAGGTAAAAACTTATTCGTGGTTTTGATTTTGCTGTTGGAAAATGCTGTTATTATTTAATCAAATCAGTAATTGATAACTTTCATTTCATCTAGCAACGATGACTGCCGGGAATTTTCTCATGACGAAAGAAACTTTACAAAAAAAAAAAAAATTTTACCGGAATCAAAAAATATTTTGATGACTCTTCTTTTCTCCTCTAATTTTGCACTTATTTTTCGGTAGTTTTCTCTCATTCCATCTCATTACATTCTTTTTCTTCAATTTCCTCCCCTCTCCTCTCTCTCTCTCTCGGTTGAAACAAATGAAATTCATCATCAGCATCTTAATAATTTATTTAAAAAAGCAAATTTCTCGGTAAAACAAATGGTCCCCGATCAAAAATTTTCATTTTCTTGATTGAGAAACACACATATTACATTCTTGAATTTTAACAAAAAAAAGTTCAGTAAATAATTCAAAGCGAAGATTTTTCAAATGTTTTTTTTTCAAGCAATGAAAGTTTAATTCTGAAGGAAGGAAGGAAAGAAAAAAGGGAAAAAACTTTCTTTTTCTCTCTCTCTCTCTCTCTCTCTCTCTCTCTCTCTCTCTCTCTCTCTCTGTGTGTGTGTGTGTTAAACACCCACACATCATCCCTCAAACAAAACAAACGATAAGCGTTTTACGTTTATAATGATGATGATGTTGTTGATGAAATTCTTTCGTTTTTTAGCTTTACTTTCAACATTTGAATATTATGCAAGTTTTTTTGTTTTGTTTTTCTTAAATTTCCAAAAAACCAGATTTTCTTAATGATATGGTTCCGTTGTGTGCCTAAGTCATATAGTCAGAATTTGGAGAATTTTGACATTTAATAAAAGCAGTGTGCAAGAATGGGAAAGATGAACAAACGAAACGAAACAAACAACCAAAAACGAAATTTAACACTTGATTAAACTTGGAAAAAATTTGCTGATTATTATTTTCATCATTATCATTACTGAATATCTTTTGGGGATTTTTTATTATTTTAAATTTTCACTTGAATCTAAAGGGTTTTTTGTTTCCGTTTCCATATCGATATTTGTTGTTGTTTTTTAATAATTTCAACAACAACAACTAAATGATGATGATAATGATTAAAAAACCGTTTTTTTGTTTCATTTGTTTTTCATAGAAAAATATATACTCCCAACCCAGTTACTGTACCATAATAATGATAATAAATCGACCAGAAACAAAAAACATGGATGCAATAATGAACCAAAAAAAAATTGTAATGAATTTTTTCCAAACATAAAACAGATCTTATTGGACAGTTTATTTTTAGTTTAGTTTAGTTTGGTTTTGTTACATAAATGTACATTATACATACCGGGGCCTTTTGAAACTTTTTGTTTCAAAATTTTTCTCTTTTTTCCCTGGATGTTATATTTTACGTAACAGAAATTTTGCGTTTTTTTCCTTCAAAATTTAAATTAAATTAATTTTTTTTAATTTTCTTTTTTTTAAAAAAAACAGAGTAAAAGATCGACGACGATCAATGGGATGATACATGAAAAAAATGGATTCCAGTCAACAACAACAACAACAATCGACAACAACAACAACCGACAACAACAACAATTATCAACAACAACAACAACAACCGACAACAATGAAATTAAAACCAAATCATCATCAAATTAATATAATGTTGTTATAACAAAGTTGTAAATTATTTATTTATTCATTTATCTATCTCAATGTTGTTGTTATTATCATTTGATCACTACATTTACTGGCCATCTCTTTACAGTTAAATAAATAATCTTGGTTAACTGAATTTTCTATCAACCGACAACAAAGAAAATTGAAAACTTATTTAAATCAATCAAGCTCATTTTTGCTCCAAACAACAACAACAAAAAAGTTTGCTCAACCAAAGAAAACATCGAGAAAAACCATAATATATATATATATTTTGATTATCAATGAATATAAACGATGGAAATAAGCTTTAATCAAAGTGATATTAATATTTTTAATCTATTTAAATTATTATTGATGATCAATGCGAATGAATCAAATATTATCGTTTCTTCTTCTTCTTTGGCTGCTGCTGATGATAATCATACCGCAACAACAACAATAAATGATACACGTTTTATTCGTTCATTTTCATATTTCACAGATACACAACATCAAACAACAACAATAACAAATTTAACCAAAGATTGTTATCATTTATCATCATCATCATCATCGAATCAATTGAAGAGCTTTACAACAACAACTAATAATAATGATAATTATAATTATATTGAAGAATTATTAAAAGAAAAATTTAATAATGCAACAGTTATAATATCAGTTATAATACTTGTATTAATCAATATAATGGTTATATTTGGTAATATATTAGTTATATTAAGTGTTTTTACATCACAAAAATTACGTACTGTAACAAATTTTTTTATTGGTAATTATATTTTGTAATTTGATATTTGATTAATTATTGAATAATTTTTCATTTTGTTTTATTGTTATCAACAAAAAAAAAAAAAAAAAGTATCATTAGCAGTTGCTGATTTTTTAGTCGGTATTGCTGTTTTACCTTATTCGCTTACATTCGAGGTAAGTGTGTGTAAATAGAAATTCTTTTAAATTTTCTTCATCATCAATTTCACTCTCTCTCTCTCTCTCTCTCCCTTCGAAAAAAAATCCATTTTAGATTCTAGACACGTGGATATTTGGTGAAGTTTGGTGTCAAGGATGGTAAATAATCATAATAATAATAATAATAATAATAATCATTAATGAATAATGATCATCATCATTGATAATAATGATAATGAATGAATGAATGAATGATCATCATCATCATCATCGAACATTCATTACTTTCATTTATTTATTCTATTTTTTTTTCTTTTGCTATTTTATTTTTTTTCTTTTGGATAAATTCCTATAGGCTTGTGATTGATGTTTGGATGTGTACGGCAAGCAGTAAGTATTATTCAGTATATTCATTTCATTCCATTTTCCCGAAATTTTGTTTTCTCCCAAGCACACTTTGTGTGTGTGTGTGTGTTTCGATGTTCGATAAAACTAGATTAGTCGAAATGTTTCTATATTTTTTTTTTCGTTTCGTTTCGTTTTTCGTTGTTGTTTACATTGTCTACAATCATCAACATCATTATATTTTTTTTTCTTCTTTTCTTACTACAGTATTAAATCTATGTGCAATATCGGTCGATCGTTATTTAGCCGTTACAAGACCTGTTCGTTATCGTAGCTTAATGACTGCCAAAAGAGCAAAATTTATTATTGCCTGTGTTTGGATTATATCATTTATTATTTGTTTTCCACCCGTAAGTATTTACTATGGAATTGAAATGAAAAAAAAAATTCTCATTTTAGTTTTTGTTTTTCGGCTTTTTTTGTTAATTGTTTTTTTTTTCGTTTTCTTCTTTGATCGACAACAAAAACAACAACAAACTTTTTTTGCTTCTTTCCTTTTTGCATCATCGAAATTCTCACTAATTAACCAAAATTACAGCTTTTACTTGGTAAACAAGAATCTTTTTCAACAATACAACAACCGAATATTAATATAACCACCACCACCACCGCATCATCCTCATCTTCATCGAATGATTCTTTAACATATCAATTTTCTTCATCTTCGATTCCGACCAATTTTTCGTTATCTTCTCCTTCTACGCCATCTTTATCTTCAAATTCTTCAACGTGGTTTTCAGCAACAACAACAAGTGTTACAAATGAAAAAGAGCCATCGTCTTCCTTTGTATTGGGCGCCAACAATCATGAATCTCCAAAAACCGAAGATTATCTTTCTTCCACCATTAATAATCAAAATTTTTCAACAACAACAGCGAACAAAATTAATGAACGAAATTCTTCTTCAGATTTTGAAACATCATATTTGAAACAACAACAACAACAACAACATTGTAAACCACAAACCGTCCAATGTGCTTTGTTTCGTAACAAAAGCTATGTGATATATTCAGCATTAGGTTCATTTTTTATACCAATGTTTGTTATGATAATATTATATTGGAAAATATATTTAGTTGCAATTCGTACAAGTCGTGCCTTGAAAAAAGGTTATCGTATAACAAAAGCTTCATGTGAAGAAAATCAAGAACGTTTAACATTAAGAATACATCGTGGTTATTGTGGTGGTGGTGGTCAAGAAGATAGTTTACATGAAAAACGTTCATCAATTGATCATCATCATGACCAACAACATCAACAACAACAACAACATTGTCAACGAACATCATGGACAACATCATATAATCGTCAATCAAAAACAATTGAAACAGCATTAACAACATCAACAAATGATAATCCAACAACAATCAATAATAATAATAATACTGTGATAATAACAAATAAATTATTATCACCACCAAATCGTATGATAATACGTAATGGTAATGGTGATAATAATAATCGTCATCAACATCATCATCATTCATCAAGCCATTCACATACAAGCAGTATTCAATCAGGTAGTAGTCCATCATCATCACGTGAAGGTAGTGCACGTAGTAATAAATTAATAACAACAACAACAATTCCATCAAGACAATTATCACATCCAAGTAAACGTTCAACAAAATATCAAGCAAAACGTTTTCATGCTGAAACAAAAGCAGCTAAAACTGTTGGTATTATTGTTGGTGGATTTATTGTTTGTTGGTTAGTATTCTTTTTTTTTTTTTTTTTTTTGATTGATCCATTCATTCAATTATCGTTCAATCACTTTTTTCGTTTCTCGTTTTTTTCATTTCATTTTATTTTAGGCTACCATTTTTTATCGTTTATTTAACCAGAGCTTTTTGTGTTGATTGTATACCAGATTTATTATTTAGTATTTTTTTCTGGCTTGGTTATTGTAATTCAATGATTAATCCATGTAAGTATTTATGATTTATATGATTGAATTTTTGGATATCTGATATGATGTACAATGAATGAATTTTTCGTTTCCAATTATCATCATTCTTTTTTTCTGTTTTTGCAAATTTTTTTTAATTCAATTTTAATCTTTCACATCCACGACATGTGGTCATTTCAAATCGATCATTCCTTTGATTGATTTACAATGAAAACCAAAAAAATCATTTGAGATTTGAGATTAAAAATTTTTATCAAAAATTCAATTTACAAAATTTAAAAAAGTCAAAACAGAAAGCCAAAACCCAGTGAAAGTAAAGCAAAAGTCCAACATTTCCTTTTCATCGGAAAAATGAAAATTTTTCTTCTTCGAATCTAGCCTAATATTCAAGTCCTTATGATGATGATGATGATCATCATCATCATTATCATCATGATTTTGGTTCTATTCTGGGAAACACACAGAAAAATGAAAAATAGAAAATTTATTCGTGCGTATTCACAATGTTTTCCTTTTTGTTTATAGCATTTTTTCTTCTTCTGAAGTGTTTCCATCATCATTGAGAAAATAAAATTGATAATGTATATTGAAAGAATCTTGAATGTTTTTTTTCAAGCCCCGAAAAATAAAAAAGATTTCACTTTTTATTATTATTGTTATTTTAGAGGAAAAATGGCCGAAAAGATAACTCAGAAATACTCTGTTTCTAATATTTTTTTCTCAAATGGCTATTTGAATTTATTCATTCTTTTTTCGTTTGTTTTCTGTTTTTTTTTGTTTTTGTTCGTTCGGAAAAAAATGATAACGGTAGTCATCATCCATTCAAATATTCGTTATCACCAAATGGCCAAAAGGCACCTTTTTTCCATTGAACAATCATAATGATAGTAAAAAATTCATTGAGCTTTTTTCGGCTAAAATCCTCATCATCATTATTTCAATGGAATTTTTATTATCATCCCTATATCCATCATCAACAGTGTTGAAAATAGAAAAAGATTTTTTCCAAAATCAAATCCAATTAATTGATTTTTTGTTTTTGGGGAAAAAACAAAACAAAAACTTTAACAAACAAATAGGCTCGACAAATTTGTTTTTTCAAAGGAAAATGTTTGTTTTGTTTTGTTTGTCTTTTTCTTATTCACATCTTTATTATTCACAAGGAAAAAAACATAAAACTTGTAAAAACTTGCAAAAAGTTTTCGTTTTGGCTACTAAAAAAAAATCAAATTAAAAATAAGTTTTTTGAAGAAAGTTGTAGTTTTTTTTTCGCTGTGTTCTGTTTTATCGATCATCATTTGTTTTTCCCATCATCATCATCATCATTTTGACACCGAATGATAACATGATACCAGATGATCTTTTCGAAAAAAAATATCCAAAACATAAAAATAAAACGAAAGTTTTATTTTCACCTGATTTTCCCCCTTATTTTCGAAAATATTCAATTTTTTCTTTTGCCTTAAAACATGGATTTAGTCGAATCCAAAATAAACAGAAAAACATCAATCAAATTCATCAAATCAAGTCAATATAAATGGCCAAATTGATTGAATCTTTTTTTGTCAAAAAATGCTAAAAACAATCTTCGTCGATGATTCATTGATTTCTATTGATTTCTATGGAAAAAGCAAGAAGAAGAAGAAAAAAACTTTTAATTTGCTTGTGTTAAATATCCACCGTTATCACTTTTTTTTCGGTTTTTGGTATTTGGTGTTTCGCACAAGTTTCAATTCGTCAAATGATAAATGCAAAATGCTAAAAAACTATTTTTATGTTTAAGGAAAAAATTATTATTATCATGTCATTGTCGTAAATGATGATGTTGTTGTCAAATAGTTTTATCTTGTTACTTTTATTTTCTGAATTCAATTGATTCGTTTTGTTTTTCCCCCGTTGAATCAATCGATAATTAATCGCTTGATAGTCAAATAGTTTAAAGGTTTCTTCTTTTCTGTATCTTTTTTTTTTTGAATGTTTTCACTGCAGTATTCAAATTGTCAACATTTCTTGGCTGGTTCAGAAAATATGGAAATTTTTTTTCCAATTTTCTGTTGTTGTTGTTGTTGTTGACAGGCAAACAAACAAGCAACACTAAAAATATGACACATGTCGCCAGGTCCAAAGATTTTTTTTTTCCAAGAAAAATTTTCATTTCCATCCGAATGAAACATAGCATTGAATAAATCAACAGCAACAGTAAATCCGCCAAGTAATCCTCAAGTCCTTTTTGATTGAAAAAAAAAGAAAATATGAAAAATGTTTGCGAAAAGCAAAAAAAAAAATATATTTTTTTGATATCAAATTATAAATGGCGAAAAGAAGAAGTGAATCTTTCTTTCACTGCTGAAATTGAAATAAATAACTGCTGCTGCTGCTGTTTTGGATTTAAAAGCCAACCAGCCATCATCATCATCATCAAAAGATCTGATCTTTATAAATTTTTCATTGCATTTTCGGTTTTTCGTTTTATTTATTTTGACGCTTTTCGCTTCCTCTATGTCTATTTGCAAATTGAATTTACAAGAAAAAAAATATGAAACGAAATGAAATGAAAATGCCAACTGTTTTTTTTTCTCCAAACTCTTTTTCTCTGGTTATAATTAATAAGAATTTTCGGTAAAGAAGAATTAGTCAGAAGAAAATTCTGTATAAACGTTTGCCAGGAATATTCCACCAGAATGATAATTCTAGAAGCTAAACAAACATGATTCTTTTATTCCAAACAAAAAAATAAATAATTATACAAAAGTCAAGTTGCCATCACAGCCATAAATGAAAGTAAAAGAAAGTAAGAAAATTCTGTGATTTTTTGAAATATTAGAAAACACAAACAACCAAACAAAGAATCATTATTTTCTTTTTGGTTGAATTCAGAATCAAATAAAGAAGAAGAAAAAGGCAATCCAAATGCAAACAATGTTTCTTTTTTTTCAAAAAACATAGATATTTTCCAATGTGAAACATGAGATTTTTCTACTGTTTGTTTCAGTTTGTTTCTATTTGTTTCATTTGATTTGTTTCATTTGATTGGTTTTATTTTAATCCAATTTTCACTCCAAAAAAAACAAAACAAAAGTAAATAAAAAGATATTATTTTGATTTTGGTAATAAAAATAAAAAACTTTATATTGTTAAATTTGTTCCAGAAACGATTTTGTTTGTTTGTAGTTGTTTGTTTGTTTATAAACATTTATTAGATAAATGTCATTTTAAAATATAAATTATCCTCATCATCATTGAATTCTTTTCTTCTTCCATTCTTCTATTCTTTTCTGAATTGGTGTTTTAGTGTCGATCAAATGTTTTCTTCCTACTTCTTTCTGGTTCTTATTCGTTCCGAAAGATTTCCCATCCCACCAATTCAAGCAACAAAAAACTTTATTGATGACGATGATAATAATAATGTACAATCTTTTTTCCTGTTTTTTTTCGTAAATAAATGAAAATATTGCTCATTTAAAAACATTATTGATATTAAGTTTTGACAGACAAACAGACAAACAAACAAACATACAGAATCAATGAAAGAATCAAATAGAGAATCAGAAAATGAGAGAGAATTATGACAAAGTGGATGAAAGGCAAATCAAATCAATATTCAAATCCAAAACACACACTAAATAGGAAACTGAAAATATAAAACTTTTTTTTTCATTCCATTTTTTTCTTCTTTCTTTCTTTCTGTCTTTTCCCTTTCCATCAATATTCTGTTGCTGATTGTTGGATGGATGTATGGATGGTCGGTATAGGCATATACGGCCTATTTAGTAGAGATTTTCGTCGTGCATTCAAAAACATCATCTGCAGATGTCGATTTCGAGAGGAAACTTCAGTCAGTTCACTTATACGACAAATTCATATGCCAACATTTTTTGAAGATATGCCCGAAGAAATGGTTAAACATGAATCACAAGAATATTGATATATTCGTATATATTTTGAAACGAAAAACGAAAAATCGGAAATTGTACCATTCAAAAATCAAAATTGTAGGCCAAATCAAACCAATGGAAAACGAAGAAAAATTGTCCGGAATAAAAAAAAAGTTCATTGAAAAAAAATCCCAAAGCTTAACATCATCAAGATTGGTCAATAGGAAACAAAAACAGCAATAAATTATCATTTGAAGAATTTGATCAGCCAAAAAAAAAATCCATGTTTTTCGATGATAAAATATGATCATGACGATGACGATGGCAAAGATTAACAAACTACAACAGCCAATCTACGTCACACGTAAATGGCCTTTTTGTGTTTATCAACATTGATCATCATCAAATCATACAACAACAACAACAACATCAATGATTAATCATAAATTTTCACGACATTTTCATTTGTTTTTTGTTTTTTGTTTTTTGTTTTTTGTTTTTTGTTTGTTTCATATTTTGGATCAATGATTCCAACAGATATAATCTGATAAATTTTGTCTACAGAAACTAATAATGATATTAGTTTTTTTGTTTGGAAAAAAACTGTCATTTATCATCCAATGGCTCCAACAAAACAAAACAAAACAAAAAACTTGACATCATCTTTTGCAATTTATCCTGAAAATTTATCTTCAAAAAAATCTTCTGATCAACAACAAAAGGGAAGTTAATTTATGATATCCGATTGTTCACCAGATGGCATTTATCTTGTCTTTTTTGTTTGTGTTTGTGTTTGTTCAATCGATTTTCAACGCGAATAATGATAATTCTGGATAAAATAATTGATTTTTCGTTTGCTTGAACATTTTTCATCTTGAGAATCTGATTTAAAGAAAATCAAAACAGCAAGAAAAGTCAACCATACTCAAATTCAATCAATGTTTTTTTCTAAGTTCAAACTCGTTCATCATCATCGATGATGAAGATGATCAAAAAACAATCATCTTTTTTTCCATTTTCACAGTTTTTTTTACAAACGAAAAAATCCATTTTGTTTTCAAAACAAACAAACGAAAAACGAAAAAAAGCAATGTAAAGAAGGAAAAAAAACCTTATAATCTTTTCGCTTGATTTCAATCTTTTTTTTCTGGTTTTTACAGCTCATCTCATTGTCACCGAAAAACAAACAAACAAAACGCAAACACACATCACATATGAATGAATTTTGATTTTGAAAAACGATGAAGATGAAGAAGAAGCACCAACCTTACTAATGTTTACTTCTTCTTCTTTGTTTTTTTTTAAAAGGCACCTTGAAAAATTTAATCGAAAAAAAATCAAACGAATAAAATTATCATCAACAAACACCGACAACATCTTCATCATTGATTGAATGAAATTGAAATTGATCAAAATGAAAAAAAATTCAATCATTGTAATTGAAAAACAACCAAACATTTACTTTGCCCATCTCACACACTCATACACACACATTTCTTTCATTTCATTTTTCAATTTTTCATTTTTTTTCGATCTGTCAATGGGGAGAAATTTTCAGATCGCCATCATCACCTCTGTTGTAAATTTTTATTTATTTTTTTGTTTTTGTTTTTACACTCTTCATTTATACTTTCAACCAAATATTGTTGTTGTTTCGTTTATAAAACTTTTGTTGTTTTTTTTACCACTTTGATCTCTTTATAACCCCTTCCCAAAAAAAATCTCTAGTCAAATCAAACCTTTATTCCCTTCAAATTGAAATAAAATTCCAATTTTATATATTTTCCCTAATAACGGTGATATTGGCTGGATGTTTGTTTGTTTGTTTTGTTGGTTCGTTGATTGAAAAATTTTTAAAAAAACGTTATGATTGATGTCAGACAAAATGAAATGAAGAAAATGGCCGCAAATGAATGTAATTCATTTCATTTGATCGAAACAAAATTAGACCAGATGAATTATTACCGAAAAAATAGATAATGTCTGGCTGTCTTGTGTATAATGGATGTCTATTTTTTTTTTTGTTGTTGGTAAGTTTGATCATTAATTTAATCATCATCATCATCATCAAAACATTCACTTTCTGTTTTCCATTTATTTCACTTGTGATGATGAATAATAATTATCAATTCGACATGTTTCAACATTATCATCATCATCATCATTTATCGATAAACACTTGAAGTTAAGTTCTCGATTTCATTTGGTCAACGGATGAAATTAACAACAAGAAAAAAAATCTTCGGGCAATATTTCAAATCGTTTTTTTTTGACATTTCGTTTCATTTTTACGGAAATAACTATACTGCTACCTATTGGACTGAAAGAAAAAAATGGCAGCATGGGTTTTACAATTTTTTTATTTTTGACGAGATTTGGCCTAATCCCCGACAGAAATCGAAAAAAAAGGTAGACAATAAAGTAGGTAGGTAGATCAATACATTTTATTCAAACAATTTGTTTAATTAACAATTTTTCTTTATTATCATTATTACAGCAACAATCTCATCATCAAAACAAACAATGTAGTGTGCATGAAAAATATTCAATTAGATTGGTGGTTTGTGTGATCATTTTTTTTCGTCGTCGTGATAAATAAAATTCAGTATGACAAGTTTGCCGGAGAGAAAACCAACCATATTAGATTAACCAGATAGATCATTATCTTCATAAAGAATTTGATCATAAAGTTCAGCTTTAACTAATCGACCGGCAAAATATCGACCATTTAATGCATCACGTGCTTTGACGGCCTCTGTTTCAATGATAAATTATCGATTTATTCAAGACTTATAATTAAATTGCACTTACCTAATAGACTGGTAAATTCAACAAAGATTTTAACAATGATATCTGCTTCATCATCTTCAGATTGTCTTTCCTGATAGATGATTACTTTTTTGACAATGCCATATTTGCCACATTCATCGGTCACTTCGGATTCCAATTGATCATCGATATCTTCTGGAGCGACCATATTTCGTAAAACGATCACTCTTGACTATGATTAATTGAAAGGATTGTTGGTTGAATTGAATAAAAAACATAATTGTTAACGTACCTCGTTCTTTCTCATCAATTTATGCATCAATACTTGACGAGCATTTGATCCTTTTATAACAACATTCTCTTGTTGTTGTAAAGTCTGTGGTTCTTCTTCTTTTTGGATCGTCTCATTTTGTTGCTCTAATTTTTTACTGCCATCTTCATTTTGATTGGCAGAAAAATTATTCGTTACAGAAGCAGCCGAATATATTTCATTATTATTTGTACCATTCGTACTTGCACCATTTGGACGTCCATTTTTTATCGATAAAGGAAGTGTGGTCACCAAAGTAGGTGGAGGTATCGCTGCAACAATTGGTGGTACAGTTGTTGGATAGGTTGCTCCTGTGATTAGACCAGGTGCAATTTGTGCAGTTACTGGTTGTGAAGAAAATCCAGAAGTAAAAGCTGTTTGTGAAACATTCGATGTTGGTGTTGTTCCAGTCGAATTTGCAATGGCATCCATAGCTTGAATTTTGGCTGTAGCTGCAGCAGCGGCTATTGCCGCTGCTGTTGGCAACGAAACTGTTACAATTGGTGGAGTGACTGTTTGTTCAAAACAATTCGGTGGTGTAATCGCTCTTCCCACTCTTAAATGTTGTCCGGCCAAATCAAAATAATTCATAGCTGATATAGCTTCAACCATTGACTGTTCAGATTCATATTCTAAAGAAATTGTCATTAGATTTTGTTCACTAAAATAATAAATCATACCTATATAACCATATCCTTTATGTTTTCCTGATTGACATTGAGCCAATTTACAAGAATTTATTTTACCAAATGCTTCGAATACTGATTTGATATCCTGTTCGGTCAATTCTGGATGAATTGATGCAACATAAATTCGACTAAATAATTTTGCTTCTGTTTGAATCTGTTCAATAATTTGAGCTGCTTGTGGCATATTTGATGGACGTCCAACTTTTATATTTCTTCCGCCCATCATAAAACCATTCATTTGTTCTAATGCTAAATGTGCTGCTTCCGGTACTTCATATTCAATAAATGCAAAACCTTTATGTTTCTGTGTACTTGGATCCCATGACATGTTTATTGTTTTTATCGGTCCAAATGGACCAAATGCTTGACGAACAGTATCTTCTTTAAGTTCAAAACTAATTGAACCAACATATATTCGACACATTAATACAAGTGCCTGATGTCTTTGTAATGAACGTTGTTGTTGTTGTTGATAAGCAATTGTTTGTTTTTCTAATACTGATTTTATTGATTGTTCCATTGCATATTTTTTAGCTTTTGCAATTGCTTCCTGTTGTTCCGGTGTTAAACGAATCAATGTAGCAGCTATTGCTGATGCTCGTAGAGCACCAGGACCAGCAATTAATGGATGACATTGTTTTGCTGTCAATAAATCTGATAACGGAATATCCTCTGTTTAAAAATGAGAAAAAGAAAAGAAAGAAAAAGAAGAAAAATTACATTAATAACATTCTTTTTTTCAAAAAAGATTCGAATGAAAATCAAAACATTTAGAAAAAAAGATGAACAAATTTAAGAAGTGACCAATCAATCAAATCAATTTTCCATTCATTTTTTTCACAATTTAATGGACCATCGACGTTTTTTGAGTGTGTGTGATTCGGCTTGAGTTCAACATATAATTTTATCCACATCATAAACAACAACAAGAGCAACAACAAAAAAATTGGGATATTTCGTATTTATAATTACCATTCGACCAAAAAAAGTATTTTAAATTACTAAATTTTCATTAATATCATCATCATCATCATTAGCTAAAGAACGAAAAAAAATGAAAAACAAAAAAAAAAAAGAAGAATATGATTTCAAAATTAAATATAGTACAAATAATAATCAAAGGGAAAAGAAAATCATCTTCAAACACACACACAAACACATCATGAAAATTTATGCTACTAACAACGAACGCATGTTGTAGATCTTTATCGTTGAAAAAAATAAATTCAAAAGATCACAATTTACCGCACAAGTTGTGTTACAATTTCAATTACATTATTATCATTATTATTATTTTTTCAAAGCACAATTCAATGTTCCCATCAATTCATGTTCAATATATTTACATATGGGAGTCTGAGAAAGTTTTTCTGTTGGAGAGAGAGAGAGAGAAAAAAAATGATACAAGAGAAAAGAAAGAGAATAATAAAAATATGATTATTAAAATATAATCTATTTTCGCCATAACAAAAAAAAGGTTCAATTGTTGATTCAATTCAATATAATTTATAATTTTAAACAAAAAAAAATTAATAATAATATCTGTTGATAACCAATCAAGTTAAAGTTGTACGAAAATTTTTTCCATCAATTCAATTCGAATTCAGTTCGTTTTGTCATAACGAAACAAAATGCATTTTTTTATTTAAAAAAAAAATATAGATTAAAATACCTTCTTTGGGAATCCGCAACATTTCAATGTTGTTGGAATGATTTTTCGAATGGCTCATTATTGATTTATCCAAAATGAAAAATAAATCACAAAACTTGATTAAAGAAATAATTCAAAAGTGATCATATAATAAACACATCAAACAAAAACATCGAAAATGAGCCAACAGCAAACTATTTTATCAACAATGACATACATAGATGAATATAGCCTATTATTGTTCACACATGTGCCGCAAACTTTTTTTGTTTCAATCGGTTCCAATATTGGTCATCTATCAAGGATTTAATGAAGTTATCAATTGAAACGATGGTTAAAGCAAAAAAATGGGTAGTTTGCTTAGGATATTCTGGTCGAGGATATTATGGAATGCAAGCTCAAAGAAGGTAATTTTTTGTTTATCGTTTATAATTAATTCTAATATGTTTTTTTTCAATGTCCAAACAATAGAGATAACAAAGTTATCGATGAATTTCCAACAATTGAAAGTGAATTATTTAAAGCTTTTCTTCAAACTGAACTTATCAATGAAAATGAATATCATAATCCAAGTTTAATGTATTTTCAACGAGCTGCTCGTACTGATAAAGGTGTTTCAGCTTTGAAACAAATTATTTCAATGAATTCTAATGCTGATCTTGAATCATATATACCCAGAATAAATGAAAAATTACCGAAACAAATTCGAATTTTCGGTGCCAAACGAACAACAAAATATTTTGATAGTAAAACATTTTGTGATTGTCGTACATATAGCTATTTAATGCCTTCGTTTACAATCGATAAAAATGCTAATGAATCTTATCGTGTTTCACAAGAAATGATTGAAAAATTTAATTCCATTCTAAATAAATACGTTGGCACACATAATTTTCATAATTTTACATCGCAGAAAAAACCATTGGATCCAAGTGCAAAACGTTATATAATTAGTTTTGATTGTTCACAACCTTTTTTACTAAAAAACAGTAATTATAATGATGATAATGAAAACGATGGTGATCAAAAAAACGATGTCAAACAAATGGAATTTATTGTTGTTCGTGTTAAGGGACAAAGTTTTATGTTACATCAGATACGTAAAATGATTGGTTTAGCTGTTGCCATTATGAGAGGTTTTGTTGATCAAAATATTATTGAACGAGCATTTTCAATCGATCGTATCGATATACCAATGGCACCTGGTCTTGGTTTAATGTTGGAAGAAGCACATTTTGAACAATATAATAAAAAATATGGTGGTGATGGTATTCATGTACCAATCATTTGGGATGAATTTAATGATTCGATTTATGATTTAAAAAATCAATTAATTTATCCAGAAATTGTTGATAATGAAATCAAAGAATCATCAATGACACAATGGCTGAGTACATTACATATTCATACATATGATATAAGAGATCATGAAAATATTATCAAAACAAAACGATCATCTGAACAAACGAAAAATGAAGAAGAAACATTTGATGGTGATAATGTCAATGAAAAGGATTATGAAGATTCTGTTTGTAATAAAAAAATCAAATCTAACCCCGAAAGTACCTGATCGGATATAATGACAGATTCGGATAATGATTATAATTTTATTTTAATTCAAAATTTAGAAATATTTGTAAATATTTATTATTCAACATTTTATATATTTTATCTCATAAATATTATAATTATAATTAATACACAAGGAAAGAAAAACAACAATTTCCTGATAAAAATATTGGTATTTTGATAATAATAATAAAAAAAAACATTCGACAAAGAAGAGTAAATGCGTATTTGGTCATCGAATCAAATCAAAAACAATTTTTTCTAAAATAAAATAAAATAAAAACGAATGTTGTTTTCTTGTTTTCTGTGTGTTTGGTTAAATGCGTTTACAATAGTTTTCTTTTTACATCAATCCAAAACTCTAATAATTAAAACCATAACATTAACAAAACCTTTTACAAATCTTTTCTGTACTGAACGTTTCTTTTTTTCATTAAAACCTTTTTCATAGCTTAATGATTTGGTCAATTTTGGCTGTATATTAGTAGTTTGATCATCATTATTATCATTATTATTATCACAATCATTGTTTGTATTGTCGTAATGTCGTGCTATTCGCATTTTGTACGGTTTCATTGCATCTGGTAGTTCAATATTATCATCATTATTCAATATTTTCAGCAGGATTTCTTTTTCATCACGTTTCAATATTTCATCTTTATATGGGCCATCAATAAATTCATTTCGTTTCATAATCAAATAACGAGGAAGATAAATTAAATCACCCAATACTTTTCGTTTATTTTCGGCAGTCAATTCTAATCGTTGTTGTTTACATTGATGATTTGACCAACGACAAAGTGCATTATAAATATCCAATTCAGAATCAATATTTAATGTATCTCTTGAAAGAATCGATACAATCAATTCTTGATTTGAAAGCAATAGAAATTCATCTGAATCCAGAATTTTATTACAATTCATATCGATTACATTGAAACAATGGCGAAGAAGTTGCATAATAGGTTCAAGTAATTCTTTCGAAATCATATGATGTGTTGGTGAATATTTTTCCAATGGTAATATTTGAAAATAATGTTTAAAAAATGATAATTGTTTAATAACATTTTCATTATTGCACTGATCAAATAGGAATGTAAGACAATGTTTTGATAATGAAAATAATTGAAAACGATTTGATGTTTCGAATATTTTCAATGTTTTTTCCACTGAATTCAATGTTAATTGTTCAAGATAAGCGTATCTGTTTTTTGTAATAATCAAAATAAAAAGAAAAACAAAAAACAAGTTGTAATTTCGAATTTCATCATTCGAATTATTATTGAAAAAAAAGAAACTTACTTGAGAATGATTTCGAAAATTTCCGGATCACACCAATCAATTTTAATCTCTTTATTATTATTATTATTTGGATCATTTGTAATTGTTGCAAAATATTGGCTAACATTTTTCAAGAAAGAACTATGTGCAGGAAATCGCCATAATTTATTTTTATCCGGACCAACCAAAAATACAATATCAGCTTCATTTTCATTATTAAACAAATCATGACCAATACTTGGTGCCGATGGTACAACCGACATGATATTTTGTTGATTAACAATTGGCAATGGTAATGATGGCGAAAGTTCATTCGAATTTGGCTGCTGTCGATTAACGAATGATGACGATGAAGAAATGAGGTTTCTTCTTCCTCCTCCTCCTACCACTCCAACTCCTCCACGGTGATGGACAACCGATGAATTCGATAAACTATCGTTCATTTCACTTATAACAATCGATGTTGTTGTTGTTGTTGTTGATAGATTCGAATGATTATCTCGTTGTTGTTGATAATTTGCTGTTGTTGTTGTTGGTGAATTTTTTTGAAATTTTTTCCATTCATTTTTGTTGTGGAAAAAATGTTGACACATCTAACGACAACAAATCAATAATCAATAATTAATCGGTATCGATCATTAATCAAAATGAACAACAACAACAATAATCAACATTTTGAAAAACCCGAATTTCCGAATTTACAATCAGCTTTATCTTTATGCAAGTCATTTTTTTTGAATTGTCTGATCTGATTTTCTAATTTTCTTGTTTTCGAATGTTTACACAGAATGTTTGTCGGTGTTTATTTGTTGTGGACAGATTTATTTGTCATTTCAT
This sequence comes from Dermatophagoides pteronyssinus, assembly GCF_027571235.1. Lineage (NCBI taxonomy): Eukaryota > Metazoa > Arthropoda > Arachnida > Sarcoptiformes > Pyroglyphidae > Dermatophagoides > Dermatophagoides pteronyssinus. The sequence goes on from NW_027461530.1 coordinate 642,338, forward strand.
GTCATTATTATTATTAGTGGTGGTTTTGATCTTCAAAAAAACAAAACAAAACTAAAATCCTATTTGCCGAATATTGCCTTGAATTTCTATTTCTATTACTTACACTACCCGAAACCGTTATGATGATGTTGATCTTGAATTATTTTTAGCAAGAAAAACAACAAACAAACAAACGAAAAATGCAATTCCCGTTCACATGATTATGATTATGATGATGATAAATGAAAAAAAAGGAACCCTTGAAAAAGAATTAACACTCCTCTTTTTGGCAGCCATAAAATTCATCCATTCATTCATACATCGTTCACTATCAAGTTGTGTAATCTATCCTACGACTAATACTACTATAATGAATTTGAGAAAAAAAAAGAAGAAAGAATTTTGTCACTAACCTTGAATTATCATAATCATCATCAAATCTCTTATTTGAGTAATTCGATTTCATATTTTATTTCAAAAAATGAATGCAATCGATTCAATGTTTAGGAAAACAAAAACTATTGCGATCAATCAATCAATCAATCAACCAACTACCACTACTTTATTCTGGAAATTCTACAGCATTGTTTGGCAAGTGATTCTGCATTCGATTTACACATGCGTCGTTCACAACAAGAATTGAGGGTTCGCACACACAATGAGCATATAACGGGCATCATCCCGAAATGTGAATTGAAATCAAATCAAATGGGCCAAGGCCACATCACCCTATATGATGATGGTATGTTGAGAGGTCACCACCGATGAAACAACAGCAACAAAAAAAGAAGAATTCAGGTCAACAATCGTCGACAGTATTTGTAACTAATGTCAAGGCCAATGTGAAGAGAGTACGAATATTCGAACGGAATTCGGGCTCAAAATGTTAATTAATTATTGTTATTGATATTTGGGGGAAAAAATCAAAAATTTTCTACTTACCGGTGAACAACAATTATGACAATAACCGGGCATTAATTTTGTACTACATAATTTACAACGTTTATGTAAAAAATTATGAAAAAATATTCGTTCTTTTTGTTTTTGTGCAATCAAACGATCATTATCATCACGTGAATGTCTACGACGACCATTATAACCATTATTATTCATACGTTTACCATTTGACATTGTTGTAATCATTGTTAATAATTTCAAAGATGATAATAATGATGATGATTTTCAATTCAAAATGAATCAATTTTGTTATTGTTTGTTTTGTTTTTTGAACTAAAACAACACAAACGTCTATTGCAACATACAAGGTTTGTTTGTTTGTTTGATGAATTCAAAAAGTAAATGAACTTTGAATTTGTACTGTGTTTTTTAAGAATTTAATTGCGTTTTTCTTAGAATATCACAATAATAATTTTGTTTGTTTTTTTATTTTACAATTCAAATATTATCATCATCATCAATACCGTATGAATGAATGAACGATCCGTACCGTACGAGGTATTACCGATGAATGAATGAAATGGAGTGGCTAAAAAGCTGAAAACACACAAAGCCAAATGGTTGATGACAATGCGATTCGGGTTCGGTTATGAAAGCAAAAAATAAAACATCAACTGTTGACGTCAACGTTGTTTCTTATTATATTGTGTGTGTATGGTAGGCATTGTGCCAAGAAAGAAAGAAAATGAGGTCCATATTGCATATTCTGTATTCTATATGTTGGTTTTTTTACTATAAAAATTGACTTCTACTACCAAATTCTCTAACTAAATGGAATTGAACCCAGCAAACAAAAAACCAATAAAGATTTTTCTTTTGCAAACTACAGCTACATTGTAACTAAAATAAAGATAATTTAGTAAAGGCAGTAGCAATAAGTAAGTAAGTAATAGACAACCGGAACTAGTTAATATTAACCGATTAAAGTTAGATCGGGCTATGAGTGTGTGATCATCAATGAAACGCAGAATCATTAAACGTAATCATTTTGTCAAACCTTACTTGACATAAACATTATTTGTTGTTATTGTTGCACATAGGAAGATATAGAAAACCAAACAAAACAAAATATCCACACCACTACCGTCTCCGTCACATAAAATCCTATAGTTTTTCACAAACAGAATGGTTATATATATAGAATTGTGGTTTTTTTTAATGGTTAGTGATGATGGTTTTTAATTGAAATGAAATGAAATGAAATGTTTGATTGATTTGCCATTTTTTTCTCCCAAAAAAAACGATAATTAAAATATTACAATTTCCGTACGGATATGTTTGTTGTTTTTTTTGATTAGTTTATTTTACATTAGTCAATTTGAGATGAATAAAATTTCAATTCTTTTGGTTTTGGTTTTGTTTTTTTTTTGATTTGACAATGGGACATTCAACCTGACAAAATAATGGTAATCATATTTTGTTTTCAGGATATGAAACTTACCTTTTTTTATATTTATCTTTTATGGTGTCACTTACCTTGTTTTTTTTTCGTTGTTTGTTCAGCGTACACAAAAATAATTCAATTAACTCCATTTTGGAACATGGAACACATTAACACACACAAAACAACAACAGCATTGATGTTATACGAATGATTACATCTGGGCTGTGTGGATAGTGGTTGTTATACGTTAAAGTGATTGCGTTTTGTTTAATTTTTTTTACGTTTTTGGTTGCGTTTTTTTTTCTGGTTACATTTCATTCTTTCCGAATGCAACAAGAACAATCCGGAAAAAAAACCAAACAAACGAAGAAAAAACAAAACAAAATGCCAAACAACCAAGCTAACCACACTGCCAAATATTAATCATTCCCGAAAAATAAACCAGAAAAATTGAAGAACAACAAAAAATTGAACAATGAAAATTTGGATTGATCAATCGATCAATCAATGAAAATGAATCTTTTGGTTATTGAAATTTTATTATTATTATTATTATTTTTAATTAAAATATTGAAAAATCGATAATTTTTATTAATCAAGCTGGAAAAAAATGTTAATCATTAATTAATTTTTTAAACAAAAAAATTGATAATTTCATCAAAAAACAATCATGCAAGGTACGATGGTCAAATGGTCAATAAGGTCGGTCAAATTAAGGATTTTCAAATTGGGAAGGATTATTTTTTTTATAGCTCAAGACTATTTGCGCTCCAAATTGTTGCATTTACATATTTTTGTATTTAGTAAAAAAAATTATCATTTTAAAAAAATCAACATCCCAACCCTATACACACAGAACAGTCAAATGAATAATGAATGTTGAATTTTTAAAATTTTAAATTTTTTTTTTTGAAATGCAAACGAACAATTTGAAACGTAATCAGTCTAAGCAAATTAGTTTGTTGTTGTTGTCAATCAAGGTATCAATCAATCAATGTCTTCCAATGTTGTTGCTGTCGTGTGATTGTTGTTGTTGTTGTTCCATATCGTGTCATTTAATCAATTTTTCATTTTGTAAAATTGATCCAAACTCATATTCAAATTCATTAGAAATGGGAAAAGAAAAGAAATTAAAATCAAAAAAATTAAAAACTCGACGATAAAATCAAAATCTGAAAAATACCTTTTTTTCACTGTTATACTGGGGGTTTTTTTTTCAAAACAGAATACAATTTTTTGAAATTTCAGATTTAGGTTTATATAGTATCTATGATACCAGAAAAAGAGAGAGAGAGAGAGAGGTGTTAATAACACGATACAGTGACACGAAACAAACAAACAACAACAATAACAAGAATAAATGACAACAAACAAACAAGTGACAAAGTGAATATCAAAATGACAAATGACAAGATTTGATTGAAAACATTTTCTTTTCTGATTTGCTGTTTTAGGTTTCTGGTTCATCAACATTTTGGTACATAATTAATTAATCTAAACTGAACTGAAACAAGCAAACAAGCCAGATTCAATGATTAATTTGCTGCACACAAAAGAAAAAGATTCAACAAGTAACAAAAAAAAGATTAGATTGAAAAATAGATATGAAACACACGCACATCGACGACAACAACAACAACAAATTAATATAGAAAATTTTCAAGCAAACAAACATATAGAGAGGGGGGAGAAAATGAAATTTGCTGAATACTAATGAAATTTTGTAGATTATTTTCTCAACACAAAGTCCATAGTGTCTTTGTGTTGGTTTGAATGAGAAAATCAAAAATCTTGAATTGGAAAATCTTCGATTGGAAAGGATTCGGATTGATTATTTGGATTGATTTTTTGGATGGAAAGGAAAGGGAAAAGACATACAGCATAATCAATTGATGGAACAAACCTTGAATTTTATCCGGATTTTTGTTGTCCGAAAAATTGAAAAACGATGAATTTATTGTCCAGTTTGACAGAGATACCACCAGCTGTGTTCACATTTGAAATTTTGAAATTTTGAAATTTCAATTTTATTTTCTGTTTTTTTTGGTTTGTTTTCAATTTGAATGGATGTGAACCCAGAGTGGCACTCGGTCAACCAGGACATATTAATATATTTTACACAGAGCGAAAAATGAATGATGATGGTTCGGTGGAACTCCCCCTAAAGATGAAATAAAAATCCCGTGTTAAAAAATGAAAAATCCTGTGTGAGAAAAAAGCAAAAAGTGATCAAAATTATAACAGTTTTATTGGGTAACCAATAAACAAACATACCCACAGTGTATTTTGATTAGGTTAGGTTAGACAACTGTTGTGACATTTTACAGATTTTAAAAACCAGAGGTTTTTATATATACAACGAAACAAGCAAAAACAAACCAAAAAATGTTTCATTCAGCAAAACAATGATTATTGATTAGGAATTTTCCTGGAGAATGAAAACAAAACGCCCTACATAATTGAATCAAATTTTGATTGTTTTTTCTGGTTTTTTTGTTTGGTTATCATCATCATCATCGAACAATCAATTTTTTGCTCAAAACGAACCGGAAAATGTGTGTGAAATCAGATCAATATTGTTTGATTTGATTTGATTTGATTAGAAAAGATTGAATAGAATTTTGTTTGGGGGTTGCCAAACAACCAGAAAACAAAGCAAAACATAAAGCTTATCTACCTGTGCACAGGTAATCAATAAGCTGAATCAATATGATAGTAAAAGAAAGAAAGAAGGTATCTTTCATTCATGAAAAAACAATGGTAAAATGCAAACAAGCAAATAGAAATTATCAAAAAACTTACCTGGTTGATTGATTTTTCATTTCGTTTTGTTTTCAAGCCTATCAATCGATCGATCGATCGATTGATTGTTGCATTTTAAAATCAAAAAAAATCAAAAATCAGACACTTTTCAAACACAAAAACTGATTTCTCTCACTCACTTTGATTCTGATCGATTGTGTAAATGTTGATAATGATGATTCTACTCAAAGACTTTTTTGTTTTCAGAGGTACGATTGAAGAAACAAAATGAAATTTTTGAAAAAATTCAGGTGTACATCGTTATTCAAACAAAAACAAAAAAACACATACAATTAACACACGCAGCTGCCTGATGATGCCATCATTCATTTGATTTGATTCTTTGAATATGAAGGCTATGCATACATATTTTTTTTGGTGGATTCAATCAATCGATGTTTGCCATTTCAATTCATAATGACGATGATGATGTAGTTTGCCTGATTGCGACATTTTTTCGAAAATTCAAGTTTTTAAAATTGATTTTTGATTTTTCAATTAAGAATTTTGACGTTCCATCACCAGCACTGGATACACCATAAATACAATTAATTAACCCTTTGGTTTCCGAATGGGAACAAATTTCACTGGGAAAATCGTCGAATCAAGACATTCATTTTTTCTAAAGAAACAAACGAATGATGTATACACAAAACAAAAACAAAACAAAAAATTAATTATGATTAAAAAAATAGGAATAGTATCTGCGCGCATCCATTCATCAACCATCATTGGAAATTGCCAGAAAAACAACCAAAAGAAACAAGAAAAAAATCAAAGTAGCCGTAATATTTCCATTGAATTAAGCCAAAATTTTGTTGGTTGGCGTAAAAACCTCTCTCACATTAACACTACATCTATCCAAAAGGAAATTTCAAAACCAAAAAACGAAATTGCCATTCGTTTACGTAATAACGAATTTAAACAGAAACAAAAAAAGGTTTCTTGCTTTTTCAACAACAATCAAAAAATGCAATCGAAAAAAATTCTTTAAAAAGAATCCATAAATGACAAGAATTTAGCTCAAGTTTGGAAAATTTGGAACCAAAGCGAGAATCATCGCAAGCTTGTTTTTTCTTGTTTCTCTGTCCTTGCTTTTGTTTTGTTTTTGGTTATGGTCGTCGACAAAGACATTGAAAATTTGTTATCATTTTTTTTTGTTTTGTTTTCAACGAACCACATCATCAAAAGGATGCTGATGATGATGACAACATTGACATCGACAACATTAAACATCATCATCATCATCAATGTTGAAAACCTACGCAGTTATGGTTTTCATTTTGGTTGTTTTCAATTTTGTTCTGGCTGTTTGGTTTTTTTTTGGTATTCGATGATGATGCTAGAGATGTATACATGTGTATTGTTTGTAACCAAACATATTTTTTTAGGTGGATCGATGTTGTGAAAATATCCATCTCTCTCTCTCTCTCTCTCGGTGTGTTTATTTGCGTGTGAGAGGTGTACACTCGTTTCAATTAAGAAAAAAAAAGTGTTATCATCATCATCACAGACGCCATTTGATTATCTAACCCAGCAAACAAACAAACGAAAAAAAGAAGGTTTTTTGGATGCCGCCACATCAATACATTATACAACAACAGCAATAATCACCGTTTGGTGTATGTGTAATATGTGTGTGTGGGAGCGTCTTTATTACTCCCAAAGAACTTTTTCACATCTACACTTTTTTTTATTTGCTGCGTCTGCGGATCATCATTTAAGCTTTGAATCGAATCGAATGTACATGTGTTTTTATTTTGGAAGCAGGGGTATTTCAGAGGAATCTTTTCAACAACAAATGATTATATATTGGGACCATATGGGTAGATGTAGTTGAAAACCCTCTTCCCATTCATTTTCAATGAAATAAGAAAAAAACATTGAAAAGGGCGCAAGTAATTCATTATTAGCCAACAAGAGAAGATGCGACTATACTAAACCATCCTAAACCGGTGGTGGTCCACCACCAGTAGGGGAGAGTGAGAGAAAATGCGACCGGTCTGTCGTTTTAATATATTGAAAAACGAATGAGCAATAACAACAAAAACAAAATATCTTGCGTTACAGGCAGCAGAAATAATGACAACAACAACAACAAACAGCAGCAGCAGCAGCAGCAGAAAAAAAATGTGACGTCAATTCAAATGACAACAAAGAGAGAGATGGAGAAAAACATTCGTTACTAACCAAATGATGATGATTATGATTGAAGGTTTGGGTCCAATCAAACACCGAATGAAAATAATGAAAAATCATATGAAAATCCTGTATATTTTGTCGCAAAACGCAAATAAATAAATCTGCTAACAAGTGACCTGAGGAATTGGTATTTTAAGAACAGAAAAAACCAAAAATTGAATTGGATTGTCATGGTGATGATGTTGATTGTTATGTTGTTGTTGTTGTTGTTTTGGTAATTTTTGGTAAAAAAAAAAATCTAATGATAATAAAATCACAAACAAAAAAAAACAAAACACTTACCCTATTTGTTATTATTAATGGGGATGACAGTGATTATTTGAGGATGACAGTTGAATGATTTTGTTTTGTTTTGTTTTTTTATTTGGTGGGGGAAAGAAAGATGATCCAAATCTGTTGCTAGTTGTTTGGATGATATTCTCTTAGGATGTCAATTAGTTGACATTTGTCGAATCTAGGTACTCAAATTTTTTTTTGTTCTGAAACTTTTTTTTGAACAAAAACAAAGAACAGCAACAGCTTTTTTCGAATGACAACATTGATATTTTTGGTTTTTTTTCAGTTGTGGATAATCATAATCAATATTTAGATGATGATGGTGATTTTGATTTTGATGATGTTTGATATAAACAAAACAAGAAGAAAAAAAAATCGATGATCATTGAAAAACATTGAGAGAAAAGAAAAAACATTGGATGCTTGGCAAGCCTATTTGGCTATTTGGCTATTCGGTTGTTTTTGGTTTTTGGTTGATTTTTGAAATTGATTTTAAAGAATTTTTCCGAAAAATGTCATCACATGAATATTATCAAAACATATAATATACATTCGTATGAATCAAATTATAATGATTATTTGTTATAAAAATGATGAATAATATTCAAATAATAATAATGCGTCAAAAGATGGTAGAATCTTTGATGGAAAAAAAATAGAGTGCGTGTTTGATTCACAACAACAACAACAACAATAACAACAACAACAAAGGAAAGAAAAGCAGCCATCGTGGTGGCTAGAGACAAGAATGGACGCCAGAATAACAACGAATGAATGAAATGATACAAAAAGAAAGCTTATTCTGAAGGCGCCGGGTATTCGTACTATAGAATATAGCGAATACCACCACCACAACAACAATGGCAATATACATATGAAATTTGCGACGAACGAATTTGAAATTCACCACCATCATCAACAATATCAACTTTGGTCTTTTCTATCTTAGGTTGTTGTTGTTGTATGATGATAATCAAAATGATAGTGGTTGGTTGACTGGTTGGTTGTATCCATTGATGTTGATGTTCGTGGACAACACTTTCATAAATATTAAATGGCCATTCTCTCTCTCCCTCTGTCTATATACCATTGATGTAAGCGAAAGGCTTACCACCAACCAACAACATCATCATATCATCATCCTATATGATAATCAGCGAATGGCAGAAGCATAAGACGAAAGAAATCATTTCAATCATGGTCGCTATTCAAACTGCTGCTGTTGTGTAACAACCACAAGCAAAAAATTATATATTCGATTCGCAAAGTTGAATGATATTCATCAAGAATCGATGGTTGGTTGGTTTGTTCGTTTGCTTGCTGTGTGTCGCAAAGCAAAGCAAAAACACCACTTCCAAAGCAAAACAAAAACCAGATAGTGACGCCTAAAATTATATAATATAATCATGGCGTCTCTCACTCTCTCTCTTTCACTTACCTTCTTACCATTCATTCATTTGTATATATAAATGGCGCGTTGGCGTTTCTATTACACCCCAAAATGTGACAAAACCAACAACTACCATGAATTCTAGCGAATGAATGTTTTCTTCGATTCAAACTACACATCATGGCTGGTTGGCTGGTGTTTTTTTTTTGAAAATAATACGCAGTTATTGGCTGAAATTCACCAATAAAATGATGGTAATCACCATTTTTTTTTGTTAGTTTTTCTGGATTCTATTGTTCGAAAAATATTATTGTCTATAGAATAATATGATATGATGCAATACAATGTAATCGTACTTGATCATTTTGTTTTTTTTGTTCATTTGGTGGCAAATGTTCTTCATTGAAACTCGAATTGCAAAATATTGCACCATTAAATTGTACCGGAATAAAACAAAAAAAACATTTGAAATGTAATGGTTAATGGGAAGTTTTTTTCGGAATATTCTTGTTTTACATTACAAAAAAAAACATTGCGTGTCCAAATAATAAAAATTCTTGTCTGGAAAATTATTGCGTTTTTCGAAAATTAAAAGGTTTTTTATTTTTATTTTTATTTTGGTTGATAATATTGGCGATAGTGAAGATAATTTGGAATAACAATTTTCGTTCGTTTTGTTTTCGTAATCATTCTTCATTACGATAACCATACGAGCAAGATAGTAACCAGAAACCCCCCGAATAACAACAAAATCTTCAAACTTGTTGAATTTCTTTTTCGATTTCAATATCGCCAATAGCAATCATTATTATTTTTTGACAGAATGATTGATATGTATCCAGTATTAGATTTATAACAACAAAATTTGAAATTACGAAATGAAAAAACAGGTTCATTACACTAATCACCATCATCATATTAGTGCAAAAGGGGTTTGCTTTCATTTCATTTCATTTCTGTCTTTCGAAATTTCTTTCAATTTTGATTCGGGTTGGCCAGCCAAAAAAAACGAAAAATCAGAAAATATTTAATGCAAAGTGAAAGTGTTATTCTGCATTGGTGGTGGTGGTTGACCTTTTTTTTTTCTTCCAATTTGAAATTCAGAAAAAAAATGATGATGATGATCATTATCATCATTGACATTGATGGTGAAAAGAAAAAAAATTGAAGGTCAAAATATTGCTAATGGCTGCTGCTACGCTATTATTGATGTAACAAAAATTCTTCCGATAAAAAGAAGGAGCCAATATCGATTGACCAATTCATTCATTCATTCATCAATGTCAATCATGATATCAATGGATTCCACACACACATACAATTATATAACAACAATGAAATTATCCAGACTTTTTTCTTTTCTTTTTTTCGTTTGTTTGATTCAATAAGCCAAAAAAGAAAGAAAGACAGAAAATGTCCTTGAATTGGCCACCAAAAAACACAATGATCATTGTGATGAGAGAAGCGAGAATTTGAAATGTCTGCCTGTATCGAGAATCAAAAATTATTCCCAAATATATTCAGAATGTCTGTGTGTCTGGATTCCATCGAATGTTGAACGAAACGAAACGAAACGAAAAAAATGGCCAGGAGGAGCTGAATTGTTCTGGACTACAAAAATTCAACGAGAACAAAAAAAAGAAAGAAAAAAAGAATGATTATGAAATTTGCAACAAGAATTAATGATTTTGTATAACATTGTAACATTTGTTGAATATTTTTGTTTTTTAAAAAAAAGGTGATGGACATTATCATCATCAAAAGATCGTTGTTTTTCTTCTTCATGAACGAAATTATCGTCATGGTCAGCCAACTTGAAAGATTTTTTTTTCAAAAAAAACCAGAATTGTTAATGACCATGTAGCCAACAAAACCGAATCAATGTTGTTGTTGCTGTGTGTATCTTGCTGGCTATAGCAAACATTTCAACAAACAAAACAAAACAATAAGTTTGCCTTGAAAATATCAGGTTTTTTTCCGAATGAAATGTATGTTTGATAATTTCTGCTTACTCGTTGAATTCAATTGATGAAATATGAACAAGTGAAAAGTGAAAATGATGATCATCATAACCAAAAATTATTTCATATTTTAGCCCTTTTTCTTCTTCTGACATTACAAAGAATGAAGAATCCACCATGGTTTGAAGACGTCTGGGCGTACAATCATCATCATTATTAATTTCTGGTTTTTCGCTGACGGCCAACAATGGCAATCATTGTTTGATCCACCACCATCAATTGCCAATTCTGATGGACAGACAAAAATAAAAGTTGTTGAACTTTTTAAAATCCATTGTAAATAATGAGAAGAAGAAGGGTTGGTTGGTTGGTTGGTTGGCAACCATTATACGTAGGTTTTATTTTTTTTTGTTTAGGATCGTGATTATCCTTATTATGATGATGATGATGATGATAATGTTGTTGAAACAATGGACAAAAGAATTTTATTTTTTCAATCGAATTGTTGATTATCATTAAAAATTCGTGATGGCAAATGTTTTACAATAATCATCATCAATCGAAGAAAAAAAAATTCGAAATTCTTCGAAAATAGATTTCCGAGAAAATTTTTTTTCATCTGATTTTTTTCAACTCAATTTTCGAAAAGTTTCCACATGTGCAATTTTTTCGTTTTGAAAAAAAATGGAAAATAAATTTTTTGGTCTTTTTGGAAATGATTCGAATGAAAAAGAATCAAATTCAATCATTGAAAATAATGAAGAATTATGTGATATTATCGATAAACCAAATCACGAATCATTGGTTAATCGTTTTGTCGAAGAAATAAACACAAAACAAGAAAGAAAAAAACGAAAAAATTGTTCCATCTGTCAGATTAGTGTACATAAATATGTTTGTCCACGATGTTCAATCAAAACTTGTTCGGTAAAATGTTCAAAAAAACATAAAGAAACTACTGGATGTTCGGCAATTCGTGATCAACTTTCATTTGTTCCATTAAAACATTATAACGAAAGTCATCTGAATTCAGGTGAATTTCTTTTTCCTTTATGATTCTTATCTTAATTAATGTTTTCATTGGAACAGATTTTAGCTTTATCGAAAAAGGATCCGAATATATACAAAATTTGAATCGTATTGTTGAGAATAATCCAAAAAGAGATTTATCTACGGTATGAAATTTGAACAAAATTTTTTACTCATATTTCATAATTTTCATATTTCTATATAGTGGGTAATACGTTTTTCGCAAGAATGTCAAAAACGACGAATTCAATATGAAAAAATGCCCATTGCATTTAAACGTTCACGTTCAAATAGATCTATCTATTTATATAAGGAAAAAACTATCTATTGGGATATTGATTTTATTTTTCCGAATTGTCGTTTGAAAATTGAACCAAAAAATTCAAACGAACAAAATTATCGACCGCTTTGTTTCAAACTGAATAGAATTTCCGAAAATGGTCGTTTGATTGATATAGTCAAAGATATTATTGAACAGCCAACCACCATAATCAACAACAACAACAACAATGATGATAATGATTTGAATCAAATTGAAGAATTTGATTTTTCACCATATCAACAACAAGGCCAACAACAATATCAAATATTATTAAAACATAAATCAGGACGATATTATTATCGTCTGCAAAATGAATGGACATTGAAAAGAAATTTAGAAGATAAAATTATTGTTGAATATCCAATTTTGGTTATTGTTTTACAAGAATTTCTAAATAATTATCCAGAATTGTGATCATTGATAAAATTTTTTTAATTCTTTATTGAAAAGTCAAAAAACACAAACAAACAAAAATGTAATCTTATATTAATAATTGTGTAACAATACAGGTGACAATAACATTGATATTATTCATTGATACGATCCAAATAAACTTTCATTTGTGATTGTGAAAGAAATATTCGACAAATTGGACAAAAATTATTACTTTTCAATGATTGTATAATACAATTTTGATGAAAAATATGTCCACATGGTAATTGTTCCATTGGTGGTTCCATTTTATCTTGACAAATGACACACATTTCGGCTGGTTTTATTGGAATCGATCCAGTTGATGATGATGAAGTGCTACAATTTCCACGATTTGAATATCGATGACTTGATTCTTCATTGTTTTCGGAGAATAATTTCGGAATAAGAAATGCACCTGCAGCACCGATCGCCGCACCAAGTACAAATAATAAAGATGATGAACTACCTTTATTATTTCGTTGATTTTGATTGCTCATTTTTTCTTCGGAATCGCTTTTTTTGACTTAGAATCTCCTTAAGAATTAGTCGATTCTGTTTACATTCTTTGGTTGTTAATTCTGTATATATATGAGTCATGTATTTTGAACACTATTTCAACATCAATGAACCTAGATGAGTTATTTACGGTATGTACAGACATTCGAATTTGGGCAAAAAAATTGTCAAGATCCTCAACATTGTGTTTTTTGTCTGTGTGATATGATGAAAGAATTGAAAATGACTGAAAACAACATTCGACAATATTTCGATTTTCAACAATTATTGAAACAATTTTTTCTTAAAAATCAATGTGTTTCTACAGCTCAATTAGATTGTTGGCTCAATCGTAAGTATTCTAATATTTCCAGAATTTATTTGTTTCATTTTTAATCGATTAATTGTTTTAAAGGAATCAAAGAAAAACTTCAACATAATGAACAAAATGATCGTATTGATAGAGAATTAGCTATTATAAATGCAAATCAAACATTACGTTCATATGGATTTGCTATTAAAAAAGTTTTCTGTAAATCATCCGATGAAACATTCTATACATTGATCAATGAAACTGAAGATGCTTTAACTGCCAAATCAATGTGGACACGAAATGAAAATTCATTTTACTATCTGTTAGTTGATGCAATTGTCAAATCATTTTTGCAAATCGATGACAACGATGATAATGATGGTTTCAATTTGAATGAACATTTAGCAATTGGAATGACATCGGCAAACAATGTGGCACGAAATACAAATATAACAATCATTTTGGGTGAGAAAATTCTTAAAAATTGGATCAATCAATATTGGTTTAAGAAAATTGATCGAGGTAGTAAAATAACATTAGGTGTTCGAACATTAACACAAAAAAGTGGCTATCTAATACGTAAATATAATCTATCTGCTTGTAAACATTGTGGCCTTGTTTGTTTTTATGGCTCAAAATGTACAAAATGTAATGTTTGTTGGCATGAAAAATGTTTACAATCATCCAACAACAACACTTGTTCATCATGTAACCAACCATTATCCATCAATCAAATTTGTAAATGATAACATTTGATATTTAAAAAAAATGATTAAAAATTTATTAATTTTTCAAATGAAATTAATTTCGGGCCAAAAAGAAAGAAAGCAAAAGTATCAATTTATTTTTTTAAATTTTTCGATAATACATGTGCATCTGGTGGTTCGATACGTTTGTAATAATTTTTCCTGGTTTCAATAATTTCAAAACCAAATTTTTGATAAAATTCAATAGCATCTTCATTGTTGATTTGGACATGCAAAAAAATGCTATCAAAATTTGAATCTTTTTGTGAAACATAATCAAGAATATGTTCAACCATTTTAGTACCAATACCAAGTCGTCGATATGATGCTAAACATCCTAATGTCATTATATACAGACGTCGAGTATTAGGTTCGGATGTATCAACACGGCAACAAACAGCACCAACCATAATATCATTATAGTATGCTAAAACATGCAGAAAAAAAACACAAAACATCATTATTTCATTAGAATCATCGATTGAAAAACAAACAAATCAATATACCTAATTTGGCTAATGGACCGGATTCTAAAACATCTTTATAGAATTTGGCATTATAGCTGACCGGAAAAATGACCTGATTTAAACGGCGTAATAATTTTATGTTATGTGGTGTAACATCACCAAGCTCAATGATACCAGGACGTCTTTTATTTTTTCGAAAAGAAAAAAAAATTTGGTTATAAATTGGAAATTGAAGGAAAAGAAATGACAAAAACAATACCTTTTCCTAACCAAACCATTCATTGCATTCGAATTATTTTCATCAATTTTTTCATCATGAGATAATTTATCATCATCATGATCATCATTATTTTTGGACATTGTTTTGACAGTCATTTGTTTTAGGGATGGATTTTTTTGTTTATTAATTTAATGAAATTTCTTTTGAAAAAAGAATCACAAGAAAAAAAACATGTGAATTTTGGTAATTACAAACATTAATGATACATTTGGTTGAAAGCAAAACACGTCTGTTTTGCTTTTTCTTTTTGGTGCTCTCAAACATGCGCGCTTTATTATTCGATAAGGTGTGACGAAGCTTTTTTTGCTTTCGTTCGAATAACATTTCTGGGGAAATTTCTCGATGACGACAGCAAAAAATTTTTTTGTTTTTTCTGTTTTTTGATTTCCTTAAAATATAAATGACCCATTAAGATCAATAACATCGATCATCGATAAAATATATTTTGAATCATGGTAGATGCTGCAACACGTAAATCATTGGGACAAATTCCATTACTTAAAACAAAAGCAGGACCACGTGATAAAGAATTATGGCCACAAAGATTAAAAGAAGAATTACAAGCATTAATAGAGGTTTGTTGTTGATGATTTTTTGTTTTTTTGCTGAAGAAAGAATCATTAATCATTTCAATTCATTAAATATATAGTATGTTAAAAAGAATAAAGAAAATGATAATGATTGGTTTCGTTTGGAATCCAATTCCGATGGTACAAAATGGTTTGGAAAATGTTGGTATATTTATAAATTGATCAAATATGAATTTGATATTGAATTTGATGTAAGTGTTGAACTGTTACAATTGATTTTATTTTTACATGATTTATTTTCCATTACATAGATTCCCGTTACATATCCAACAACATCACCGGAAATTGCATTACCCGAATTGGATGGAAAAACAGCCAAAATGTATCGTGGTGGAAAAATTTGTACAAGTGATCATTTTAAACCACTTTGGGCAAGAAATGTTGGCAAATTTGGTATTGCTCATGCAATGGCACTTGGTGTATGTTATTCCATTCATTCATTCATTCATATCTTTTTCACCCTAAAATAATTTCAATTTCAGTTAGGTCCATGGCTTGCTGTTGAAATACCCGATCTTGTCGATAAAGGAATTGTCAAGGAGAAAAATAGCTGAAACCAAAAAAACAATGATTGAGAAAAAAAATTTATTTCTTTCATTTTGTTTTCCTGATTCGGTTGTTTATTATTTTTTTTTATACAAAGTTATATTTGTTTTGTGTTTTTAAAGAAATATCCAAAAAAAAATTGATGAAAGTGTAGTTTGAGTAAAATGAATGAATTGATGATTGAATGTAATTTGTTTATGTAAATGAATATGCCTTTTTGTTTGTTTTGTTTTGTTTCAAGGAAAAGAAAAAATCACATTTGTGGTAATTGATCAATAGGTGTAACAAATTTAAAATCCGGTGGAAAAAGTTTTACTGCATCTTTAATCATTAATTTATATGATTGTCGTATGGTAACATCAGCAACACCGGCAATATCACCAATTTCTTTTTGTGATTTTTTATCAGCCGATGCTTGTGATGCCATATAAATAGCAGCAGCTGCAACCGATATTGGACTACGACCAGGTACCATATCCAATTCGACTGCTTTTCGTGCGATATATGTTGCCGCACGTTGTACAGCATTCGATAACCCTAGGTTCGAACAAAATCTTGACATAAAATCTCCCGTAGTAATGAGATCAACAGAAGTTTCTAATGCTTTCAATATAAGTTTAAAACAACGGCCAATCTCTTTTTTTGAAACATTTGAAACAGCACAAATTTCTTTGAATGTTCGTGGTACACCTTCTTGGCGACAGGCAATATAAAGACAAGCCGATGCAATAGCTTCATTACTTCGTCCTTTTAATGTACGGCCATCATGTACTTGTTTGAATAATAGATTAGCACGATCAACAATTGTTTTAGTAAGATTAATTTTATCGGACATGCTACTAATTTCTTTGAATGTATTTACTAATGCACGATCTGAACTGCTCATCTGTTTACGATTAAAATATTTTGGTTGACCACTTTCATCGAATGCAGCATTCGAACTACTACGGCCAATCATTGTTGTCAGATCTGAACCTTCCAATAATGGATTTTCCGCTGCACCAACACGTGATGGATCCGATGTTGCTTTATCATTACTAAATGTACGCCATTCTGATCCAACATCAACAACACGATCACCAACAACTAGTCCACATTCTGGACAAACTAAATCACCTGCACGATAATCTTCAATCAATGCTGCATCTGGATGTGATGGACAAGATACTTTATTCGTACGAGACATTTTTTTTCCTCTTTCAAATGTTGTTTATTTATTTATTTATAAAATGAGATAACCTAAAGAAACAAACAAAAAAATTGTCATTTACTCAAAACAAACAAAACAAAAAAAATGATGATACGGTGATCAGATGATGGATCGAGATGTTTTGTTTACACAGTGTTCAGTGTTGACAATACGAACAACATGTTATGTATAAATTCAGCAATTTTTTTTCTCTTTGAAGAATATGAATTTCAAAAAAATTCCCAAATAAAAATTCAGTTTTAGGTAAAAAAAATTTCATTTATTTTCAAATAAAGCGCCAAAATTTCATGTAGAGAAGAGAAGAGAAGAAAAAAAACACTCTCTAATATAAATATAACCTAATTAGCTTTTTTTTATAAAAAAAAAACAAACAAACATTTTTTTAAAGACCATCAAATTCATCAAAATCATCAACATTATCAACATCATCATCTTGATCACCTTCAATTGTATTCATATCAACACGATAACGTAATAAACCACCAATACCACCAAAACCTTTAACAAATTGTGATCCTTCTTGTGAACGATCAGTAACAATTTCTAAAGTGGCCCCAAAATTTTTATAATTATTTGCTAACCATTCTAATAATGGTACAGATTCAATTAATTCCAATTCAACACCAGTTTGATTGTCAGTAAAATGTGATTTATCTTTTTCCTGTTCAGGTGTTAGATGTAAAATTTTTTCCTCGCTTGTTTGTGGATTTTTCAATTGATAACGTGTTATGTTTAAATTTTCCCAACAAATCAATATTTCAACGGCACCCATTTCTAATGCTTTCAATGTATCAACAACACCGAAACAATATTTTCCCGTATCTTGATAGATTTCTTCAAAATATTTACCTTTAAAGTTAGAAAATTAAAAGTAATTATTAAATTAATAAAGTTAAACATATGAATCATATTTACTGATAAGTTTTTTCTCCTGAATAAATTTAACATTGGTCAGAATTTCTGTTGATAATTCGATTGCCTGATTGAAACCATTTTCACCACCATAAGAAACATCAACTAATTTTAAAATTTTTGCTTGCAATCTCTATAATAACATTTGGGAAAAATATTTTAGCAATAAAATAAAACAGAACAGAAAAAAATAAGGAATAATTACCGGATCAAACATATCAGATTGAGCAAGCTCGGTTTTAAAATCGGCTGAACCGGCCAATATAAGTCCAGAAATATTCGGTTTATCATTTGTTATGAATAATTGTGTTGCAACTTCGGCTACTTTACGTACATAATTATGACGTTTTTCCATTCGAAGACGAGCAAAACGAAGCGCTGATTGACCACCACGACCTATAGATTTTAAATTGAATTGAAATAAATTAGGTAAATCTCGTGTGTTTTGTTTAGAATCATAAAAAACGGATTTTACCATGTTTTTTAGGCAAATCGACAGGAAATTTATGTAAAACTTCACGCGTATTTCCTTGCAATGTACCGAACAATGCACCATTACCATCCATAACAATAAAACCGAATTTATTATCATCGGCAAGTAAGGCTGATAATGCTTCAGTATGGAATTTATTATCACAAAGATATAGCGATGTATTGATCGGTTTGAATGGTTCAAAATCGATATTCACTTTTTTTTCTTTGCCTTCATCGGTTACAATCGTACCGCAATAAATTACTAAACCATTTGGTGGAACTTTTGTATAAAGTTTTAAACGTTGTTGTACGGATGTTATAGCTCCAAGTACGGATAAACGATTTACTCGACTTTTAATATTGGATGCTGTACCAAATTCATCGGCCAACATTTTTGATACACGTGATATTTGATCTTTTGGTGGAATAATTAACGATATCATTGATGTTCCATTCCTGGGTGAAAACAAACAAAACAAAAGAAAAAAAAACGGATTTTAAAAAATTAAAATTTCAATCAAAATTCATTCACCCTTACCCTCTGGCTGCTTCAAGACTTTTGATTAATTTTTTTACTTTCCATATTTGTACATTACGATCGGCACTAGCTTCATCGACCGACATTTTTTCAAATGAAAATTATTGTCTGTTTTTTTTATAGCAACGATTTTTTGATCACGATAATTTATTAATTGAATAGCAATCGATTGCCTATATTGATTATTCGAGTTTGATTTGACTTTGAAACAATGATGATGATGATTTTGTTCAGTTTATTTTTTATGAAATTTGAATCAACAACAAATAAAATTCCGGAATATTTGATCCCGTGGACATTAAATTAAAAAAAGAAAAGAAAAAAGATTTTGGGAAATAAACACACGAGACAACGAGATAAAATGCGTGCATACCACCACACACATCATACACAAAAAAATTGCATGCAAAGAATTTGCCACACGGACAAAAAAAAAGTGTGTTTATCGGCAGTGTGATGATGGTGGTGGTGGCGGCGTCGTTGTTGTGTAAAAATAGCTTACTGTCAGGCTAAAAATGTGTGTGTATTGTGTGTCTATTGCTTGACCAAAAGACGATGTTTAAGCGCACTATATAAACACAGCGCTGCACAATTAGCTCGAAAAAGAAAAGTTTCCAGGAAATATTTCGCATGTCGTTTATGAATATTCCATTTGATTTGATTGTAAACAAAAAAAACAAAAACAATCCAAAGACGCAATCAATTTTTCTCGACATTTTTTTTTGGTTTTGGAAAATGTCGAAAATGAATTATCAAATTCTCTTTTGAATAATCGAAATTTCTTAAATTTTCAAGTTTTTACCACATATTTTTTGGTTCAAATTTTCAATACAATGGCACTTGGTTTTTATACAACAGCATTCGGAATTGTAACCGGAATATTAATTTATTGTTATTATTATTGGGATAATAATAATCAACAAGAAAATCCACATGGCAGCCATAATAATTATAATCAAAATAAAAAATCCAATCAAGGCAACTCATCAACAACAAAAATACCACCAAAACCATCTGATATATGTATAATTTGTTCAGAATTATTACAATCACCATTAGAACAATTACCATGTCAACATTTATTTCATCAAAAATGTTTATCACAATGGTTTGAATTTGATGCAAAAATTAATTATCGTTGTCCACTTTGTCGTTATCAATTGAATCAAGCTGAATATAATGTTTACCGTAAACGATTATGAAATGAAATAAGAGATCCTGATTTGAAATTCTTTTTCCATCCATTTTTTTTCGTTGTTGCTCAATGAATAATATAAAATGCTTCCAATGAATGTAATTGTAATTGTAATTGTAATTTAATATTTGTTTTTAATGTGATTGAAATGAAAAAACTTGTCAATTCTAAACTAACCCTCAATAATAATAATAATAATTTTTAAACTCATTTTGACATAATTTTAAATTTCGACACTAGATGGCAATGACAGTTCTTTTAAAAATGAAATAAAATAAAAATTTTTCGATTTTGATGCAAAACGAATTGAAGAATTTTTTCGATGTGAATTTTTTCAATGGTCAGACAAGTTTCAAATAACGAAATGTTTCTTTTACATAATTACGCATAAACTTTTTTTCCACAAGAACACCTATATCAATTAATACCCGGATAATTTGTTTCGGGTTTTTCGAGAATGGTGTGGATCGCGATCAAACGAAACAAAAAACAAAACAAAAAAAAAAAATCAATTCGAACGAATCGGGCGAACGTTCGATTTTTTTTTCGTTGCATTATTTGTGGATGGACAGACTTACGAACGATCGTTCGATTTTATCGTTGTTTCGTTTGATTTTTTTTTCTACAAAAAAAAAACTTCATGAACGAAACGATTCACCGTGCCCATCAACAACAACGACGAAAAAAGAAAAAAAGAAAAATTTTCCGAAAGGCAAATTGGTTTGGTCGGTTTTATAAACTGGGTGAATAGAAGTGAATAGCCATTATATACCCACCAACCAACCAAATGTGAAAAAGATTTTCATTTTTTTTGCGGCAACCAATAGACAATTATATCGTTCACAATTCATCAATCTAATATCTTCAATCAGTCACTACCTGCATCAATTTGATCAACATGGTATCGACCCTATTGCCTCGAAACATTTCGAACGATATTGATGTTGATGATGATGGTGGTGATGATGATAATGATCCATTCACAATTCAAGGAAAAAAAATTCTTTTCACAATTGATTGTTGTAGTGGTGGTTTTCAACATTGAATAGGTCGTCGTCGTCGGCAAAAAAAAGCTTATATACTCAATACATGTGTGTTGTATACAATAGTGTGTGTGTGTATATATGGTATGTGATGTGTTAACAAAGATCCGACCCGATTGATATATTATAAAACTTGTATATATCGGGCTGCCGATAACCATGGCCAAAGAAGCAGCAGCTGCTGCTGTTGCTGTCATTTCATTCATTTTATGCATATAATGTACATACATACAGAAGAAATGGCCAAAAAAGTGAAAAAAAAAGGGATCCTTTTTTTATTTTGCTTCTGTTTTGCCCATATATATAAATGTGATGATGATATGAATGGGGGATACTCTCAAACTGATAGAAATTTTTCTACATTCATTTTTGTATGTGTCTGGTTTTTGTGTGTAAAATAGCCGTAAAACTCTTCAAACTTCTTCTTTATTTCCCGAATTCATTTTTAATTTCGGGCTGAACACTCCAGAACGCCGAACGATTATGATGATTTGATCTTCCAACAGTCGCCGTCGCCATCATCATCACATTTGATCCAGAACGCGATCCGATCGAGATTTGTATCGAAATTTTTTCGGGTTGAAAGCGTTGAAGTGCGAAAAAAACGAAAAACGAAAAACGAAAAACGAAATCCCGAACCGACGACGATGACAATCGGCGAAAAAGTTTCACCGAAAAAACAAGTCGCACTCGCCTGTCAAAGATTCTCCCATATTGCCAATATTATCATCATTATCATCATCAAAAAATATTTGCAACATCGTTATCATCGTCGTCTTGATTATCATCTAAATGGCGCGAGCGAAAATGGAATAAAAATCCCTACTGCTCTTTTTCGTTTTTCGTCTTTCGTCTGTCTGTCTGTCTGGAGGTCGGACGTTCGATTTTAATCATTCGATCGTTCGATTCGTTCGTTCGATTCGTTTTCAGTTTTAATTTCGGCTTTAATTTGATTGGCGTTTTGGTGGTCGCCCAACAGAAAAATCTTTATTACGCCAAAAAGCAACAACATTATCTTTATCTATTCTATTTAGTAGTGTTTTGATCCAGAAAACTCATCATCATCATCATCATCAATTGTCACTTGATCTCTCTTTGTTGTTTGATTGTTTTCGCTTGGAAAACAGAAAAGTCCATGATAATTATATAATTTTTCTTTTCTTTTGACACTTTGTTCATTATCATCATCATTATCATTATCGCTGTGTCGTCCACTCCAAATAAATTTCTCCCGATTTCTTGATCATCATCATTTTGTTGTTGTGAAACATTTTATGTAAACATCAAAAAATGATCTGCATCTGATAAGGGTAAGTTTGAGTTGTTCGATTTTTTTTTTGTTTTTGTTGATAAATTCATTATCATTAATTCGGTATTTGCTTGCCTTGTGTAATAATTAATTTCAATTTTTGAATCACAGTGTTTTGTTTTTTTGGTTTTTCGGTGTTATATTAACCGTTGTTTCCGACGACATTATCAGGTTTCAATAACAAATTGTTTGTTGTTTGTTTGTAACCAAACACATAATGTAAATTATTCCGGTTGGTTATAGTCCGGATATCCATTTGACATCTCTGTATTTTTTTTTTTTTTTTCGGACAAAAACCAAACAAGAGATTTGTATGTGTGAATGTGGTTTTTCTGTACGAAAAACCCAAAAATAATCTACTTTTTCTACAATCCGACCAGAATCTTTTACCAGGAAAAAATTAACTTTTATTGCAAAGGCCAGAATATTCTTGCCACTTTGATCCGACAATATTCTGTATCAGGAACAACAACAACAATAAAATAAATAAAGAATCCAGGAATCAAGTTAGGAAGAAGAAGAATATGTGTGTTATGTAATTCTCTCTCTCTATTTTCTGCAGTTGAATTATAGAATCACTTTTTTTTCGTGTATTGTGTGAAAAAATTCTTTTTTTTTTTTGCCGTAGCCGCGCGCTTACCCGTAACTTTTTTTTCCTTTTTTTTGGGTATTATTGTTTTGTATATGGTGCTTATACCATGTTTCAAGAAGAAGACGACGACTAATATATGTGTGTTTCGTGTGTGCATATTATTATTATTTTTATAAAATACGTAATTCCGTCAGCAAATTCTCAACAAACCGATGTCCCGATGTTTTTTTTTCAATCTTTCTCTCGCTATTTAGCTCTCAATTCATTCACACAACAACAACAACACTCAAACTCAATCGCGAGAGTCGGTTCTCATCTTTCTAATGAAACAAAAAAAGAAGTCTTTTTTTTTCGTTCGTTTTTCTCTATTGGTGTTTTGCCCACTCACATTATCCACACATACACACACACACACCGAACATACAGTGAACATAGTTCGCTGCACCGCGACGACGACGACGACGATCTCTCGTTAGTTTAGTTTAGTTAGTTTTCGTCGTTTGTTTGGTTGTTGTCATCTTTTTTTTTATTTCAACAACAATTTTTTTTTCTTCAAATGGCTTTGGCCAACATGAACAACAACCGAAACCGAATCATATAACCAGACTGACTAACCCCTCAACCCAACTCTTATAATCATCACGCACATCGGTTTTTTGTTTGGTTGGTTGGTTGATTGTTCGAAATATCGACTATCTTTATTTCGTTTCGTTTCGTTTGTTTAGTTTGGTTTGATCGGAAGATCGGACATTCGGTTTTTTTGTTGTTGTGTGTGTTCATTTTTCTTTTTCTTTTTGTTTTGTGAATAGGGCTCAAATTCACGATCTTTCGATCGGTGACCGAACGTTTACTGACTGACTGACTGCACACAATTGAAGCACCATTGTACATACAAAAGATATATCAAAGCACACATCTTGAATTTTTCTTGAAAGAAAATCTTTCTTGTCGATGTTTTTTTTTGTGTGTGGGTTCACATCCTCATCATCATCATTATCAAACACAGAATGACGACGACTACAAGGCAGAATGTTTAATTTGCCTTGAAAAAAAAAGTTTTCATTTTCAAACTTTTGCATCTTTGAAGCTTTGAAAGTTTCATATATGAAAAAAAACTACTCTTCAATGTTTGTTCGCGTGTGTAATGAATTCTTTCATTTCGTTTTTTTCAATTCTATAAATACGATTCCATTGTGTATAGCTCATAGAGTTTCATATATTCTTTTTGGTTCTGTGTGAAAAATCTTCATTTTGGGTGATGTGATTTCTTTTTTTTTGTATGTGGAAAAAAAGGAAAATAAACAAAAAAGAATCTTTTTTATAATGATGTTAGTGATTAATTGTGTCTTAATTTGTGACCCTTGAAAAACAACCACAACGACGACGACAGCTTTTTTTCTTCCTTATAATAATCATCATTTAGTTGATGATGATGGTTAGGATTTTTTCTTCTTTTACTCCCATTCTTTCCATCATTATCATCATTATCATCATCATCGTTATCGTAATCCACCTTGGTATGTACAAGAGATGTAATCAACAATAATCTTTGTCATCAAATCAAGTCAAGTCAATCAGTGATTAATTTATCCGGTCGTTGTTGTTTAGTTAGTTAGTTAGATAGTTAGTTAGTTAATGTTTGTGTAATTACACAATATTTCTTTTTAGTTTGGTTTTTGGTTTTGATAATGATGTGACAAAAAGATTTTTCGTTTTGTTTTGTTTTTTTGTTTCCACCATCATATCATTTGTTTATTCTAATGCAATCGTTGTAATTTCTCTCATTATCTAAATAGTAGTTATTGGTAATAATCAATTATGTTTTTTTAAAATGATGATAATAATGTTGTTCATTAATGAAATAATATTTGATTTTTGCCTAAATAATAATCGTTTGTAATGTTTCTGTTTTCATTTGTTTTTTTTACATGTGATTTTTCTTCCGATATCAAAAAAAAGGCATCAGCATTACCTTGATTGATTTGATTAAAAAATGTATTATCCGGGTTTATTCGAACCAATGATAACCACTACTAATCAAGCATATTCAGCATTTAATGCTAGACAATTTATTTCGGTAAAAAATGCTAACATTAATGATCATAATTCGTCAATGATAATGCCATCTTCGGCTGCTGTTGTTCATCATAATAATCCTGCGTTGCATCCGCATCAAAATGTCGATTTGTGTTCGTCATCAACATCGGATAAACAACGAACAATAATTTCTTCTTCATCAACAACAGCCATATCATCAAATGATGGAACATCTGTATCATCTGTTTCACCAATAATCGGATCATTTCGTTTGCCAAATTTTTGTCAACCACCCGCATCTTCATCATCAATGATCTCATATAATGGACAACAACAACAACATAATAATTCATCAGTTACTTGTCCGGAAAATTCATTAATGTCATCATCTATGTATGGACCATCATCAACGATAACAACAGCAGCCACATCTAATCATTTATCAACTGAAAATGTTTACAATTCAACTTTAATGGAAATTTCTCCTCATCATCATCCACATCATCCATATGGGATTGGATCATCATCATCATCATTGTCTGTTCCATCATTGATACCATCAACAATTTATGCATCACATCATCATCATTATTATATGAATCCATCACAATCATCAACACAATCAGTATTGAATAATCAATCTATCAGTTATAAAATACCAAATGTTTCAACTACGTCAACATATCCACCTCCACCATCTCCATCAGCTGCTGCTGTACAGAATTTTTATCATCGTTCAACAAATAATCATTCGATATCACCTTATGGTCATCATCATCATCCACAAACAGCAATCTATAATGAAAATCCATTCAGTATTCCTGATTATCTTAATCGTACATCGGAACAAAATTCTTCATCATCATTTTCGGATCATTTGAAAAAGCTACAAGAATCTTTAATTCAATCAAAATCAACATCACCGACGACGACGACAACAACGAATAAATTTAATGATCATCATCATCAATTGAGTGAACAAAAATCGGAAAATGATACGACGACCAATGGTTTTTTGATGATAAAAAATGAACCACAATCACAACAAAATTATTCAAAACAATCATCATCAACAAATGTTTGGAATCCATTGATCGATCATCATCATCATCAAACAAATCGTAAATTATCAATAACATCTGATAATAGTGCCAACAATAATGATCAATGGAATGGTAAACCGATTGTAGATCAACATGATCGTTTTAATCATCTTAATAATCATCATTGTCAACAACAACAACAAAAACAAAAGCAATATTCATTACCAACAACAGAATCATCATTTTTGAATGGTAATAATCATGGTGGAAGCAGCAGTAAAATGCCATTATCATCAACATCATCATCCACATCAACATCGTTAGCCAAAAACAGCAATCAAACAAAACCAAAAAATGAAAAAGTAAGAAGTTCATTTATTTTCAATGCCAGATAAATATTATATTTTTTCTGGTTTCTTTTCTGTTCTTGTTGTTTAATATATGAAAAAAAAGAAGCCATACACATTCAACAACAACAAAAAGTGTGAGATCTTTTTGTTGATGATAATCATGGCTAATGGTATTTTTCTTTTTCTCTACTCCAAAAGCAACAAGAATTTGCTTTCGTGTGTGTGTTTAGGTTAGTGTTAGAAGCTGTCATTCGAGATGGTCGTCGTCGTTTTCGTCGTGTATGGTATTTTATACGACACACACGAACATGACGATGTAATAATTCATTCTCTCTCTCTTTATATATTCTCGGTGATGGTTATTTTTTGTTGGTTGTGTGATGCGCTCTTGTTTAGTTTGGTTGGTTGGTTGGTTATTCTCTATTGAACAACCCCCCCCCCCAAAACAAAAAACAAGAATGAAATGAAAATATTCCATGATTTCCCCTTGATAAATTTTTTTTTCGCTGATATAACTTACTGGTGATTACGCCATTATGTGTGTATCATATTGCAGTATTTTTTTCTGTTTGTTGCCCACCACCACTTAATATATTTGCGACAGATTGCTTGACAGATTTTCAATGGAAATATTGTTGCATTTTTTGTATTTCTCGGGGCCTATGACATATGTGTGTGTGATGTGTTCACACATCTCACAACTACTGTATATTTTGACTTGAATTTGGTTGGCCCCCTTTTTTACATACTTTATAGTTTGTTTGTCGGTTAGTTTTCACTTTCATTCTGTGTTTATTCAGATTCCGTATTTTTTTTATTTTATTTTATAACCATCGGAACTTTGTGTGTATGTGTCGAGTGAGATATTAAATTCTGTTGCCGATGGAATCTCGTAATAACTAAATGAAATGAAACAGAGTGTATGTCGTTAGTGTGTAAAATATAATCCAAAAAAGAAGAAAAAGAAAAAAAAACGGCCGCCGTCATCATCATGGGTCGTTTGCGTGAATTGTATTGTATTGTGTGTGTGTATTGTCGACTTATAACGGTAATATGGTATGTGTGTGTGTGTGTGTTGAGGCAAAACGGCAAATCGGTCGTTCGTTTATTCGATTCTCGGTTCGGTTCAATTCTCTCTCTCTCTTTCTTTCTCTTCGGGTTTTCGTTTCGTTTCATTTAAGAGTCTTCGGTCTGGCGCGCGCTCTCGTGAATTATAATGACTCTCTGGTGCACACATAGTGTTAGTATTTTAGTGTGTATAAGGAAGATGATTCCGACAAACTTTTAGTCTCTCTCTCTCTCTCTCTCTACATAATACACACATACTTATACTAATCAAATGCTTTTTTCTCTCTATGTCAATTTCTCAATGGTGGCTAGATCAATTCAATACTTTGTGTGTGTGTGTGTGTTTGCGTGTAAAGTAATAAGTGTGTTCAAGAGATAGAGTGGTGGTTCTTTAAATCACCCCAAAAGAAAAAGAAAAAGAAAAAGTTATTCGATCCATTATTATTGGCAAACCGATTTAATATGGTTCAGGTTTTTCTTTCCCGTCATCATATTATTAGCTTACATTATTATTATTATTAGCAAATAGAAGCTTGATTAAATTCCGATTGAAAGAATTTCTGTTTGTTGTTTGGTTTAGTTGTTTAGTGTTATTTCTCTCTTAATCAATCAATCAATTTAAATAAATTATCAACCTTAATAAATAAGTGTTATGCGTGCACATAATATGCGTTTAATGATGATAATGATGATGATGATTAATTTTGCTAATCGTTTTTTTCCCTCCAAAAAAAAATCATATCAAATCGATCGATATAGATTATCACGAAATCAAACAACAACAATGATGACGATAAAAATGGCCACTTTATTCAAAAACAATTATCGATTATCGATAAACATCATCGTAATAAATTGGTAATTTTCTTTCTTTCTTTTTGTGTTTAAATTCATCATCATTCTAATTTGATTCTTATTTCAATTGGGAAAATCTTTTTTTTTCATTTCGGAAAATCATTAGGAAAAATCATCATTAACAAAACCAAAAAAGAAAATGAAAAAAATTACGAAACAAGAATCTCAATCAACAAACCAAAATAATTGTGATGCAAATGAGTCTTTCAAATTGATTGATCATCATGATAATGATGATGATGATGATCAACAATCAAATAACAGTGTTAATGGTGAATTTTGTGATAATAAACGAAAACATTCTAAATGGAATCTTGGTTAGTATTTTGTTTTTTGATTAATTTTAAATTTACAATAACTCTTTTAAATCGGATTTTTTAAAATTTACTTTTTTTTAAAAAAAACAGAAGATAATAATAATTTCTATGATGATAATGATAAAGAAATTATCAAATCAAAAGATTCCATTGAATTAAATGATAATAATAATGGTAAATCCGAAGATTATAAAGCAAATAACAAAAAGGTAATTAAATGACATTATTTTTGGTTTTGCATATTTTTGAAAAATATTTTTTTTTCACACACACATTTCGTTTTGGTTTTTCATTTTCTCCTGAATTAAAAAACAAACAGAATGTTAATAGTGTACGAAGAAGAAGATTTCGTTCCGGTTTAGATATGATACGTAATTCAAGAAAAAAATCAAACAAAAACAAATTATTTCGTAAAGAACAACAACAACATTGTAATAGAAATAATAATGGAAAAAAAGAAAATTCAATGGTAAATATACAGTATATCAACACATTCTCGAATCTAATTCCTTTTTAAATACACACAATATGTATGATTCATTTTTTAGGATAATAATAATAATCGTCTTCTTGATTCGATCAATGGTCGTTGTCGTCATCGTCGTTTTGTGGTCAATAAATCTTTGGGTGAAACTTTATTACATCGATCGGCCAAAAATAATCGATTGGTATGTAAAAAAAAAGTTGATTTTGGTCTAACAAAAATAACAAAAACAAAATTTCGATTAATCATTTTGTTTGTTTGTTTGTTTGTTTTTTATTTATTTTTTACAACACATTCAAGGATGTTGTACGATTATGTTTAGAATCGGATTCATGTGATGTAAATGCTAGAGATAATGCTGGTTACACTCCATTACATGAATGTTCATCACGTGGAAATTTAGAAATTGCTCGCCTTTTATTACAACATTCGGCCGATGTTAATGCAAGTGCCCCCGGTGGCATCAGGTATGAAATGATTATGATTATGATGATAATTTTTTTTGAGCAATTTAAAAATCTTATGGTACTTATCTTATCAAATTTGGCTAGGCCTCTTCATGATGCTATCGAAAATGATCACATTGAAATTGTTCGTCTGTTACTTTCGTATGGAGCTGATCCACGCATATCTGTAAGTATTGATTGAAATAAAATGAAATGCTTGTTCAGCTCAATTTTTCTTCTTCTTTTTTTGATCTTTATCAAATATATTACTTATTATTCTATGATGATGGCACACAGACTTATTCTGGAACAACACCCATACAATTGAGTCGTTCAAAAATTATGAGTAAATTTTTACAAGGCTTTTACAGTGATATCAGTACTGATCATTCAATGATTGACCGGTCAAATGTCTGGAAATTTAATAGCCATCATTCTTTAGGTTAGATTTGCAAACATCATGTTCTCTGTTCCATTTTCTCTTATTTTCATTGTTATGTTCATTCGACCATATCACAGTAGATTCAGGTTTCGATATTTTTGCCGATCTATCTTCCGATGATAATGATTCAGATGTTGATGATGATGACATCATGATGGAATATGAATTCGAAACAAGTTGCCGACCATTATTGAATCTCTATACTTTTCTACATAAGCCTAATCAATGGTAAGTAACATTGAAAAATTTTTATTATCATAAACAAAAAATATGTTCTTATCTCATACCCAATCATAATTATTCAGTCCATTTTATCTTCTATCTGATGTGATAAAATCATTGAAAATGACTCGCGAAACATTCATTCATTATCATCCTATGCTGACCATTTCCAAAATAAGTCGATCAGATTTCGAAACAAATGGCCTGATTGTTCAATTGGAAACAAGACATTCAAGCTGTAAAATTTTGGCCAACAACAAAAACAACCGAATAATGGAAAAAGAATTCACTCAACAATATGAAATTGAAATTATCTACCAAAGCGAACAAATTAATAGAATTCTCGATGTAGAACTAACTGTGATATAAGCCTGGTTATAATTGAAACGTTACTGTATATTTTATTGATGAATTAAATTGAATAAAAATTAATTTTTTTTTGAAATTTGAATCCTTTATTATCTTTATTTCAATCTCATCCATCAATTTGCTCTTTTTCCATCGTGAATGTTTTTTTTTCAAAAATTAGGATTGGCCAGCCATCTGTTGTACGAAATAGAAACAATCAAGTTAAATTTTAAAAAACTCAAACTCTAGATGGCAACACTTGGTCTACAATTTATTTTAATGAAAATTTAAATCATTTTTTAAATTTGTTCAAGTTTTTAGCCACAATCATTAAAACAAACATTATTTAGCATCATTCAATGTTTTTTATTATTATTAATTTTATAAATTCCTTTAATCATAATCAAATACAATTTACTACTAAAATAATAATATTGTGTATTGTGTATTTTGTGGACAGAAAGGGATTTGATAAAAAAAAAGATTCTGTAGAGAATGTGTGTGTATTGGATGTGTAAAAATGATGTACGGTTAGTATTCAATAATTTGTTTTTTCATGTGTTTGTTTGTATGTGAGTGAATAATAGATCAATCCATCATCAATTACATAAATTGAAAAACAAAGGAATCATTTTCAGAAAACAATTAAAGAGGATGGATTAATCAAAAAAAAAATATTAGCAACGAGTTAGACAATATTGTGTATGTGTAATTAGTGGTAAAAGATAATTTATATTTTTTTTTTAATACGGCATTCGTAATTTGTGTAAAATTAAAAAAAAAATTTGAAATTTATATGCGTTCGTTTGTGTTCGTATTAAAAAAAAAAATGTTTGTTGTATGACAATCAAATATGTTAGCTGCTGTTGATGTGTGTGATATAATAATTTGTTCAAATCGTTATTCATTCGTTATTCTTGAATATCAAACCACCCATAAAAAATCAGAGAAAATGACAAAATTTGAATTGAATAATGATGATGATAATGATGATCATCATCATTAGTAATAATAATATTAAAAGTCTTTGCCTCTTCTTCTCACTTTTGGATCTAAATTAATTAATTAAAATTGGTTAATGATAATACTATATGTTACAAAATTGTAAAAAAAAACAATGATTGTTCCTCAACTTTGTGGTTTATAACAAAATAAGTTAAGGCACAAATGTTTTCGTTTACAATTTTTTGTTTGTTTTGTTTTGTTCGCATAATGTGTGTATGGAAACAAATTTGAAAAAAAACAATTCCTATTATCATTTTTTTTATACAAAAAGAATTAGAAGAGGTAAGACTAGAATGATTTGTAATTGTTATGTATGTTTGTGTATGCTGTTGTTCGGTGATTTGGTTTTCTCTGATTATTTATTTCTTTTAATCACTCACTTATTCTCATTTTTAGTGTGAGCAATGGCATCGGAAAATATTTTTCTTTAAAAAAAAAAAAATCTTGGTTACAACAAATTGTTCATTCAATGTAACGAATGAATGAATAAATGAACATAAAAATTCAATACAGTGAATGACTATAGATCAATCACCGAATCACAGTCATGCGGCGATTGATCCATAAACACCGAAAAGTAGAAGAAGCAACATATTTTATAATTTTTTAAAAAAAATTGTCACACAGCTTTGAATTGTTTTAGAAAATTGATAAAGATTGATTGCATTTTTTCTCATGAAATTTCCAGTGATAATTAAAAAAAACCGGACTTGATAAATAATACAATCAAAATCGAGATCAATCATGTTATTATGTTTGTTTTGAAGAATTGAAAAAAGAAAGAATGATGAATGCGAATGCCGATTTTACAAAGGGAAAAGTTGTTTGTTGAGTCAATTGAAATGAGAATACTAACCATATTATTATTTTTATAAATAAACGTAATATTATAGAGATGATGCCAATTTGAAATGATATGACTTGACGTTATTATAGATTAAAAGAAGGAACGCATTTTATGCCAAGCCATATTACGAGCCAATATTTTTAGATTCGGATTGATTAAAATTAACCAATCACAATTAGTCCCAACAGCTTGGAACATTATTGCGAGGGTTGGATGGACGCGAATATGAATTGTTGTTGTGATTGGAATTGTTGTAGCCAACAAAACCATTCATCTGTCGCGGTGGAGCCATTGAATAACGTGGTGTTTCACCATGATCATCATAAGATTGTCGGAAATCTCGTGAACCAAAACCACCAGCACCATATCTAAAACAATATATAATCAATAAAAAAATTTATAACTTATAATTCAATATTAAAACAAACCTTCGTGGACCAGGCTTGTGACGGTTCCAAGTGTTTCGTGATTCAGCATTAATTGATTTAACCATGCTAGTCAAGAAATCTGGAATAGTTTGTTTTGATTCGACCATAAGTTCGTAAAGATTCATGGCAATGTTTTTATTTTTGTCATTGAAAAACGATGTTGCCAAACCCAAATTTCCCACACGACCTGTTCGACCAATTCGATGAACATATTCTTCAATATCGTTTGGTAAATCAAAATTGATTACATGTTTGACATTTGGAATATCCAAACCACGAGCTGCTACAGCTGTTGCAACCATTATTGGAGTTCGTCCAGCTCGGAAACTATACAATGCATCTTCACGATCCGATTGATTTCGATCACCATGAATGCTGCTTACATGACAGCCATTTCGTTCCAAGAAATTTTCAAGATAATCAACACCTTTTTTGGTTTCAACAAAGATCAAAGTCAAAGATTCAGGTCCTAAAAAGAAAGAAAGAAAAAGAATATTACAATGATGTACATTATTATGATTCATATGATTCAATTATAAATATTCATGTCAGTTTAAATCGATAATTAATCATTAATCTCATTCTTCGAGTGTCTTGATAAAAATATCATCATCTAAATGAATAAAAGATATTTATTTAAAAAAATTACTAACCTGAACGATGACTATCATTGTTCAACAAATCAAGTAAGTATGAACGTTTGTCGTTCTCATTGACCCATTCAACTTTTTGTGTTATGTTTTCCGAAGTACTTCCAACACGTCCAACAGTCAAGAAAATGTAATTATCTAAAAAGTTTGTTGCCAATTCTTGAACTTTTTTCGGAAAAGTAGCCGAAAACATCAATGTTTGTCGTACGCCAGTCACAGGCATGTCACAAGCTTCAACGATTTGACGAATTTGTGGTTCAAAACCCATATCAAGCATACGATCGGCTTCATCCAAAACAAGATGAGCAATCTTTTCCAAACCAATTTTTTTTCGTTCCACCATATCAATCAAACGTCCTATTCAAATGGATGGGAATGAATTTAATCAATGAAATTTTTATAATTATTGATATAAAACTAACCAGGAGTGGCAACTAAAAGTTGACATCCATTGTCCAGATCTCTCATTTGGGCACCAATATCTGAACCACCATATACGACACATGGTCGAACACGGGAACGATAAGAAAATTTTTTAGCTTCGTCATAAATTTGAAGTGCCAACTCTCGTGTTGGAGCCAGAATCAAAATTAACGGAAAATGACGAGCTCGATAGCCAGCTAGTCGACGTACAGGAGGGGGAGCAGGAGGGCCAGATATGAATACATTATTCAATATGGGCAACAAGAAAGCAGCAGTTTTGCCAGAACCAGTTTGTGCACAAGCCATTAGATCACGACGAGCCATTATAATAGGAATGGCATACTTTTGCACCGGTGTAGGTTTATCATAATTGGCTAATTTAACGTTATTTTCAATAATCGGTGTCAATTTCAATTGAGGATCAGAAAATGATTCGATGGGTTGTGGACAATATTCACCGGTAACTTTGACGGGAATATCTTCATATTTTTCAAAGTTAATGCCAGTATGAACGCCTGAAAACAAATGCTTTTCATACTCTTCGTTTGGTGGCAATGGGACAGTCCAATCATGATTAACTTGTTGAGTTGGTGGACTTCGACCTTGATAAAAACCAGGATTATTTCCACCGCGATTCTGACCACCAAATCCATTCATATTGGTTCGAGGATAAAAATTACGGGTTTGATTTTCAGCCTGAAATCCATTTGCAGCTTCCATTTGAGGCTGTTGTGGCTGAGGAGGATCTCGCCACGATAGATTTGCATTGCCTCTCGGAAAAAATCGATTATTCGTGTTATAGCCACGATTCACAAAGCCATTTTCACGTGGAAATCGATTATCATTAAAATTTCGGCCGCCACCACGATCACCAGAGTTATTGAATGTTCTAGGACGATTGTATGAATCACGTGGACCTTCATTATATTGATTATTGAAGCCTATGAGAAATTCATAAAGTTAATCATTGAATGATATAAAATTTCAGAAATTTACCTCGTCCTCTGTACATTTCCGGATTTTGGAAATTTTCATTAGGATTCACATAAGCTCTTGCCGGCATTTGTGCAACCGGAGCCGGAGCAACAGCATCAAATTGAGGACCATTGTTCTGATTGATTTCCAGAGCAGCGAACTGAAACAAAAATAAAAAAGAAGCCAATCATTATTTTAGAAAACATAATTAACCTTTTTTTTTATTGCAAAAAAAAATCTTACCTGCTGATCTAGAGGTTTGGTTCCATTCTGAGGATAGCTCATAGTAAATTAAATAAAGAACTAAGAAAAGAAATATGAATAATTTCTAAAATTATTTAAAAAAGAAATTTTTTTATTTCACTAAAAAAAAATTGCTGATGTCTAATTACAAGTTAACAATGAAACAGCTAACAACGAATTGATTGTAATAACAGTGAGCAACATAGCTTTTTGTGTGCTCACTGTTTGCCAAAATAATCCACTAGAAACAATACCCATTCATATACGATGTAATTTTTTTTATCAGTTTTTTTGGATTTATTTAAGAATTTTATCACCAAATTAGTTTCATTCAATTTAAAAAATGATATTTAACAAATTAGTCATTATTATTTAAATTTTTTTAAAATTAATTTCAATTAAAAATTATTAAATTTTGATGATGAAACATTTTTTTGAGCAATTTTCCCGAAACATTTATAACGCACACAGAAAAAACAAGTTTCCCTTGTTTCCCGTTTCCGTACAGCGCACACACACACACACGTTCTGTTTTTTCTCCTTTTCTTTCTCTTCTTATTCACGTGTCTATTCGGTGTTCCTTTTTTTTTTGTTTCGGTTTTGATTTCGTTTTTTTTATTTCATCAAAAAAAAATTCCCATTTTTTTGTTTCTTCGTTTATCACAATGGGACGTGTAATTCGAAGTCAACGTAAAGGTGCTGGTTCCGTTTTCAAAAGCCATAATAAACATCGAAAAGGATCACCAAAATTCCGTTCGATCGATTTTGCTGAACGACATGGCTACATTAAAGGTGTTGTCAAAGTAAGTAGAATTTTTTTTTAGTTTTGGAATTGAATTCTTGAAAACCTCAAATGAATGATGTAAATTCTATCTTTAAAAAATGCATAATATTCATGAATGATAATTAGAGGCTGTTTCTGATTGCTTATTGGTTAAACTCTCATTCTTTCTGTGTTTTTGATTGAATTTTTTACTAATTTTTATTTATTTTCAAAATAGGAAATTATTCACGATCCTGGACGTGGAGCTCCATTGGCCGTTGTAGTTTTTCGCGATCCATATAAATACAAATTAAGAAAAGAATTGTTTATATCGGTTGAAGGAATGTATACCGGACAATTTGTCTATTGTGGACGTAAGGCAAACTTACAAATCGGTAACATTCTTCCAGTTGGAACAATGCCCGAAGGTACTGTTGTCAGTAATTTGGAAGAAAAACCAGGTGATCGTGGTAAATTGGCTCGAGCCTCTGGCAATTATGCCACTGTTATCTCGCACAATCCTGATACAAAGGTATGATTCAAAAGTTGGAGAATATTGCTAATCTGATTCATTTTTTTCAAAATCTAGAAAACACGTATCAAGCTACCTTCGGGTGCAAAGAAAGTAATACAATCATCTAATCGAGCTATGGTTGGTATCATTGCTGGTGGTGGTCGTATTGATAAACCAATTTTGAAAGCTGGCCGTGCTTATCACAAATATAAAGCTAAACGAAATTCATGGCCTAAAGTTCGTGGTGTTGCTATGAATCCAGTTGAACATCCACACGGTGGTGGTAATCATCAACATATTGGTAAAGCATCAACTGTACGTCGTGATGCAAGTGCCGGTCGTAAAGTTGGTCTTATTGCCGCTCGTCGTACTGGTCGTATCAGAGGTGGTAAAAAAGAAATCAAAGAAGAAAAATAGATTGACAATTGTAATCATTTTTATTATAATTTTTTTGAAATAAAAACATTCATACCACCAACATGAAATCAAAGTTTTTGTTATTTTTGAATACTATTTTGTGAATTCTGTGTATCATTTGTTCCTTGTGAAGGTGGTCTGATGAAATGAAAACAAAATGAATTAGTTTCAATATAGCAATTCAATCAATTGATTAATTACCTTGAAGGTTGTGTCTTTGGTTTGGGCATCTTTTCTAGTCTAAAACAAAAAGAGATGTTATTAGTATGCTTTAAAAATCATATCCGTGTATTCGGATACTTACAATTCTGGTATTTCTTTTTTCTCTTGTTTTTCAAATTGTTTCCACATTTCATAAAGATTTAATATATATTTAGTTACTTCTAATACTTTATCCAGATCACAATTAAGTTCAGCAAACCATTGTTTATGACAATCTTTTTGTGTAATTACACAGGCAATATGAAGACAGGCTAATGCAATCTGATGTGGTGGATATAGTAAACAAACATCGGTACGAAAACTATCATTAACAACATTCCATGCTGTTGATAGAATAGAATCTTTATTATTCCAATCCTGAACAAATTGAATCAAAGGTCTATATGGATGATATAATACTAGACAACAATCCTATAGGAAATGAAATATTTGATTTATCAATAAAATCATAGAATCAGAAAAAGAAATTACCATTATTTCCATCAAATAAAATTCACATTCCAATATATGATTAATACGATATGGAAATTCTTGTGGATATGCATAGGAGAATTTAGTTTTTACTATAAAGATGAAATAATAATCATTATTATGATACAAAAATTGATTTTAAAAACTTACAAACTTGTTGACAAGTACTTATAAGTCGATTGTTTGATATGACACCAAATTCTTCGACTTTGGATGCCAAAAATAAACATGTTGGTGCTAAAAGTAATGGATCAATACATTTTAATGAATTACGAACATAAAATCTTCGAAAATAGACGATAGCAGTAGCGATTACTTGTTGTTTGACTTTTAATTGTTCACCAAGAGCTTGTATAACTTTTAATTTAAAGGAAAAAATTGATTAAAATCGTTTAAAAAAAATCATTACTTACAATTTGAAAAAAATATCATTAATTTTTGATATTCTTCTTCACTTAATATCTGTAAATCATAATGTCTTTCACGAAGAAGATCCTGACGAGTTAATAACCATTGTTGACTATCGAAATACAGCAGAAATTAATGTTTGTTTTTCATTTTTTACTTTTAACGCGTTCGCTACCAGCGACGCATATATGCGTCGTTTATTTGCTGTAGTTCTATGTGTTTTTCGAAATCTCCGGTAGCGAACGCGTTAAAATCATTAATTACAAAAAAAACTTACAAATGAGAACTACGCCAAAAACTTCCCGACATTATAATTAAATTAAAGTAATCCGAATTTAGAAAATTAAAAATTTTATCGATTCGAATTTGACTCAAAAACTCAAAAACAGAAAAAAATGATTATGTTGCAACAACGTTCATGAATAACGTCAACAAACGAATTTTTGGTTGTGTCATTTTTATTGAAAAAATTCGACAGTTTTGGTTTGGTTTTTTTGAGATTAATCATTATCAATACAAAAAATGTATAATCATCATTATAATTATATTATTTTATTAATATTTCTAATCAGTTTATCTTTTATAAATTGTAATGAAAAAAATTGGAAACAAAAAGATATTCGTGATTATAATGATGCCGATCTTGAACGTCTTTTTGATCAATGGGAAGAAAATGAAGAACCATTACCTGAAGATGAATTACCCGAACATTTACGTAAATCACCACAATTAGATATGACAAAAATGGATTTTTCAAATCCAGAAAATGTTTTAAAATTAAGTAAAAAAGGTAAAACATTAATGGCATTCGTTTCGGTTGATGAAATGCCAACACGTGATGAAACCGAAACAATAACATCATTATGGCAATCAAGTTTACAAAATAATCATATTATTTGTGATCGTTTTATTGTTGATGATAATCGTGCTATATTTATGTTTAAAGATGGTTCACAAGCATGGGATGCTAAAGAATTTCTTATCAAACAAAAACGTTGTAAAGATGTTACAATTGAAAATAAAGTTTATCCGGGTATATATTCAAAACAGGAGAAGGAAGAATTATAATTCGAAAATTTTTTATTAACTTGTAATGTTTTTTTTTGCTGTTGAAATAATAATAAAATTATACAAATTTTTTCTTTGATTTTTTTCTATGATTACGATTTTTAAAACGATGAAATCTAGTATTATTAGTTTGTATTTGACATTGTGAACCAGAATATTCTTTACGACAACGACAACGATTAACACCAGCACATTTTCCATTATTCAAACATGGTATTGAACATTTTGAATATTCACATCTGGCAGAATGATTGAGAGAAAATCAAAAAATCAATCAATGAAATTCAATTAATAGAAATTGAATATGACATTTACCTTGGACCATAATAACCACGTCGACAAAGACACGAATCTTTTTGTATACATTTTCCACCATTCAAACATTTTTGGCTACAAATTCCACCCTGAATTGAATGAAAAAATGAAGCTTTTGTATTGATTTCATAAGGGAAAATTTTGAAAAAAATACCTCACAATGTAAACCTTGAAATCCTTGTGAACAAACACAAACACCCGGTGCAATACATGTTCCACCATTCATACATTGTGGATAACAAAGTGCTGATTCACAATATTTACCAAGAAAACCTTAGATTGAAAAACAAAACAAGAGAAAAAAACATTGAAAAAAATAAGTCAAAAATTTGGAACGAAAAAGAAATACCTGTAGGACAAACACAAATTTTTTCGATATTACATTTACCATTATTACCACATTTTTTATCGCATTCAGGATCCGGACCATGATATGTACATTGTTTTTGTAATTTTAAACGAATCGGTGTACCAGCAACATATTGATTAGTATCAATATTAATTATTCGTAATCCTAATGTAAATGATGCAATTCCAGATTGATTTCCAACACAAGGAATGAAAACTTGAAAGACTTTTGGCTGTTTAGGCACCAAACCTTTTGATTCGATTGATAATACGGGTGCCTTTAAAATATCATTATTAAATGATTGTAATTGATCAAAATCATAATAATAATTTCGATTTATTCCAGATTTCCATGTAAAATTTACTGATGTTACTTGTGATGGTATTATTGGTAAATATTTTTCAAAATTTGGATCCAAAACATATGGTAAAACAACACCATCAACAATTGCATGAATTTTCATTGGAAATCCTATGAAAAACAGACAAACAAACAAATCAGATTAAAATTTGCTCCCACAAACAAAAATCCATTTCAAAATCAGTGATGAATAAACCAAGGGAAAAATACCATTGAAAAATTGCTTTACTTGCATTTCATCGATCCAAAGTGACATATCACCATCTTTATTATTATTATTGATGGTTGTTGTCATCATCGAGCTATGTTGTTGTTGTTGTTGTTCATAATTATAATTATCATGATCCGAAGCATCAATTTCGGTTAATTTCAAACAAAATAATAATAATAATAACAATAAATTTAGATAGACAAATAAATTAGAAAAATATCGACGAAGATGATGATGATGATGATAATTAACAATAATAAGAGAAACGTTGATGTTCATCTCTAACAAACAAATTATTATTATCGATCGAATTCGATGATAATGTGTATACATCCATACACCACGCGCACACACACACACTTATTGAAGAAGGAAAAATGAATTTATATTTTACATATTCTCGATATGTGGTTTTTGGAGCCAGAAAATACTTTAAATTTCCAAATGATAATCAATGAAAAAATTGGATCACAAATCGAATCAATTCGAAGACCCAACAACAACCAAAAAACCAAAACAAAGGCGTGGCAACAACAACAACAACAACAGACCAGCTGTGTTCATACAGGTGAAAGGCGCTTAATTTTGAGAAAAAAAAAATTTGAATTTATTTGATTGATTGTAATTAACCTTTGCAATTTAGAAAAATCATAAATCATCGATGGTTGTTGCTGTTGTTTGTGTGATCGAATAATTTCCAAATAAAGATTTAAATAAATCATTTTTAGCATCATCTTCCATTATTGTACGATCTAATGGTGCCATAAAATTTACCAATTTTTCATGAATATCATAACGAATTTTTCTACCTTTACTTGCTTTTGTATCGATTAGTTTTTTTGATTTATTACGTAATCGTTGTATTTCGGTAATTTTGTTCGATGATAAATATTCAGAGGATGCGGTGTTCGATGTCTTACTTTCGATTATTTGCCGCAATAATGATTGATAAAAATCATCATCATCAAATATATGACCATCATCATCGATTTCATCATCCTCGACATTACCAATAATTTTATATTGACTTCGTTTGATTTTCGTACGATTTATTAATCGTTCTTTATCCATAAGAATTTTATCAATTATTTTCGATGGACGAATATTGAATGAATCAAATTTTTTAAGATTAATATTCTGATGAACAAATTTTGTTTTCTCATGCCATTC
Organism: Dermatophagoides pteronyssinus; assembly: GCF_027571235.1. NCBI lineage: Eukaryota > Metazoa > Arthropoda > Arachnida > Sarcoptiformes > Pyroglyphidae > Dermatophagoides > Dermatophagoides pteronyssinus. Next base: position 684,215 of record NW_027461530.1, read on the forward strand.
ATCAATTATTTCTGGATAATATTGTTTTAATGTACAAAATCTTTTTGCTAAAATTTTTTCCGAATTTGTTGATTTTCTTTTTTTCATTTTCGTTGTTTCAAGATCACCATCATCATTATTATTGCAAATCAAATCATCCATTTCCAGAAAAATATTTTGTAATTTTTGAATTCCTTTCAATGATTGATTTTTCATTTCCATATTTCGTTCATCATTGTTTAATATGGACAAATCCAATGGTAAACGATTTGATAATGTTAAAATTTTTTGCATTTTCATACGTAAATTCAATAAAGATTCATAAAGAATTAATTGATTTTTCACTGAAATTGCTTTCATTTCCAGTTCATCATTATAATCATTCATAATATTTAAATTTTGTTGTTTTGGTTCTTTATGATCATATAGGATGGGGGATTGATCTTCATCCGAATGTTGATGGTCATCTTCTTCATCATCGAAAGAATGATATTCATCTTCATCATCGATACTTTCTTCTTCTTCATCAATATTTTCGTCAACATGTTCAAAACTTTCGATAAAATCTTGTCGTTTAATTTTTTTACCCGAATAACGTTTATCAAATGATGATAATTGTCGGATTTGATTTCGACGAATCTGGCTAATTGTTGGATTTTCATATTGTCTATCTTCTGCATTTAGATTAACTTCAAAAATTTTTGTTGCTAATGTTGATTCATCTTGTCCATCATTATCAATATCAATTGAAATAGGTTCTGGATTGATTAATGAATCAAGTTCTTTGGATAAAGTTTTATTTTGCATTTTGTTCGTTGAAACAAAAATCACTAAAATCAACAAACCAAAATGATGAAAACATGCATGCTTTGCCAAAAAAAAAACGTGCATGTGTTGAAAGATGACTCTGAGTTCAATCGTTAGGGTGTGCTACAATCACCCTTTTACTGTAAATATAAATTTGAATATCACTTTAATAAAATATCATCAGTTGTTTTGATCGAATAACATGGTAGCAGAGCTACAATTTTTTGTTTGTTTTTAATTTTGTGTTTATTATTGATTGATTGTTCGACATAGTATGTTCTTGAGATCAATGGCTTCGAATAATAATAATCAGCCGATCAACAACAATGAAGTATCCTCAAGGATGGAAGCAACGTCAACACAACAAATTGTTCCGGTTATTCAATCGTTACCGCATGTTGAAATACTTGATGGAAAGAATTTTCGTCGTTGGTTGGACGATATTGTAATTTTTGCCGAAGTTGCCGGTTGTGGTGATCTTCTTTATGCTCGTCATACCAATGTATCGACTGATCGTAAACCGGATTTAAAACGTTTGAAATTTCGATTGTTATCGTTTATGAAGCCAGAGATACGGGAGGCAGTTAAGAATCATGATTATCCGAATCAAATCATTGCTGACTTAAAAAGGAGATTCGATCGTCCGAATAGTCTGCGATTAGCCAGAATCGTGGAAGAAATTATGAATATGAAAATGAAATCTTCGGAAGAACTTGAAGTTTATTTATGCCGATTTGATGCAAAATTTCAAGAAGCGAAAAATAACGGTGCCAACATCCAGGAAGAAATTATTGTTCTTATTTTACTTAATTCGTTGCCACCGGAAATGTCAAAAATCAAAGATGCTATATTGGATTCTATCGACGACATGGATTCTGTCAATTTAGATAATGTCAAAGAAAAGCTTCGTAAGAAATGCGCTAGAATCAAGAAAAATGAAAATATTGATCAACATCAACAAGCCTTTGCTTCCACCAGTCGACAACCAGTGAGAAATCGCAATGAAAACATCAAATGTTTCAATTGTGGGCTTGAAGGCCATATTTCACGAAATTGTCCCAACAATAATCGTCGTTTCAATCAACCTAGATATGTGACTAGATCAAATGAATCTGATAATACGCGTCGTGAACGTTGGTCGAATGTCAATCCTAACGTCTCAAATAATAATCGTAACCGGAGATTTGCATCGTATGCTGCTGATCCAGATAATGATAACAACGAATCGGAACAACAACAAACTGGACATGCATTTACGATTATTGATAACAATGATGGAAAATCAACAGACTGGTACGTTGATAGTGCTTCATCTGGTCACTATGTGAACAATGAAAATCAATTGGATAATAAACAATCTGTTTCTGCTGCTGTGATTACTGCTAATGGTCAACAGTGTAATGTATCATCGATTGGCGACTTGAATATGAAAACCGATAATGGATTTGTAATGAATATGAAACAAGTTGAATGTGTACCATCATTTGGCAAAAATTTATTATCTGTTCCTGTATCTTGTGATCGTGGAAACATCGTCATTTTTGATGAAAACAAATGTATCTTTCTGGATAAAAATAATTGTAACTTAAAATATAATGAAAAAGCTGTAACATTGAATGTTCCGCGTGTTGGTAACGCTTATGTTTTTAAAGCCAATAAAATAAGTTCACAACAGTATATTTCGGGTAATTCAATGGCAGTTCAACAGTCATATTGGCATCAGAGACTGGGCCATCCTAGTATTGATAAAATGCGCCGAATTTTGAAAAATTCAAAAATCGATAAATTTCAATGTGATGAATGTCGCTTATCAAAATGTGTTCGTACTTCTCATCCGTTGGTGAAAGAAAATTATGGTTTTATGCAACGAATTAGTGCTGATTTGATTGGTCCATTGCCGGAATCTGGAACTGGACACAAATTCGTTTTACATTTGGTCGAGCATCATACTTCGTTTGGTGGTGTTTATACTATCAAAACTAAAGACGAATCAGTGAAACATGTGATAGAATTCATTGATTATTGTGAAAATCAAACTGGTCAGAAATTGAAAGAATTTCTATCGGATAATGGTACTGAATTCGTAAATTATCAGCTGCAGTATCATCTGAAACGGAAGGGCGTTGAATTTGTTACGACAACGCCATACACATCTCAACAGAATGGTAAAGTTGAGAGAAGAAATCGCACACTTATGGACTGTGCCAGAACGATTCTTAAGGATTCAAAATTACCGAACGAATTTTGGCCATTTGCAGTGAATACAGCAAATTATTTGATTAATCGTTGGCCAACACGAAATATGATCATACCATACGAAAAATTTATGGGTCGTAAAGTATCGTATGATCACATGAAAGTTTTTGGTTGTCTTGCCTATTGGCGTATTAATGATACGATGCGGGCCAGCAAATTTGACCATAAAGGACAGAGAATGGTGTTTGTTGGCTATTCTACAACGAATAAAAATTATTTGCTGTTGGATCCGAAGAATAGTAACGTAATCAAATCATGTGATGTTGTTTTTAATGAAGATAAAATGGGGTACCCAGTTATCATGGGAACCGAATCCGAAAGTCCACATCCGGCGTTGGCAGAACACGATTATTGTAAAGCATTAAGTGTGACATCTGATTCGTCTGATTTGATAACTTATCGAGAGGCATTGAATTCTCCGGATCATATCAAATGGCAACAAGCTATTGACAAAGAATTGAATGATCTGGTCCAGAAGGGCGTGTATCGGGTTGTGGACCAGATCACGAAAACACCGTTAAGTACTAAATGGGTCCTGGTTAAGAAAAGAGATGGACGATATAAAGCAAGAATCGTTGTGCGGGGTTTTGAACAACATAATGTGGACAAAACGTATGCCCCAACGTTACAGATTTCTTCGCTAAAAATAGTATTGACATTGGCGTTATCACGTAAAATGACAATCAAACAATTGGATATAAGTACGGCCTTCCTTTATTCAAAATTACAAACCGATGTGTACGTGATACCACCGACAGGTGTAAACGATAAGTATTGGAAGTTAGAAAAAGCATTATATGGTTTAAAGGAAGCGCCGTTAGCTTGGTACAACACTTTCAAACATTTTCTTATTGACGATTTAAAATTGAAATGTTCGCTTGTAGATCCGTGTGTTTTCTTTTCCGACGAAATTATTATGGCCGTATATGTCGATGACATTATCGTGGCTGCAAAAGACGAAAACACGACCGATCGTATAATCAAAATGATACAGAATAAATTTGATATTCATGATTTTGGCGATTGCAAAATGTATCTTGGACTAAACATAAAGGTATCGAATGAATGTATCAGTATCGATCAAACGAAATATATTGAAGAAGTTTTGAATGAATTTAATATGGTGAATAGTAATTCAACTTTACTGCCTATGGACAATCTCGAGGATTTTTCTAATTACCCGATTGAAACTGGACTAAAGGTAAAAGAACTACTAGGTAGTCTTAATTATATTGCGACACGTACTCGTCCGGACATTGCTATCTGCGTATCGCATCTTGGAAAATTTGCCAGTAAACCATCTCGTGAATTATGGACCGCATGCAAAAGGGTACTGCGGTATTTAAATGGAACGAAAAACCTGAAAATGATGCTGTATCCAGTGAAAGATTGGACAATTAAAACGTATACGGACGCTAGTTTCCGATCCGACAATGATCAATATGCAACCAGTGGTGCAATATTACTATTGGATAAATCACCGATTTATTGGTCGTCAAAGAAGCAACAACGACTGGCACACTCAACATGTGAAGCGGAGTTGGTGGCTGCCTTGGACGGGTGGAAATTTGCCGAACCAATTCGACAGTTCATTCGTGAATTGGGAATTGAATGTAAAGTGAATCTTTTGATAGATAGTTCGGCCACGGTTTCAATCCTTGATAATAATGCCTTCAAACGGTCAAGATATTTCGAATATGACCAAAAGGTTTTGGTATCCAAAATCAACAATGATCCCAATCTAATAGTGACGAAAGTATCAACATCCGATCAGCTAGCTGACGCCCTGACGAAACCTTTATCATCAATTAAATTAAACTATTTTGTTAAAAGAACTCTGAGTCAAGAGGGAGTGTTGAAAGATGACTCTGAGTTCAATCGTTAGGGTGTGCTACAATCACCCTTTTACTGTAAATATAAATTTGAATATCACTTTAATAAAATATGATCAGTTGTTTTGATCGAATAACAGCATGCATGTCATTTTTGCGTGGATAATCATATCATCTGCCATCTACTGGAATTCATTGGATACTGAGCAACGATTCAGGTGATTGATGTGTCAATTGTATATAGCCGAGTGAACTTTTGTTTAGCAAAAAAAAAAATTTTATTCTGGGCGTTCTGAAAACAAAAAAAGAATAATCAAATCATCATCAAATCATCATCATCGTAAAAAACATTCCAAATCAAAACGACAATTAATCTGTTAACTTGAAGTTTATCGAAGTTTATTGAAATCCGAAACGAAAAAATGACTGATGCAAAATATTTTGCCAACACCAAAAAAGGTGAAATATTCGAATTGAAAAGTGAATTGAATAGTGATAAAAAAGAAAAACGAAGAGAAGCTGTTAAAAAAGTTATTGCATCAATGACTGTTGGTAAAGATGTATCGGCTTTATTTCCTGATGTTGTTAATTGTATGCAAACTGATAATTTGGAATTGAAAAAATTGGTCTATCTTTATTTGATGAATTATGCTAAAAGTCAACCTGATCTAGCCATTATGGCTGTTAATACATTTGTACGAGATTGTGAAGATCCAAATCCATTGATTCGTGCATTGGCTGTACGTACTATGGGCTGTATTCGTGTGGATAAAATTACTGAATATCTTTGTGAACCACTTCGAAAATGTTTACGTGATGAAGATCCTTATGTAAGAAAAACAGCTGCAGTATGTGTTGCTAAATTACATGATATTAATGCACAAATGGTTGAAGAACAAGGATTTCTTGATCTACTTAAAGATTTACTGTCGGATTCAAATCCAATGGTTGTTGCTAATGCAGTGGCTGCATTATCCGAAATAAATGAAGCATCAAGTTCGGGAAAATCATTAGTCGATTTGAATATGCAAACAATTAATAAATTATTGACAGCATTGAATGAATGTAATGAATGGGGACAGGTATTCATATTGGATGCATTGGCTAATTATACACCGGCCGATGATCGTGAAGCACAAAGTATTTGTGAACGTGTTACACCACGTTTAGCACATGCAAATGCAGCCGTTGTTTTAAGTGCTGTAAAAGTTTTAATGAAATTTCTTGAAATGATTGCACAGGATTCTGATTTTGTTGGTACATTGACAAAAAAATTAGCACCACCATTGGTTACCTTGTTATCAAGTGAACCTGAAGTTCAATATGTAGCATTACGTAATATAAATTTAATCGTACAAAAACGACCAGATATTCTTAAACATGAAATGAAAGTATTTTTTGTCAAATATAATGATCCTATTTATGTTAAATTGGAAAAATTAGATATTATGATACGATTAGCATCACAGGCTAATATTAATCAAGTACTTGCCGAATTAAAAGAATATGCAACCGAAGTTGATGTGGATTTTGTACGAAAAGCAGTTCGTGCTATTGGTCGTTGTGCAATTAAAGTTGAACAATCAGCTGAACGTTGTGTAGCAACATTATTGGAATTGATACAGACCAAAGTAAATTATGTTGTACAAGAAGCTATTGTTGTTATTAAAGATATTTTCCGAAAATATCCTAATAAATATGAAAGCATTATTTCAACTTTGTGTGAAAATTTAGATACATTGGACGAACCAGAAGCACGTGCATCAATGATTTGGATTATTGGTGAATATGCTGAACGTATTGATAATGCAGATGAATTATTGGAAACATTTTTGGAAGGTTTTCATGATGAAAATACACAAGTTCAATTACAACTGTTAACAGCTATCGTAAAATTATTTCTTAAACGACCAACCGAAACACAAGAATTAGTACAACAAGTATTAAGTTTGGCTACACAGGATAGTGATAATCCTGATCTTCGTGATCGTGGTTTTATTTATTGGCGTTTATTATCAACAGATCCTGCTGCTGCTAAAGAAGTTGTTTTGGCTGAAAAACCATTAATTTCTGAAGAAACTGATCTATTGGAACCAACATTATTGGATGAATTAATCTGTCATATTGGTAGTTTGGCATCAGTTTATCATAAACCACCATCATCATTTGTTGAAGGTCGTAGTGGTTATCAACGTAAAACATTAATGAGTCGTAATGGTTCGGGTGATGATAATACCAATGCTGGTGAACAACAACAAGCACAACCAACTGTTATTCCAGCTGCTGATAGTTTAATTGGTGATCTTCTTAGTTTGGATATTAATGCATCTGGTTCGACAAATGTTTATCCATCGGCAACTACTGCCGGTGGTAGTAATCTTGATTTTCTTGGTAATGGTTTGGATACATTGCTTGGTGGCGGTGTTAGTTCAGATCAACCATCAACTACAGGTGCAGCATCTTCATCAACTGCTGGATTATCGACCACCGGTCTATTGGGCGATATTTTTGGTCTGGCAACTTCCGAAACATTTTATTCACCACCAAAACAAGTAAACATTTTATTTTCTTATTTTACAAAGTTAATTAATTGAAAATTTTTTCAAAATCTAGGTTTGGTTGCCAGCAGTTCGTGGTAAAGGATTAGAAATTGAAGGAACATTTTCCAGACGTAATGGTCAAATCTATATGGATATGACATTTCATAATAAAGCAATGCAAGCAATGGGTGGATTTGCTATACAATTTAATAAGAATAGTTTTGGTTTAACACCGGCACAACCATTGCAAGTACCAACACCATTACAACCAAATACAAATGCTGATGTTAGTCTGCAATTGAATACAACTGGACAAGTACAAAAAATGGATCCATTAACAAGTTTACAGGTTGCCGTTAAAAATCATGTTGATGTTTTTTATTTTAGCTGTATAATACCGATCAATGTATTTTGCAGTGAAGATGGTGCTATGGATAAACGTGTATTTCTTTCAACATGGAAAGATATACCAGCACAAAATGAAGTACAATTTAATATTGAAAATGTTACAATGACTGTTGAACAAATATCACAAAAATTACAATCAAATAATATTTTCACTATTGCCCGACGTAATGTTGAAGGTCAAGATATGCTTTATCAATCAATGAAATTTACAAATAATATTTGGGTATTGGCCGAATTAAAAATCCAACCGGGTAATACACAATTTGTTCTTTCATTAAAAGCACGTGTAACCGATGTAGCAACACCTGTACATCAAATTTATGATGCTATTCTTCATAATAATTAAAGTGAAATTGAATCAGCCAAAACATAATTGTTTTAGAGAGTTAATTTGTCTTTGGATTGAATTGTCATTTCTGCATTCCTCTTGTGTGTGTGTGTTTTTTTTGTCGTTAGCAAATCAATTTTTCATTCATTTCTTATAACAAACATTATTGTAATTTGAATAAATATTATTATTATTATTAGTGGAAAAAAACCTGTAATCTTTAATTAAAACAACCAAAAAAATAAAAGAAAAATTGTTTAAATTTCGAGGTTGATTACAAATCGAATAAGCCAAATAAACAAAAAAAAACACTACCGGTCCCTATATTGTTAAAATAGAATCGAATGATAATATAATTAAATTTAAATAAAAAAAAATCTGATTAGTGTCAATTTGATTTGAATTTCCTGAAACTTTTACTGAAAAAAAATAAACATAAAGAGAATGAAAACCATATTTTACCAATGAATAACCCTTTTTTTCCATACCAATCATACTATTAGATTGTCGGATTAGTATAATTTTTTTCCGTGTTTCAAGAGAGTGATCAACTTGTCAAACTTTGTTAATCATCAACATGTACTCTATGGCAAAACAACAACAGAATTTCTTGAAGAGATTATTATTGAAATCATATCAAAAAAAATCACAGCACGATTGATTTGAAATGTTATTTTAACATGAAAAATTGTTTTTTTTTCATATTTGTGATTCATCAATTTCATAATTTGTTTAAGCAGGGAAGGTAAAAACTCGACACACAAAATTAAATACAAATATTTTCATTATTATCCCCCTGTTTCATTCATTCATTTTTGTTTCCAAGTTGATATAGTGTGACAGGTATTTGTTGTATTTGTTATTGTTTGGTTGGTTATCGAGTTAGTTGGTTATCATTATGTGTGTGTGGCCTACATGTATTACATAAATAAGCTTATAACAAAAATAAATAAGTGTTTTCAATTAAATTATGACCAAGCAAATGAAAAAAAAATTACTGTCAAGAATTTACTTAAAGAAGAAACAACAACAACAACAACAACAATCTTAAATAGAATCATCCATGCATATGATATATGATGAATTTTTTTCTTTTTTGGCGAATTAAAATAATTAAATTAAATCAATCTATCCAGTTTGGCCAAAAATACATGTCAATAACAACAACAACAACAACAACAGCAGAAAAAAACCACCCACGAAAAGAAATTTTTTTTTGCAAACGATAAATGGCCCCAAATGACAATTATTATTATTATTATTTTTTCCAGAAAAAACAACAACAACAACAAATTCTTGACAAGTTTGAAACATAAATATTGTTGTTGTTGTTGTTTGTCAGAATTTGACACCACCAATCAACAATCAACAACAAATATAACACGTGATAGAGAGTTTTTTTCGGGTAAAGTTTTACTCTTTTTTTTTGTTGATTGGGTGACGATCGGGTGGTCTGATTGCATACCGAATGAAATATGACCACCGACCCAACAATAACAACAACAACAAACGATAATGATAACATAACCCAAAAATAAATAAATAATGATGATGATTATCGTTAAAGGAGACCTAAGACCTCTTGTAGTGCGTGTTACGCTAATAAAAATTATTATCATTATTTTTGTTGAATTACGATTCATTCAAATGAGCGAAATGAATGAATAATGATGACCACCACCATCATCATCAAACAAACGACAATTATCGACCATTAATATTTTTTTTTTTTTTTTTAGATGACGATAATTAGATCTATTACTTTTTCAACAACAACAACAAAAAATGTTTATAGGCCAAAACACATAAACCCAGCATATACAATGTATAATGACCAAAACCCGAGAAAACAGAAAAAAATCAATAAATATCAATGGTGGTCAAAACGAATTTCGGGTGCTGTAATTTATCACACACAAAAATGCTACCACACACAAACATAAACATTCAACAAGAAAATAATCAAATTTGTTCCCAGTTAAACAAGAAATTTTCCCATACAATCATCATCATCGATTATTGAAAAAATTCATTGGAATTTTTGAAAGCAAAAGTTTTCCAATTGTGAAAAAACAACATGTATCCTTGGCAAATTGAACAAACAACACACACACCCAGAATTTATCATAAAAACAACGGGATCAACATTGCAATCTTTTTTAGAAAAATTGGGACATTGGTTGATTGGTTAATTGATTTTTCTTCCTATAGGTTCTGGGTAACCGTTTATGTTTTTGAAACAAACAAAACAAACACCGCATGAATCAATGGTAATAATCATTTGATGATTATCATTATGATGATGATGATGATTGTCACTTTTTTTCTCTTATTTCGTCAAATGGAAATATTTGGCGTCGATGGGTCCACTTTCATTTAAATTTTTATTTTTCTGTTGACCTCGGGCCACAAAATGACCGATATATTTAGGGTGATTGTTGAGCAATAAAAAATCAAACAACAACAGTATATAGAAAAAAAAGTGACCAAAAATAGGACAAGAAAAATTGATTGAAATTTTTTTTTCTTTGAATGAATTTATTCAACAACAAAAAAACGAAAATCTCCAATGAATAATTATTGACAGATGTTTATCGATGAAAAAAAGCGAAATGGGAAAAATTCTTTCTTTGCAATTTTTTACCGAGTTTCCCAGGTTGATTAGCGTTTTCATTTTGAATCGTTTTAGTCCGATTTTGGAATTTTTTTTTCAAAAAAATCGATTCAAATGATGATGATGAGTCCCTTGAGTAACAAAAACAATTGATCAAGAATAGTGAAATGAAATATTTATGAAATGTTAATTATGAATTAACACCCTCCCCCCCGAAAAAAGAGTTAGCCTTTGGAGTTTTTTTTCGAAAAAAAATGTTTAAAAATGAAATGAATTTTTTTTTGTCAAATCAATCGATCGATCGATCGATCGATCGATCGAACATAATGATATAGCCATAATATCATTATCATTTTCAAAAGAATCCCTAAAATGAATAATAATATCAGTCGGTCAGTCAGTCAGTCGGTGTAAAAACAAAGAAACCATTAGTGTCTTCGAAGAAGAAGAAGAAGCGAAAAAACAAGCAAACTGAAGAAGCAAGCAAACGGGTTTTATTGCTTTTTTTTGGCTCTTTTTGGATTGTTTTTGGTTATTTAGACAACAACAATTATTTTCGGTCAAAATATTTTTTTCGTTTCGTTTTTCTGTTTTGTTTCATTATTTCATTAAGGGAGAAAGAAAGAAAAAATTATTTCAAAAAACAAAAAACAAAAAACAAAAACCCGACAATGATGATTGTCGGTGTCACCAATGGCCCAGCAAAATGTAATCATTATCATCATTGATCAGAGGGTCATCGAATGAATCAATAGATATTATTACCCATCATCATCATTGCCTACATCTTCTGTGTGTGAATTTCGGTTCGGTTTTTTTAAATATCGCCGACAATTATGTTTTTATGGGGGGCAGATATAATAAAAAAAAGAAAGAAGAAATTTTCAAACGAAAAAAAAAAAAATAAAGAAAATCTTTGTCACAGACACTAATGTCTTTATTGCATTGACGATTGAAGAAGAAGAAAACAAAGAATATTCGGTCTTTGGTCGGTCTTCGTCGTCATTAGAATATTTAATAAACTAAAAAAAACAAAGAAGAAGATAATGTCCATCATCATCATCATCATCATTGATTGTCGGTAGATTTTTCTTCTTTTGGCTTTTCTTCTTTCAGCTTTTCTCACTGAATGTCTCAAACCTTTGCAATGATGATGATGAAGGTGGTTATCATCATCAATGATGACGATGACTATTGATGATATTCAAACGAATTTTTTTTTTTTTGAATGGCTACTTTTTATGAAAATGTTAATTGCGTTTATTCGATGAATAACGAATTTTTGTGTAGGCAGCAATTTTTGTTTTTTTTTCAGGCAACGATTCGATACACAAATTGGCTTATGGATCAATCGATCAATGAACGAATAAATAAAAAACAAAAATCCTAAGGGCAATTTGGATATCGATGATGATGATGATCAATGTTTTATTGTAGTATGTGTTTTGACTATTTTTGGGAACCATAACAAACAACAAACAAGAAAACTTATTGACGGCTTTTATGATTTTTTTTTTTCTTCAATGATTTTTATGGCCATATATATCGATCATATCTTGTGTTGATTGAATGTTTTTTTTCTCTCTCTCTGTCTCTCTTCGTGTATATATTTTGAACATGGAATAAAAAATATTCCATAATTAGATCAATGAAGAAAAACATTGAACCAAACAGCAGCAAACAACGACAATAAACCATCATTATCATCATCAAAGACATTAGAGCTAATCATTGATCCTAATTAAAAGTTCTGTCTACTGTATTCATTATTCGTTATTATCATCATTATTATTGTACAACCAAAGAAAACCATATTAACCAGAAAGAAAAGAAAAAAAAAGGTTTTCACATTTCATTATTAATGTTTTTGTTTGATGGAAAAATAGAGAGATTCTTTCGTTTTTTTTTGTCATTTCGCTTTTGGCCTGGGACAAATCAAAATATTTAATTTCTTTTTTTTTTTGCAGGAATCAGGAATCGAAATTCTTTCATTCTGTTGGTTGGTTGGTTGTCATTGTGAGGGGCCATGTGTGTGTAATGAATCGAATAACAAGAATAAGAAATATGATGCGAAATAGCAAAAATTCCTTTGCAATACCACAGAATAAACGAACCATAATGTATTCTGAATTCAATTTGAAATTGTTGTTTTCATTGATGATGATAGATAGATAAAGAATTCCAAAAATCAAATTAAACTAAATGACATACCATAGTCATGATGTGATGTTTTGACAAGGGGAAAAAACAACAACGATCATTGACAATGATATTAAGCTTGCCTTTTCATCATTTAGATTCTTACCATTCATATTCCACTATTATTATAGAGCCTAATGAGCTAATGTCGCCAAAACATATAACCATATCATATATAAAAGATTTTGCAATTGATAACACACAAACAAGCCGAAAGCTGATATTAGATAGAAAATATATATTTGGGGTGATATTTGTTGAATGAAGAAAAAAAGTATTTAGCTCCGCCGCCATCCTATTTGAACTTTATGTTTGTTTGTTGGAGAAAAAAAGTCTTGTCTGATTGAATGAATGTGTTTGGTTTGGTTGATTATAAAGGCGTATACGAAAAAAAACAATATAGAAACACATATAGAGAGAGAAAGAGATAATACAGAAATGTTAATGTTTGTCGGCAACGACGACTCAGATCATTGATAATGATGATGATGATATTTGGTGGTGGTGGTGTGTGTATTTATTTGCCAATCATTAGCCGTAAATAATATCATTTGTTTAAAATTATTTTTTCGTAAACAAGTCAAGACAAGATTCGACAACTTTATCTTTTTTTTTTTTGTTTCATTAAGAGATCATTCATTCATCAACAAACAACAAGAATTTCAAAATAAATCATGCCACAATTATCATCATCAATAATGAATAAACATTCAACCAAAGCCAAAACATTGTCATATAGTCCATTATATTTGGATATTGATCATCCTAATCATTCGATAAAAACCTTTAAACCAAAAATGGATTTAAATATTTTTTATGAAAATTTTCTTAATCATCATCATCATCATAATGATGGTGAACAAAATCAAATGTATCCATTATTGAATGAATCATTGAATTTTTGCTTGAATCAAGTTTATCATCCGTATCATCATCATCATCAATCCAATGGAAATGTAAATCTACAGGAAATAAAATCATTCAGTATTGATTCGATTCTTGGTTTTCAATCAACCGATAATAACAATAATCAAAACAATCCAAATAAATCGATTGATAATGCTGTTGGTGTTGATTTTATTTATGGTAAGCATCAACAACAACAACAACAAAAACGACAAACAATCCTTTCCTCAATGCAACAAAAACCAAATGAATTGATCAATGGACATCATCATCATCATCATCAGCATCTTCATCAAGACAGTCAAGATAATCATCATCAAAATTCATTCTATTCAAATTCGATCAAAAGTAAGTTTTTGAAACAAGTTTTCTTTTTCTTTCTATTGATTTTTGGTATGAAATTTTCAAACGGTAATTCGATGAATCATATCATTAAAATTGCTGATTTTTTATGACTTTTTACAGTGGATCATTATATTATATATTGATTTTGAATGCAAAGTTTGATGAAATAAAATAAAAAATTTGAATGTCAATTAGCATAGGTTTGATTGGTTGGTTGGTGTTGAGAGATTAGATTTCTTTGCTGATTTTTCAATTGATTGATTATCGATTTCAAATGAAATAATAAAAATAAAAAAAATTAACAACGTTGATCAAAGAAGAAAGATTGTTGTTGTTGTTGTTTTTTCATCCTTGTTGTTGTTGTTATCCACGTGCTTGTTAATAATCATCATTATGGCAATAAACAACAACAACAAAGAAGGGAGAAAGAAATCAATTGTTGTTCAATAATGAATTGAATTGGAAAAGTTTTTTTATTATTATTTTCAATGATGAATAAAAGATTTTTGTTGAGATTTTTCGATATTCAAATCAAATCAAATTAAAATCAGATTGTCCATGGTTCAATTGATTTTCCAGTATTTTGAATATTTTTTTCTTTTTTTTTTTGTTGAGGATAAAAGAAATTATATTTCAATACAATTAGCGGAATAAAAATTCCAAACTTACTCACTGACTGACTATCAATCTCTATCTCTTTTGCATCATGATTATCATTGATGATGATGATGATGATCAACGAGCCGAATGAATACATCTTTGAAATTTTTTTTCTCAATTATTCACGGTATATCATCATCATCGTTTATTGCTTGCTTTTATTCTCTTTTTTTTTGTTGTTGAAAAACTCTAACTAAAAAAAAATGTTAGCTAATACGAATGAATAAACAGCAGATGTACGATAGCCAATTATAAATTTTTTTTTGTCTGTTGTTGTTGTTCAAAATGGCTATTATTCGCTCATCATTATCGTTAAACAAGCCCTGAATGGATATATGTTATTTTTTTATGGATGATTTCAGCTTATCAGGCTGTTTGATTATCAAATATTCGTTCACTATCTATCTATTGTTGAATGAATGAATGAATGAATAGGCAATGAGAATATTCAGAGCAAAAAACAAACCTATGATATCATTATTAAATGAGGAGAGAGAGAGAGAGAGATGAAGAATGGAATGCAGGCAGGCAGGGAAAATATTTTAAATATTTTCCTTGACAATTGTCAAATACTTTGCACAAAAAACTATATCATGATTCTGTAACGTTTATGATTTGAAATTTTTGGGAACATATTCTGTGTGTCATCATGTCGAAATTGTTCGGGATAATTGAAAAAAATGATAATAAAACTTTGATTGATGGTTTGTTTTCATTGTTTTCACTGTTTTTTTTTTAATTTGTTTTCACCATAGAAATGACAAACGAAACGAAATCAATGAATGTTGATGTCAAACATGAATCGATGATTATTGAACAACCACGGACAACAATAACAACAACAACATTGAAACAAAATGTCAAAAATTGTAAAAAGAATGGATTGACCAAAAAAATAACAATGAAATCAAAAAATGGCACATCAGCATCAACAGTAGTAACATTGAATAAATCAAAACGTGTACGAACAATATTTACACCCGAACAATTGGAACGTTTAGAAAATGAATTTGAAAAACAGCAATATATGGTCGGTACTGGACGACTTTATCTAGCATCAACACTTAATCTGACTGAAGCACAAGTTAAAGTTTGGTTTCAGGTAATTCAGTTAATTAATGAATTTTTTTTGATCCGAAATTTTAATTGATGATTACATTATCATTGTATAATGAATATAGAATCGTCGAATTAAATGGCGTAAACAACATCTTGAAGGTTATCAAGAAGGATTGGTGGAAATTAAAAACAATGATAACGATAATAATGATATTTCGGATCATGACGATGATAATGATAATGATGATGGCTTTTGAAAATGAAAGGAAAGAACACCATGAGTTCATCACTAGTCGAACTATAATTACAAAAAAATAATAATCATCATTTTATAAATTAATTCATATATACTCTTTGTATACAATTCATTCAATTCTTACCATTATCTTTCTTTTAATTGTTTTGTAAATAAAAATTTTCAAATTTTTTTAAAACGAAATAAAACCAGTTATCATCAGTTAATTTCGAATGATAACGGAAAATCGAATGTATTTTTTTTTGGGCGAATAAAAATCATTGAGATCCGTTCATATACAATGTGTCCAAGAAAAAAAAATTTTTGCCATGTGTTTAAATGAGTATTGCATGTGATACATCGGTTTTTTTTTTGATTTAAACAAAAAAAAATTTCAAATTAAAGACGTTATTTTTTTTAAAATAATTCCATCAAGATGTTGACCAACAGTTTAAGAACTGTGATAAGTAAGAATTGTATGATTTGCTGTTTTAATTCTATGTTATTTTCATTTCATTTAATGTATTTTAGGAACCAATCTTTTTCGTTCCATTTGCCAACATGAAAGATCAATCCGATGTTTTTCGGCCGTTAATTCTACAAACAAAGTAAACAACAACGATGGTAAAGTAACCGAAGATATGACCAAACAATCTGACGAAACAAATTCAAGCACCAAAGATCAGGTGAACGTGGAAAATTTAATGAAAGAAAATAAAACGCTACTCGAAACGGTTAAAGATCTTGATGATAAATATAAACGTGCATTGGCCGAAGCAGAAAATACTCGATTAAGAGCAAAAAAACAATTGGACGATGCAAAAATATATGCAATTCAAGCTTTTTGTAAAGATTTATTGGAAGTTTCAGATATATTCAAAGCAGCCATTGATTCGGTATCTGAAGAAACCTTAAAATCAAACAATGATTTAAAAAATCTTTATGATGGTGTTAAAATGACTGAACAAAAATTGATGAACGTTTTTCAACGACATGGTCTTTGTCAGATTAATCCATTGGGTTCAAAATTCGATCCAAATGAACATCATGCATTGTTTCAAGTGGATGATACCAGTAAAGAACCGGGTACAGTTTCACAGGTTACAAAAATTGGTTTCAAACTTCATGATAGAACTATACGTCCGGCAATGGTCGGTGTTGTCAAAAATCAATGATTATTTTATATATCTAATAATGTCTTTGGTAATTTGTAATTTTTCATCATCATCAATGAAATTGTTCAATAATTTTTGTGGAAAAAGAAATTTATTATACATTTAGTTATTTACAGAATTGAATAAAGAAAATAAAAAACAAGAATTTCATTTCATTTGTTTCTGAACATTGCCGGCAGTATATGCCATAAATTAAATATTAAAAAAAAAGGAAAGATTATCACAGTTGAAATAGGAAAACAACGACGGCTAAGATCAATGTTGTCGGTAACCATAATTGAATCGAAACTTTGATTGCTGCAGCCGATGATGATGAATGTTGTAATAATGCTGTAAAATGGGAGCAAAAACCAAACAAAAAATTAATCATTGGATTGAATCAATCGATTTGATCGATCAACTAACCTGTTTTACAAGATTTATAATAAGTTTTAATCAATTCACCATTATTTGTACGTCTGATTGATCCATATTCGATTAAATTATTAAATTCAGATTGTAATTTCCATGCTTCATCGCCTACGATTTTATAAAAAAAACAGAAGTTAATATTGAAATGGTGAATAAAAATAAATTTGAATGAATAAATTACCATAAAAATGTACCATTATCTGTATACATTCATCATTATTAATTTCTTTGGATTTTTGAATTTCCGGTACAATCAACCATTCCGATGCATTCAATTTTAAACGCATATGATGCATAAATTTAGCTACAGTAAATGCCGGTACTTTTTGTACAACAATAGTGGATAATAAATGTTTATCCAACTTGATATTTGTACATGCTAATGCTGTATCACTTTGATTTTGCATCGTTATGACTAAAGCTCTGTTGATGATTGAATTATTTCCAGCTAATGGTAGATTGATATCTGAATAAACACGACGATCACCACCAATTACTAATGGTTCATGACGGCCACTTATATCGCCCAATGCACAACGTAATGGATGTTTTGGATTACATTCATGTCTATAGGATTTATCCATATTTGTTAGATATGGATTCCATAAAAATCCACCAGCCAAACATCGAACACTATCGATTTGATTGTATGCATCGGCACCGACTTGATTTACATATACAGACCATTTATGACCATAAGTTATTTTTTTATTACTTCCACGATACGAAAGATATGTTTCAATCCAAGTATCACTCATACTACCATCACGATATTCAATCTGTTTAAATCGTACATAACCTTGAATCAAATTTCTGATATCATCGAATGAAGCAATTGCTATAATTTCACGTTCATTTTTCAATACTTTTGGCTGAATTGTTGCACATGACCAACGGAAATTATTTTCTTCACGATGAATAACAATCGAACGGCCAATAACACTGTTAATACCTTTTAATGGTAGACTAAAATCATTGTATTCATTGGCAAAATTGGCCAAATTATTTAGTAGGCCAAATTTTCCGCTTAAATCACCCGTTTCATATTCATCAACTGATCCGATCGATGGAAGTGGTCCAATTTGTGAATCAATTTCAAATGGATTATAATGGCCATATAAAACATCACCGGAACAAGGAAATTCTTTATCAATCGGAACAGATGCCTAACAAAAAAAAATGAAAGAGAGAACGGTCACTTTGAACGATAAAAGAAAATATATCCAAATATACCTTATGAACATGATAGCCACTAGCAAGTTTATTTAATCCACGAAGGTTAATTTTAATTTTTGTCTCATCAAATATACTTTGTTGATGCATTTCAATATAACCGGTAATGTTTGCCGAAATGCCAGCACTTGATCTCCATTCATTGACAACAGCAGTGATTGGATGTGATCGACGTATTGTTGCACAAGCCATTCGTTTACCTCGTATTTGTGGTGCATTTTCATCTTCAATCACAATCGACCTGGACAAAATTGAGTACTATATTTTTTTTTTTTAAGAAAAAAATAATGTTTTTTAGAGAAAAAAAAATGATCAGATCAATCAGATTGAATTGATTTTTTTTGTTGTCAAATTTGAAATAAATCACCTTTCCTGACAATGGTAAAAGAGTGTCGGTATAGAAAAATGCTGTTCGTTCATTTGATAAATAATGATTGATGTCAATTTTTTTTGATTTAAGAAATAAATCGCCCACTTGACAACGTAGTTGATTTTCCCATGAACATTGTGATTGATATGAACGACCGGTTTGAATCGAAAATGGATTATAATTTTCACCACTACTCATACAACGTTTAGTCCAATTATAAAAATCTATACCAATATTATTGACATGTATACGCCATGGATGATTTCTTGTTATATTCTGACTTCCGTCAGCATAAAATAATTCACCCAAAACAGTTGTTTCGGTTAATGGTTCATCAATTTGTTGACGAAATATAATCGAACCAACAATTGGATAATAAAATGTTGCTTTAGCTATTATTGTTTGACCTGGATAGGCAATATTTGCACAGATCCATCGTTGGCCATCGGATTTATGTATAACAATCGATCTTCCAACAACACTATGTACACCGAATAATGGTAGATTAAAATCAATATGACTATTAAAATATGTTTGTATATCTTGAATTTGACTTAATGTTCCATGTTTACCACTTAAATCACCAACTTCATATTGATCATTTGTATCTTGAATCGTTGTTGTTGTTAGATTTTGTGATGAATCAATATTGAATGGATTATATCGATCACCAACCTGTCCACAAAGATCATCATTTTTTGTCTGTTTCTGTACAATAGGAAATTGATGTATATAATAAAATCGACCACGACCACGTAAATTATCCAATTTTATTGTCATTATAGTTGGATCAATTTTATAATTTTGTTTTAACATTATATCACCTTTAACACCATCCGAATCAAAATGTGCACGTACTTCTTTCGATTGTAATGGTGTTATTTTTGCACAGGTCATAATTTTATTATTCTGATTTTTCCAATAAATTATAACAAATAAATTTCGACTACTTTCCAGATAATCCAATGGTAAATGCATATCAATAAAAAATTTTTTCGAATAACGATTATTATTATTACCAACAACTATTTGTCCATGTTTAGCAGATAAATCACCAATTTTACAATTACGTTGATCATCGGTTGAACACGAAGAATCCGGTGTATTATCTGGATCAAGTAATATTTGCAGCTGATTACATTTTGTATGATCATTACTATCCAATATATCGGTGACCATAATTTTCCAATCATTACGTGATCCAGATCGATATTCATCAATATTATAATAAAGATTGGAAAAAATTATCGTTTCTTGTTGTTCATTTTCACGAAACAAAATTGTACCGGCTACATTTTCGGTAAACGTTGCAATAGCTGTTTTGATTTTATTCGTAGTCATTATATTTGAACAAGCACGGACACTTGTATTGGTTGATTTAAGATAAATTGAACGGCCCCATATGGTTTGTGGACCTTTAAGTCGAAGATTTTTATCAATAAACGATAATGTTTGACTACCTGAATTCGGTATAGTAATACGTCCATGACGTGATAAATCATATAATGATTTACCAAGTTCAGTTGCTTGACAAGGATTTTTTAGATCAAAAAATGCTGGAAATTCATGTATAGCCCAATCAAATTGTTGTGTTTCATGGTGACCGGATGGTGAATAAAGATAAACACTAATATGAACATCGGTAGAAGAATCATCTTGTTGTGAAAATGTTACATTGCCACGTATACCACCCGAATCAATCGGTGCATATAACAGGAAACAATCAACAATAATTAAACCTGAAAATGAAATGAACAATTAACCAATCGATCAATCAATCAATCAATCAATCAATCGATATTTACCTGAAAGCAATAGTAAAAATATCGAGCAATTAAACATCATCATTATCGTTAAGGCAGTTTATGCGATTTTCGTTTTTTTTCAATCAATTATTTTATCAAAAATGATTTCATGATTTTTCTGAGACCAAATGTTGTTAATGACGAAATTAGAAGAAATTGAACACGAATGATCGATGATAGTGGTTGCTTTATTTGATCAATCAATCGATCAATCTAAATAAACGATGGCAAAAAAAAGAAAGTAAAGTGTTAGCATTGATGCTGATTATATGTGTGTAATGACGATCATTTATGACACGACTAAATGTATAGTATTAGAAAAACAATTTGAAAATGACAAACTTTATTCGTTGCTTGACCGTGAGTTTCTTTGAATAAAAAAAACTTTTTTTTTTGTGTTTTGAAACACAACATCTGAACAAAACAAAACAAAAACTCAATGAAAATTCAAAGATAGCAGCAGCAGCAGATGGATTGTTTTCTTTTCTTTGAACGACGACGACGACGACAATGATGACGATGAAGATAATAATGTTGATGAAGACACAACGCCAAATGCATGAATAAAAAAGAAAATTTCGGAAAAAAAACAGGTTTCTTGAATTGTGATTTGAATCACGCAAAGAGTAAATTATACATTTAATTCACTCAAAAATAAGAAAAAAATAATAAGCTTAATTTGTTCAGTTCCAGGAGAGCCAATGTTTAGTTCGTTTCTCATCATATCGTAATCGTGGTTTTTCTTTTTTTTCTGAATAAATGGATCACGTTTGATGATGAATTTTCATATTTTTCTCTGTCCTCCCAAATGCCTTCGGCGACATTTTTTTTGTTTTGAATTCGTCATTACAATTTATTGGTCTATTTTTGGTCCATTTCTCTGGCAAAAATCGAACAATAATCGATTGATGATCGATTGATGATCGAAAGATTTGCAAAAAAAAAAGTTATGAAAAAATATCCGACGGAAAGAAATCAATTTTTGAATATCGAAAAACAATTTTTGTCAAGATTTTGTTGACCAATTCTAGATGGCAGCACATGCCTCAAAGTTTTTTTTAATGAAACAAAATTTCAAATTGAATTGATTCAGGTATCGCCATCTATTGTAATCGAAATAAGGATTGTTTATTTTTTTCTTTAACAAAAAAATTATTTACAATTCAAAATTACTTATTTCAACAAAAAAATCAAAACATTCTTTTTTTATTATATAATACAAAATTGTAATCGTTATACGCAATTTAATAAAGGAAATTGGGTAAACAGCATTGAAAATTCATTGAAAATTAATAATTTTTTGTTTTTTTTTTGCCAAGCGAATGAAAAAATTTGTTCGAAAATTGTCGATTTTGAACATTTAAATTTTCAATTCTTCAGTTGTCAATCACGAATTTACGTCCAACCTGTTATCATCAACCTCTTGAGAAAGAGCCCAGATCTTGGTCCAGCTTTTTCGAAATCATTTGAATCATGTTTTAATATTTGGATAAGCTTTATTGATTTCTGACGCTGCTCTTATCGCATCACTGTCTTGAATACGAAACCAATAAAACATCAAAAAACGCAATTGTTCAGATGTTGGTGTTGGTTTTTATTAGTGGGTTGTTGTTTGGTAATAAACACTGATTTTTTATTTGGAAAAGTTGCAATCACGAAAAACAATGTCGAAAAAGAACATCATGCATGGTGTTTATATGCCATTTTTTTGGAAGATGAAAAAAAAAGTTCTAAAGTTCGAGAACATCAATATATGTTTCGAAATCGGTTTGGTCGATTTGGATTTCATTTTTTTAATGGTATCATCTTTATTTCAACAAAAAAAAAATCAAAACATTCTTCCTTTTCATATAATACAAAATCAGATTTAACAAACAAACAAACAAACAAATTATAGAAAAATATTCAAGAATATTCTGTTTATCAAATACAAATAAATACAATGTTTCTTCAGTTTGTTTTGTTTTGTTTTGGTTGGTTAACACAATTATATCAAAGTACATATTCAAATATCCGAAATGATGGTTAAATGCGTAACACTGGAACTTCCACCACCAACACCACCGATACTACTGCTAGTATCATTAGTACTACTATTCTGTATGGCACTAATTGATTCACTACCAAAACCCGAATCATAACGTAAACGTTTTCCATTTTTTGTTATTAAAGTCTATTAAGAAATTGATGAAATGAAAAGAGAAAATTATCATTCATTAATTTGATACGGAAAAACATTTTTTCAAAAAAAGAAAAGAAATAATAGATACCTGCCTCGCTTCATCATCATCGTTATCATTTTTTAAATTTGAATTATAATTATTCGTTGTTGTTGTCGTTTGTGGATGATTATTATTATTATTCTGTTGATTATTAATAGATATTTTACAATGTTTAATTGAACCATTTTTTGAACAAATTTTCATAAATTTTTTATTTGATTTATTTTGATGATTTGGATGAGGATGAGGATGAGGATTTGAATGATTAGTATGTTCATTCATTGCAAGCATTACCGTTTGACAATTATCAAATTTATTATCAGTTTGATTTTCGTTGTTGTTGTTGTTTAGGTTGGTCATAGGACTATTTTGTCGTAATTCAACTAATGTACCGCCACCAGCTCCAGCTTCAGTACCACCAGCTCCCGTATCACCACCACCACCACCGACACCAATACCAATAGCGGATGAATGATTTTTTTTCGTACGACGTACAAAACAAGGTAATACTTCTTTAAATTCTTTACGAAAATTTTCATTCAACCATGCATATAAAAATGGATTATAACATGTGGATGACATTGCAATTGCATGTGATATTAAAAATATAGCACGTTGATTACGCCAATGGCTTGCTTCTTCATAAAAATCAGCCAACAAATTAACCATATTTAATGGTAACCATGATATAACAAATATAATGACCATAGATATAAGCATACCATTAGTTTTACGTGTACGTTCACGTTCTTGTTCTTCACGTCTGGCTGAAACATTACCCGGTATTGTACGTGCACGATCCGATAATTTTGCACAAATTTTTACATAACAAAATGTTATTATTATAAATGGAATGACAAATTGTAATGCTGTTGTTGTTATACCAAACATTTTACTTAATTCTTCATGTGGCCATTGTTCAGCACAAAGATAAATTATACCAATATCATCATCATCATCATTATCATTATTATTATCACCTGTAGCATCTACAGCAACAATTTCACCATTATCATTTAATTCTAATAATTCTTCATTTATTGTTGTTGATAATAATCGTTCGGGTTTTGTTTCAACATAATCCATAAAATGTGCATATGGAAATGTTAATATTATGGCTGACATCCAAATAGCAATTATAATTAATATACATATTTTCATTAACATTCTTGGTTTAAATGGATGTAATATAACAAAATATCTATCAATTGCTATTGACATTAATGTAAATGCAGATATATAAACAGATACTCCTAATGTTAAAAAAAAGTGAGAAAAAACCCGAAAATATTTACAATTTTAAAAACAAAATGATTCTTATTGATTGATCAGGATTATAATTACCTTGAGCAAATGGTACTAGATGACAAAGTGCACGACCAAATATCCAATTTTTAAATGTAATTAAATATAATGGTGTAAATGGTACAGCAAATAAACATAATAATATATCAGATAATGCTAAATTTGCAATAAAAACATTTGTTACTGTATGCATTGTTGATTTTCTTGCAACAATATAACAAACAATTAGATTACCCCAAATACCCAATAAACAAATTATTAAATAAACAATATAGAATAGAATTTTTATCCATAAACTTAATGGTATTTCTTCTTGTAAATCATCATCATCATTATCATCATTATTATTATAACCGAAAAATTGTTCATCAAATGTTGATGTTGATGGTCCAGAATAATTAACACCACCAATACCACCATTTAAAGCATGATTAAATAGATTAAAATCATTATCATTATCAAATGATTGATTATAAATGAATGATGATGATGTTCTACCAAGACGTAACAATAATTGATCATCAGTCAGATTCATTAAATCTGGATATAATGATTTTAATATTGATGATGTATTTGTCATATTCATAAATATTGTTGTTAACGATGATGGCGATGATGATGATGGTTGTTTTTGTTGTTGTTGATTCGATGTTACAATAAAATGTCTTAGTAGATTTAAAAGTTGTTGATGTGATGATGATAGATTTGATAATGGTAAAGACATTTTTGCTGTTGTTGTTGACGGTAGTTGTGAATTGGTTGAATGAAAATCGATTCAGAATCGTATAAAAAATTCTGTTTGATCATCATTTAGAATGGTTCAAATCAAGAATATTCTGTCAATCAAATATATGATCAGCTAGAGAGAAAACAAAAACAAAAGAAAAAAAAAATTAATGTTTTTTTTCAAGGAATAAAATTCGGTGGTCAAAATTAAAAATCAAAAATCAAACAGAATCGGATTCTAAATGGAATTACTTTTACAGAAAAGCATCACTTTACAACAACAAACATGCATAATGAATGAATGAATTTTATTTGGTTTTGGTTCGGATTTTAAGCCTGCAAAAAAATCAATTCGAATCAATCGATTTTCTGTTGAGAGAAGCAAACCGATTAAATGTTTTTGTATGTGTGTGTTCACAACAACAAGCGAAAAAAGAATCCAATAATGTCGATTGATGTGTAAAATTCCACATCATCATCAACAGGGACAGCTTGAAGGACCCACAACCGGCAATGATGAATTTTTCTAATTCTGAAATTCTGTTTGCCAGTGTCTGTGTGTGTGTGTGATACATATGAAAAATAACAATAAAAAAATCAAATCAAATCAATTCCGACAACTAATCAAAACACAAGTGAGATTTTTATTACCAAAAAATTGCCCGATTGGTTTTTTTCCTTCGTTGTTGTTGTAATATTGATATTTCAAACAAACTTTCAATCAAACTTTCAATCATTCTCGATGATCAAATTGCATTAATTATTATTTATGATCGTCGTCGTCGTTGTCAAGAAAAATTTATGGATTGAAAAAAAAATTTTAATTTATATCACCCTGATTGACGGAATAACCCGCGAATAACCAGAGAATAATAACCGAGAAAAAAAACAAACATTGTTAGAATTTTCTTGCAATATTTTAACAACATTCGCATATGATGATTTACACAATCGATTCTTTTCTTTTTTTTTTTGATTCCGTCAGTTATTGCGTGCAGAATAAATTAAACCGAAAAAAAATTCGGTGTTGGTGTTGTTGCTGTTGGTTGGCCTAAATGGCAATAACAATCAAATGATGTTGATGATGATGGATATAAATCACGAAATTGAAGAGAGAGAGAGAGAGAGAGAGAGAGAGAGAGAGAGAGAGAGAGAAATTAACAATTTTTGATACATTTTATTACTTTTTTTTTGTTGTTTGTAATTCTAAATGTGAAAAAAAATCCGAATTAAAATTATTATTATTATTATTCGGCTGCTAAAGTGTTAGTTTTGCAAAAAAAAAAAATAAAATAATAATAAAATATTTCAAGTGGGTGTTCGGTTGGCTGCAACCATAGTTGGTGTTGTGTAATGATTGATTACAAATGATGCTATAGCCAAAATTTGGATTTTCTTTCCCCCACACCACTGCCACCACCACAGAAAATACCCCGATTATAATCAATTTTGAACAACCAAAATGAAGAAATGAAAAAATGGAAAATAATTACATCATTTCAATTCAAAATGCAAAAAAAAAATCATAATCCGAACAAATCACATCATTTTTTCTTCGTTTTTCATAAGAAAAATACGCAATAATAAATCGAAGAATTAGATCAAAATTTTTTGGTAAATCTTTTCGAGTTGGCCAAAAACATCTGAATCTTTTTTTTCTTGGTTTTTACAAAGAATTTCTTTTTGCGAAATACAATAATCGTTTTTTTCGATTTAATTCGGAGGTTTCTTTTTCTTTTTTTGTTCAACTGCCAAAATCATCCAGACGGGTTTTGTTTTGGCTGTAATTTTTTCGATTGAATATGGAAAAAAAAAATGTTTTTATGAGGAGAATACCCACACACACATACGCAGACACGGTGATTACGATTGAAAAAGTGAACAAAAAAAAATTCATAATTTTAATCTCATCGATCACAAATTGATCGAAATATCGATTTTTTTCTTTGTTTTGTTTTATCTGGAAGCTTGAATAATTCATTTGGAAAAATTTAAGAAAATTTTATCAGAAAAAAAAATCACAACCATCACACGCTCACGCAAGAATCCGATTCTTTAATCAGTGAAAAAAAACTACCAGAATAAAATTAGATTCAAAATAAATCCGATCAAGAGAGAGAGAGCGAGGTCATATGATAATGATTATCGATTTCCATGGAAATTAATAATCAATGTTTCTCTCTCTCTCTCTCTAGATTTCTCTCGTTTCTTTCGGTTTTGGGATTTGGAAACATTTTTTTTTTTTGGCAAACAGCAATCGGAAATTACTAGAATTTTGTTTCGTTGGTTGAAAATTATTCATTTCATTTTCATTTTTTTTCTGTTTCAAGCTAATAATTATCTTTTTCTCTGGCATTACTGCCGTTTCCGATTGAATAAATCATTTTTTCTTTTTTTTTTTTTTTTTTTTGCTTGTTGAAAATCATTAAAGAATCATTGCAGAATCCAAAAAGATACAAAAATTTTAAAACAATGAAAATTTCTGAACCAAGAAGAAAAGTAAAATTATATGGTTTCTACGATGAAAAATGATTACTGTCGTTGGTCATCATCATCATTATTCAGAATTTTGCAGTGAAAAAGAAAATGATAAACTTGAAAAATATTCGGAAAAAAATCAATATTCACATTTGATAACGGTTTAGGCATCGTTTCGGTATACAGCCAAATGAATTTTTTATTATGCAGAAAAGTTTCAAACGAAAAAACCAAACGAAACTCTGATATCATTATTATTGATGATATGGACAGAATTACCATATTAAAAAAAAAATTCATAGATTCTATAAGTTATGATTTTTGGAAGATGATTTTGATTCTTTTTTTGTTGTTGTTGTTGTTGCGAAAAGTAGAAAATGACCATGGTTGAAGTGGGTCATCATCACCAAAGAAAAAAAAACTGACCGAATCTTGATTTAGCTAAAAAGAATCGGAAACAAACACTTTTGGCGTCTATTTTAACATCAAAGATGTCATTTTTGTTTATTTCCTGTCTATATAGTTGATCCGTACAACTCTTAACCATTATACCACTATCATCATTATCATATATGCTAGGAACATAAATTTGGAAACGATAAATAGTAGTGGCAGGAAAAAGAAAACATGGGATGACAACAAGGGAAACCGTTAAAGGAAAACAAACACTATGATGGTGGCTGCTGAGTCGTTGTTGTTTTTACAATTAGAAGCAAAGAATTCAGTTTCCGACTTGCCATACAAACAACAACAACAACCAACAACATCCGTCATTTCGAAAAAAAAGTACCCGATCGAAAATCATTGTAAAGGTTGTTTTGGATGGTCAAAATTTTGGAAAATCATTATCATCATTCAATTTATTTCACTTGAATCGATGATTTTCTGATTTCGAACAAAAAAAAGTAAGTTAAAAGTTATTTTCAACATTGATAAATGATAAAACATTGAAAACTTTTCCATTTTCCCCTTCGAAAGAAAAAAAAACGAATCAAATAGCTATTTTAATTTTGGAAATCTTGAATCAACCAATTCTTGTCGCATCAGCAAGAATTTTTGAATTTTTATTCCATTTTTTTCCGGATTTCATCACGTACTCTATGTACGGTTTTATTTTTTTTTTTATAAATAAAAATGCACATGTGTGTGGTTGCAGATACTGTTTTGTGTGCCACTACAACCGAATAACAAATGAGCACCCAAAAACACACACACATAATTCTCACATTGTTTTTTTTCCATTTTGGAAAATTGTTTTCTTTTTCCATTTTTTTGAAAATTTTTTTATTTACCACATTAAATCAAATGATGATAACGATAAATTGACAATTTTTTTCCACAGTTTGTTTCTTTTATTCATATTGTTTTTGCAACTGTCATTTGTTTTTTTGTTTGTTTCTTTATCAGACAGATTTATTGCATCGGACGGAAACAAAAATTGGCTTTTGGCTGATTGGTTATTGTTTTTATATTGAAAAATCGAAATAACGGTTTTTAATAATATTATCATAAAAAAATATGCCTAAAATTGATTATGATTCAATGAATATGGAAACATTAGAAGATTTTATGAATTCCGAAGAAGAAGAATATGATGATGATGATGATGAACGTCGTATTATAACAATTGATGGTATTGATATTGAAGCAACCACTGTACAAGTATTAGAATGTCTTAAAACAAATCGTATTGTTGATCAAAATATCAATCTAGATGAATTTGATTTCTTTTTACAAGGTCTGAAATTAGAAGGTGTAACATCAATCATATCACAATGTAAATTGGTTGAAGGTGCACGACAACAAACACAATTAATTAATATAAAATTGGTTATACAACCGGATGAAAAACGTATTGAAATTATTGATATTTTAAAACCACATGAAAATGCTGATAGTATGGATCAAGATGATGGTGATATGATGCCATCAACACCAACAAGTGGACCATCAAAACAAATTAAACGTGAATCAATTCAACCAAAACGTTTAATTGGTGGTTTAAAAAATCATTCAGTCAATTCACCGACAGTTGTTTCACCGGGTAATCGTTCTGGTAATAATGGTCAAATTCAATTATGGCAATTTTTATTGGAATTATTAACCGATGCTGATTATCGTGAATTCATTCAATGGACTGGTTTAGAAAGTGAATTTAAACTTTGTAATCCTGAAATGGTTGCACAATTATGGGGACAACGTAAAAATAAACCAACAATGAATTATGAAAAATTATCAAGAGCATTACGTTATTATTATGATGGTGATATGATTGCAAAAGTACATGGTAAACGTTTTGTTTATAAATTTGTATGCGATCTTAAATCAATTATTGGTTATGATGCATTAGAATTAAATGATTTAGTTCGTGAAGTATATGATAAACGTAAAGGATCATTATATTAATTATAATCAACATTATCATCATATTTTTTAAATTCATTTCAATAAATAAATTGACAAAACAGAGAAAAATTTGTCCATTTGAATATTTACCATTTTTAATTAACATTTTTTGTTTCGTTTGGACAAAAAAAAAAACATTTGGTAATTTTGGTAATTTCAAACATCCAAAACACAATGATTATTTGATTCAAAAAACATTCAATTCATTCATTCATTCATTCAGTGATTCTAAAATTGTTTTTCAAACATATTCTTTCAAAAATTCATAAATACCATGCGCATGATATATTCATTTTTTTTAAATATTTGAATTGGAAATAAAACTTTTTTTCTGTTTGTTTTTAAATAAATCTTTTTTTTTTGGTCTGTCTGGTAATGTTTATTTATTCAGCTTGAAAATGTCAAATTGGATTTTTTATATACGAAAAGAAAATCGATAATGATGATCATTATCATCGTCAGAATTTTGTAAATAGATAATGAAAAAAAGTTTTCATCAGGGAAACCAAGGAAAAAAAATTTGAATCTGACCATATCTGGAATATAATATCAAAGAGAGAAAGAAACTTTCAAGAATTTTCCAATTTCTATACCGAAATTCCCGAGATTAAAAAAAAAGTTTCTCTCTCTCTCTCTCTCTCCACAAACCAATAATAATCATAAAAATAATATGATTGGAATTTAA
Organism: Dermatophagoides pteronyssinus; assembly: GCF_027571235.1. Lineage (NCBI taxonomy): Eukaryota > Metazoa > Arthropoda > Arachnida > Sarcoptiformes > Pyroglyphidae > Dermatophagoides > Dermatophagoides pteronyssinus. The sequence continues at coordinate 715,199 of NW_027461530.1, forward strand.
GCCCATCATCATCATCTTTTTATTCACATTCATTTTTGGCAGTAATGTTGTTAATGATAATTCCGATTCATTCATTCATTCGTTGATTGTTTGTTCTTTTTTTCCAAAAACTTTTTCAAAATTATTCGAGTTTTTGTTGTTGTTGTTGAAGAGTTTTTAGACAAATCATTATTCAACAACAACAACAACAACAACAACAAATATCAATTAAATAAAAGTTATTTAAAATGAAAAATAACAACCAAAAAAACTTTTATAATTAAATTAGATTTTTTTTTTCTTCCAATTGCATTTCCACTTCTAATCAATCCTTTTACAAAAAAAAAATTACAATCGATCGATCATTTTACAAATGAGAAGAGAGAAAAAGCCGGCAATTTTTTCCAATGAAAGTTTGTTTTTATTCACATCACCAAACTGAAAAAAAAATTGAATTACATTTACATTTACACTATAGTGATATAAATATTCATTTTAAACATTTGTAAATGAAAATAAGATTCTCTTTTTTTCATTGTGAATTAAAATAATAATAATTATAAATGTTTGCTGTCGTTGAATAAACGGAACCAAAAATTATATAACAAAAAAATGAAAGAAGAAGAAGAATTTTTCTGAATGAATAATTCGTGCAAAGTATTTTCTGAATGTTTGTTGTTATTGTTTGATACGTTTCTTTTCAATTCATTCATTCATTGATCCGATTTCAATTTTTCTTTTCACTGATTCTTATTATTTATTTATTTATTTATTCAAAGTTTTGATAAAAAATATTTTAAAAATTTATCGAAAACAACGATATTTTCTTCGGTGATCATGATAAAACAAACAAAACAAAACGAAAAACAGGAAGAAAACATTTCAAAAAAAAAAAATGTCGAACGTGATCTGGATTAAGTTTTTCGATTTTTTTTTTGAAGAAAAATTTCAATTCTAAATGGAATTCCTTCCGTCGTCTTCGTCATCGTATTTTTTCACAGGACATTTTTCCACCAGACAAAATGCAAATGTAGCGAAATTATTGAAAACAAATAGATAAATATTCAATCGGATGAAATGACATCCATTCAGAAGAAAAAAAAACCGGAGGTGAAGACTGGAAAAAAAGGAAACGAAGAAGATTTTTATTGTTTGTCAGGTTTTTAAGGATGAAAATGGGAGAAAATCTTTGCTTTTCACCGATATAATAAACCGAATGAATCGAATCGATCAATTCCATAATAAAAAAATCGATTCGTACTTTATGGGATATTTTGAGAGAAAAGAAAATTGAAATATTCAAAGAAAATGAAATATTCAAAATAGAGGTGGTAATAAATTCAGTGAATAAAATTCAGTACATGAATAAATCAAAAATGAAAAAGTGTCGCATTTACAAATATATTTATGATAATGTTATTTTTATTATTATTATTATTTTCAATTTTTCTCAACTTTTTTTTTGAATATAAAATATAATATTGAAAAAAAAATCTAACAGTTTCAAAATAGTGTTGATATATTGAACACCAGAGAAGAAACATCGAAGAGAAAAAAATGAATTCACTATTCAATTTTGAGATTTCAATGTGGGAAAAATTTATGAAAAATAAATATTTTCGAAATATTCATAATCATTTTTTTTATCTATTTCATTATGAACAATTAATTACAAAAATTCATAATGATGATCAAATAAACAAATTGAATTGGAAAATATTACGACCATATTCACGAATCATATTGGTTGGTTTAATATCGATTATTGTTGGATCAGCATCATTTATGTTGATCATTCAACCAAAATGGATTGATAATTTTAATTATTTTGTTATATTATCACAAATGTTTCCGAATGATGATGGACTAAGATATCTATGTGGAGCAATAAATCTTGGTACAATAAATACAATGTTTACTGTATTCTATGCAACATCAAACGATTTGAAACAATTTCAATTTTTATTACCAATAAAATATGCTCGATATCGTTATCTAAATAAATATGATTCTGATCATTATGATTGGATAAAAGATTTGGTGTTTTCCATAACAAGAATTACAATGATAACACCATGTCTATTCTTTTCTCTAGGTATGATTATGATGACATTCGTAAAATCATTATGGAAGATTTCATTGTTTTGGCCATTATTTTGGTTAATTACAACCCAAATCTGGACAATCAATACTGTTTCAGGTATAATACAAAGATGTTTTTTTTTGTTATTTTTTTCTAAACAAATCAATTTTATTAAAAGGATTTTACCATATACCATCATTCATAATTATTGATCAATATTATCTAAATCTACGACAAAAATCATTTCAACGAATAATACAAAGATTATATAAACATTTATCACTTCGATTTAAGTATAATCAAAAATCAATCAATCAAAATTCTCCATTGAAATTACATTATGAACATCATCATAAAATGTTTGAACAATTATTGAAAGATATTGATGAAAACAGTAAACAATTAACACGTTTTATATCGGTAATCATATCGACAACTACAATGGATTCAGCCTATTTAGTATTTTTATTGTTTATGACTAAACATCCAATCATGTATCAAATTCTTTATTTTAGTACAACATTAGCAATAATTGGAACATTAGCATCATTAATTTTAGGCTGTTCAATAATCTGTAGTACTAATCGTAAATTGTTAAAATTGAAACAAAAATCTTTGTTATTGTTTATTATGCATGGAAATTCTGGGAAAATTTTGACCACATCACAAATGTTAAAGGTAAACTTTTAAATGAAACAAAAAAAATCAATAATTTTTTCAAAATTTTTTTCCCTAAAAACTACAGTTTGATTCAATAACAAATACTTTGCTAAATCAATCATTAGGCTTTCGTTTGACAAACGGAATAACAATTACATCATACACATTCATTACTATCATCTTTAATATTAGTACATTTTTCTTTCTCATTTCACCACACATTTATTCACATTGATAATATTTACAAATATAAACCAAACCAAATATTATCAATGTCAACAACAGTTACAACATATGTACTGTTCTTATATTTTATGACTAAACAACCAATTGTTTATCAATGTCTTTATTGTTTAATTGCATTTGCACAGATTAATACATTTTCAATATTAATTTTATGTTGTTCAAAAATTTGTAATAATAATCAAAAATTATTACAATTAAAATATAAATCGCTTATCATGTTATCATTGCATAAAAACAAGAAGAACAACAACAAAAAGGAACAAATTTTTTCTTCATTCAAATTATTAAAGGTAAAACAAAAAAAATATACAAAAAATCTAATTAACCAACTCTTTTTTTATCTATTTCTTTCTTTTTTTTCTCTTCTCCTTCCAAAAAAACAAAAAGTTTGAATCAATAACCAATCAATGGCTTAATCAATCATTAGGTTTTCGTCTAATAAATAATTCAACAATAACATCATATACATTTATTATTATTATCTATAATATTAGTACATTTTTCTTTCTATTTTCACAACATATTTATTCAACAACAACAACAACAAAATTATTCAATTGAATAATTTTAGTTAATTACACAATATTCAATAGAAAAACTAACGAATTCCTATTTCGATTTATTCCATTAGAATCATTATTATTATTATTATTGTTTCGTATTGGTACATCTTTATTATCATATTCACATATGATGATGATAATCATCATCATTATTATTGTCATATTATTGTCGAGAATAACAATATGATCATTATTATTATTGTTTTCCCTCCCCCTTGTCAACTTTTATTATTATTATTATTATTATGTATGCATGATAAATAGCAATGATTTCAAATTCGTCTGATAGGAAAAATTATTGCGGAAAACAAAAAAACATAGACATTAACACTTGTGAAAAACATAACCAACAAAAGTACAATTCAGTACAATTCGATAAAAGTAATAAAAAGAAAAAAGAGATTTATTATCAAATCAAATCTGATGAAAGCAATTCAATTTCATTTTCATATGAATGAATGTGTCAAATGAATTTTGGTTAAATTCAAAAACAGAAAAAAATCACGTAAACACGAAGGGAAAAAACGACGACAACCACACAACCACACGAACCAAGATATATTCTGATTTCAATCAAATCAATTCTAGATTTGCATTCATTGTGAACAAACATCAATCCTTCATCATCATCCTTTTTACTTTCAAACATGAATTACATTGTTGATTATGAAATAATATTATGGAAAAAATTAATGAAAAATACACTGTATCGCCTATATCATAATCAATTTTTTTTCATTTTCAAATATGATGAATTGATTGAAAAAACATTTCGTTTGGATGAAAAACCAATTGGTTGGATAAAAAATCCACCACATCATAGTCCATTTTTTGTATTACCATCATTGTTTGTTTGTACAATGTCAATCATTTATATTAAACAATTTGATTGGATTCAAGATTATTCAATGTATCAAGCAATGACTGGTCTATTTCCAAAAGATGGTCTACATTATCTAATGCAAGGATTAATTATTTGGTCATTGAATAGTATGATAAATGGTTTTTATGCATCATCACGTCGTTTTGAAGATTATGATTTTCTATTACCGATTCGTTATGAAAAATATCGTAAATTAAATGATAAAAATCAAAAAAAAATTCAATCTACTAAGAGATCGTATATTTTCAATGATACGTATAGAATCATATCTAATTTGTGCATTATTTCTTCTTGGAAAAATAATAATAATGATACAACAATCATCATGGAAAATATCAATATTTTGGTCAATAATCTGGTTATTTATTATACAATTATGGACAAACAATGCAAATTCAGGTAAAAAAATCATTCATTCTTTTCATTTCATTTTATTCTTTCAATTATTTATTCATATTTAGCATTATATCATGTTGGATCAATAGTATTTATAATACAATATTATTATAATCTAAGACAAAAATCATTTATTCGTGGTTTACAAAGATTTTATCAATATTTATTACGATATCAAATAACAACAATGACTAATATACAAAAAAATCAACGTCATTTATTATTAATTGGACAAATATTTGATCAATATAATCGATCATTTGCTAATTTACAACAAGAAATCGATAAACATAATCATCAATTAAAACGTTTTGTATCGGTTATATTTACATCGATTACAGTAACAATAACATTTTTAGTATATCTTATTACAATGACTGAACAGAATATTATATTCATATGTCTTTATTTGGTTGTATTACATTCACATTATATGATATTAATTTTATTAATTATTGCATCCGATATTATTAAAGATAATAATGAAAAAATTTTACGTTTAAAACGTAAATGTTTATCATTATCAACATTAGATAAGAAAATTTTTCTTAATCGTCAAATATTTAAGGTAAATTGACATATTGTGTATTTTGTCCTTTTATTAGTTAATTTTTTTTCAAATTTCAATTTCTCCCTTCCTACAGTATGAATCAATAACAAGTACATTATTAAATCGTCCATCAGGTTTTCAATTAACCAATGGTATAATAATAACATCATATACATTTGTTACATTTATATTCAATATAAGTACATTTTTCTTTTTAATTTCAAGAAATATTTCACAAAAATAATCAACAACAACAATCATCAACATCAGATGTTACTGACTTGAATCGCTTTGAAATTCTAGTACACCGCTACAATATATTATTTTTTCACCAGGAAAGATGAAAAATGAAAAAGATGGAAAAAACGAATGGCAACGAGAAAAAAATTCAATTTTTTTCCTTTTGTTTTCCAAAATTAACAAAATTATAAAACAAAATAAATAATAATATTATCTGGTTTCCGTCAAAAAAAAAAATCATAATAATAATAATAAAAATAGCAACTATTTCAACAGCATTAGTTATTACACATTGCAAAAAAAACAAACATTACATTTAACACACATTTAAAGATAGAAATAGGAAATTTTTTGATTTGTTTTGTTTCTTCCTGTATTTTATTTTTATAAAAATAAAAATTAAAATTAAAATCAATCAATCAATCAAACCATTCGATCAATCGATCGATCGATTGTTTAATTTCGTTCATTCTTTCATTCTTTGTAGTAGAATTGTAGAATGGAAATTTGAATTTTTTTTTCAAGAAGAATAGAATCATCATCCGAAATGTTGTTTTCGATTCTTCATCATCATTGCATTTGAAATTAAAGTTTTTCACTGTTTTTCCACTGTTTTTGTTTTTCGTTTGGTTCAATGAATCGGATGTTTCATTCAAACTATGCTGATGTGTCTATATGTTGATTATGTGTTTATTATCAAACAAAGATCAATGAGCCAATCGCAAAAATTGAATGAAAGAAAAACAGAACCAAAACAAAAACAAAAAATTTTTATAAACAAAATGTGTTGATCATCATTTTGATAGAAGAAAAAATAGAGAAAATTCGAGTGGGTAGAAATGTATGCAAAAACATCCTTTTTTGTATACAAATAAAGAGACAAAAACAACAAAAATTTAATCAACACTTTTTTTCTGGTCTGATCGTTTCAATAACAACAACAACAACAACATTTGTTTTCGTCATTGATGTTTCATTCAACCGTTCAAGTAGGTTATATAATTGACGGTCAACAACAACAACAATTGTTGTTGTTGTTGTTGTTGGTAGTCGAAAAAACAGAAACCAAAAAACAGAAAAAAAGTATTGATCGATGATCGATCAATCAATCGATCAAGAATCAAAGTGAATGAATTTTTTTCACGAACAAACAGCAAACAAACAAACAATTGTCATCACTATCCACTCTAATGGATTTATTGATTTTCATTCATTCTTTTATTGAATGAACTTTGTCAAAAACAAAACAACAACAACAAAACAAAAAAGATAAATGTTAATTGAATTGAACATTGAAAGAAAAACCATTTAATAAAAACAAAAAACAAAAGTGAAAAGAAGCGAAAAAAAAACAAAAAACATTCATTTCTTTTTTTGGGTAATGGATTCTTTCTTTCTTTCTTTCTTTTCTGCCTATTCTTTATTTTTGTAAATTGAATTTCAGTTCAGCAAAAAAAAAAAAAGTCATTCAAGTTCTAGAATTATCATCTGGATGGCGAAAATGATGATGATGACGGCGATGATGATGATGATGAAAATGGAAAACAACAAAAAAACAAATTTGTTTTGCTAGAATTTTTATTGAAAATTTCTTTATTATTATTATTCCCGATATGATGATGATGGAAATAGAAACGTTGACAATGTAAATGCTGTCGTCGTCGTCGGTGATGATATACAGATGTTTTCAATATTATATATGAAAAAAAGTCATTTTAATCAAATTTTCCTCTGTATTTTTTTAAAAAATGAAACTTTTTGAATATAGAAAAAATTTCTGGATTGAATGAGAAAAGTGAATGAAATTCCCTATCATCATCATCATCATCTTTTATAATCTAATCTAATCTAATTCATTTAGCTGTTTTTCTGTTCAACATTGTTTGGAGAAAAACAATGATGATGTGATGTGAAAAAGGCAAATTTCTTTCATTTTTGTTGCAAATTTTAGCCAGCCGGAAAAAAAAGAATGGTGATGATGATCAGGAGGGAAGAAAATTTCACTTTCATTATTTCATTTTTATTATTCTTCTTTGTTCAAATTCGATTAATTAAAGTGTAACACATTTCTTGAAAGAAAGAAACGTAAAAGTGTAACGCATCAAATACGCAAGCGCATTAAACATCAAAGAAAATTATATAATTCTTTGTTGGTTATTATAGCCAGTTTTTTTTGGTCTCTATAGATTTTTGTACCAAAAATATTTGATTTGTTGGCCGCCCGTAATACCCGTAGAGAGAGAGAGAGAGAGATTAATGCCAGTAATAAAAAAAATACACCGAAAAAAAAACAAACGTTAACCTAAATAGCAGAGAAAACATTACTAATTACTAAAATGTTCAGACGGTTAATTAAATAAAAACAAAAACAAAACGTTAGTGTTACGTAGTCAATTAGAGATGATAAACTTGTTTTGATTTGAGAAAAGGACCAATATTATTTTATTCATTTTTCTTATATATAGGAAAATACATGTGTGTGACTAAGAGTCATAATTCACAACATCCCCCCCAAAGCAAAACACTCTTTCAAATAATTGTTTCTTTGTTTTTTGCTTAAAGGGTTTTGTTAAAAAATCACTAATCTGTTGATCACTAGGAATATATGAAATATTACAAAGATTGTTTAAAATATTTTCTAAGATAAATTCACGGCGAATATCAATGTGTTTCGAATGTCGTTGAGGACCATCTTTGAAGATACGAATGGCACTTTGATTATCAGATCTGATATGGAATTGTGGTTGTTTTTTCTCGATATCACAAATCAGTCGCGAAACCCATAATCCTTCAGCCACTCCCATTGATATTGCATAATATTCAGCTTCAGCAGTTGATATTGACACGATTCTTTGTTTCTTGCTAATCCAGCCAATTGTTGAACCATAATATTGGATTAGAATGCCCGAAATTGATTTTCTGCACAATGATTGACCAAAATCTGCATCAGTATAGATCATTAGATGATTACTATTATGGTGCCCCAAACTTAAATCCACGTCCAGTGTTCCTTTCAGGTATCGCAAAATGTTTTTAGCACATTCCCATACGTGCCTAGTCGGTTGATGCATTTTAGAAGACAAGACGTTCACACTCGCAGCAATATCTGGTCTTGTTCTATTACTCAAATATTGTAGGCTTCCAATAATTTTTTGTGTCGATTCAACATCAAATGGTTCACTTTTGATATCAATATTGAAATCACCTAATGGTGTTTGCGATATTCGTGCATCTTCCAAATCGTATGCTTTGATTAAATCAACAATATATTTCTTTTGGCAAATTCGGTAGAAATTTTTCACCTTTTTGATTTCTAAACCACAGAAAAGGCTAACTGGTCCTAGATTTTTGACTTCTATATCACGGGATAGACACTCCATTACATATTGAATGTCACCATCTTCTTTTGTACATAACAATATATCATCAACATAAACGACCAATATGATACATTTCGATGGATGTATATACAAGCATCTATCATTCAAGCTGCGATTAAAACCACAATCTGATAGGATACCATTCAATTTTTCGGACCAACATCTTGAGGATTGTTTGAGACCATATAGACTTTTCTTCAATTTCCAGATGATGCCCGCTTTTTTATGTCGTTTAGGTGGTTCAACGTAAATATTTTCTTTTAGTTCACCATTGAGAAAAGCGGTTTTAACATCCAAATGTGTCACATTAAGATTGTTAACTGCCGCGTATGTCAAAACTAATCGGATAGTTGTGAAATTCGTAACAGGTGAATAGACATCATGATAATCAACATCTTTAACTTGATTAAAACCTTGACAGATCAATCGAGCTTTATAACGTTCAATTTCCCCATCCTTATTCGTTTTTAAGCTGAAATTGTATCTGCTACCGACAATATTCTTAGCACATACTTCCGATTCCAACACTTCTTCATAGACATCATTCTTTAATATCGATTCAAATTCTTCATCCATTGCTTCATTCCATTTAGATGATTGTTCTGACTTCAAAGCTTCATCATATGTCTTCGGAACTTGAACTACATTTTTGAGAACCAAACCAGCTTGATAATAATCAGGTGGTACACCACGATTCTCTCTTTCTGATCGACGAACTTGTTCATCAACATTATCGCCGACCACCTGATTATTACCATCATCAGAAGAAATGTTGGCATCAATAAAAACATCAGAAGAGTCGGTATCAAACGAACAGTCAATATTACGGTTGTCTGATTCATCCGATTTCTCGTTTTTGTTCTCTTTCCAGTAAAAAACATTATCAAGAACACGAACATTTCTGGAAAAAATCACTTTTGACTCCAATGGATCATACAAACGATATGCTTTGTGATAATCTGAATATCCCATAAAAACAAATTTTTTACTGGTCAAATCGAACTTTGACCTTAGTTCACTCGGTATATGATGATAAGCAATAGACCCAAAAACATGTAAATCACCAGGATCTCGTTTATTTCCGAACAATAATTCAAACGGTGATTTGTTTTGATTCGAATTAGGTATGACATTATACGTAAAAGAAACATTCAACAATGCTTCTGTCCACAAACCTTTCGGTGCACTTGATTGAGACAATAAAGTCCTGATCATTGAAGATAGACTTTGAATCATACGTTCAGCTTTTCCATTTTGTTGATGACAATAAGGGACAGATTTTTCATGTCTTATACCTTCTTCCATCAAATAATTATCAAATAAAGCGGACACAAATTCTCCACCATTATCGGAACGAATGGCTTTAATTTGGTATCCCGTTTGTCGTTCAACATACGCTTTATATTTCTTAAACACTTCAAAAACATCAGACTTTTTCTTCAAAGCAAACGATGAAACATAATTAGAAAAATCATCAACAAATACCACATAACATGTTTCCCCATTCGAACCCAAGGGACAAATACATACATCCATGTGAATCAATTCGAGAGGATCACAAATTTTACCAGCTGAAAGTGGATACGGTAATTGTTTTTGTTTATTCATCAAACAGTCTTCACAATTTTTCTCGGGCAACAACTTGATATCATAATCCTTTGAAATTTGTGATGATCTGACCGCTCCTGGATGTCCAAATTTACGATGCCATGTATTGTTTGATTCGAACGTTGTACAACACATGTTTTTTGCATTTTGGAATCGATACAGGTTGTCCTTCCATATAGCACGTGCAACAATTACATTGTCCTTATAAATATTGACAATATTTTCTTTGACAACCAAAATATATCCACTTTCACATAATCTTTTCATCGATACAAGATTGAATTTCAATTTCGGTACAAACTTGGCCCCTTTTAGAACTACTTTTGCCATATTCTGGTTAAATTCACAAAATAAATTGACTTCTCCTTCACCAACAATTGATTCAGTGCTACCATTAGCACACTCAACCAAACCATGACAAGCCTTTAAGTTACCAAATAGAATCTTCGATGATACATAATGGTTACTAGCACCGGAATCTAATATAAAAACATGATCTTCTCTCTTATCAATCAACGAAAAAGAAAAAATACTGTGAATTCAATTTATTTTCATCATCACAATTACAAATACATATTTTTTCAGTTTTTGTTGATTTAGCAGCTTTCATTGCTTCCAATTGTTCTAAATCATATTTCTTCTTGAAACAAAAACGTTCGACATGCCCAGGATTTTTACAATAAAAACACACAATTTGTCTAGCTGAACGAACGGCCAATGAATTTTCATGAACCGGTTTTTCTCCATAAATTCTTTTTTCTTCGTCACATATTCGAACCGATACCTCGTTCCATCTCAATTTCGACTTATCTGATGTATCAAATTGATTCCAAACACGTTGCATATCATCTGGCAAATTTAACAATAGCAAAAGTACACGATAATGTTCATCCACATCAATACCAATCCACGACAATTCTTCAAATAATTTTCGCATTTCTTTGACATAATTATCCATTTCTCCTACTTTACCTTTCAAATTCATCAACTTCTTTCCAATCATCAAAACGGATAAAAAACCAACATTTTCGTATCTTTCTTTAAGAATATTTAGAGCATCACACGGAGTTGTGCATTTCATAATATATTCGATTGGTTCATCACCACACGTTTGCACTATTACATTCAATGCCTTCTTGGCGTTCATGATTTTTTTCTCGTCCCATGTTGCAGGTATTACAGACGTTGTGATGATATCTCTGTCGAAATGTGAACCCAACAGTAAATCAATTTTAAACTTCCATATTCGATAATTCTTGCCATCGAATTTTTCAATGTTAGATCGTGCTTTTTCCAAATTAGTAGCCGAAACTTCCATTATTGATCACAACACAAGCAAAAACAAATAAAACACAGTAAAAAAAAATACACAGTAAAAGAACGCACAATAAAAATGAGCCTCAGTCTCATAATCTGTTTTGATTTGAGAAAAGGACCAATATTATTTTATTCATTTTTCTTATATATAGGAAAATACATGTGTGTGACTAAGAGTCATAATTCACAACAAAACTCTCTACATACAGAATTTTTTTTTTTGCTAGTTGAAAAAAAAATTCAATCAATTTTTATTTTTGATTGAGAAATGTTCGTTTGTTCGCTTGTTTGTTTGTTTGTCTAATTATCGTTTAGTGGTATAAAGAATTTATTGAGAATTTCCGATTTCACAAAAGAAAAACAACTAGAAAACCACAACAACAACAAACAAGACAAACTAGGCAACATCAACAAATGGAAAACAAAACAAAAACATCACGTAACTAGGCTAACCAATAATGAAATGATGATGAAGAAACCAAAAATGAATAGAAAAAGAATCGAACCGATATTGAATCAATGAATCCAATAATAATAATAATAATTCTGTTGATTGGCAGTTTTTTTTGTTTGGCTACCAAATTCTTGGCAATTTACTTGGTGTAGAATATTCAACGTTTTTCTCTGTGTGTGTGAATATGTGTCAAGAATCCGAAGATGCATCAATTTTCGTTTGTTTTGTTTGTTTGATTAAAAATATCTAATCTTTGTTTTTTTGATCAATCAATTGATTGCTTTTCTCTCTCTCTTTTGCTGTGCCCACAAACACTTTTTGTTGTTGCTGTTCAAACTTGAAAATCATTCATTCATTAATGAAATGCAGCCACAAAAAAAACAATCGGATAAAACAACAAAAATCATCTTCACTAACCAGAAAAAAATCTAGAATAAAAAAAAGAAAAAAGCGGTCAAATCGATCAAAGAAGAAAGACAATTCCGGAATTAAGATGATGATGATGAAATTGGTCAAATTTGATGATGATCATCAAACAAGATTATTCAGTGGTTGTTGTTGTTGTTGTTTTCTCTCTCGTTTATCATCCATCGTAATGTTTGTTTTATTTGAATTTTCATGTTTTTGTTGTTGTTGTTGTTTTTTTCCCACTTTATTTATTCTATATTTGCGGTTATATACAGGAAACAAAATGACAAAACAAACGAATGAATGAATGAATGAATGAAGAGAAAATTGATCAAAACCAGAGAGAGAGAGAGAGAGAGAGAGAGAGAGAGAGAGAGAGAGAGAGAGAGAGAGAGAGAGAACATCATCAAATATTCCTTGATATCAACGATGATCATAATGGAAATGAATATTACATTTTTTCATTTTTCCACACACTACAAACAAACAAACATTGGTTGTACTTCTTGTTGTTGTTCATATAATCATTCATTCATTCATTCAAACATTTTATCTTTAACTTTGTCCAGATATGTCATCATCATCATCATCATCCAGATACAATGACCGAAAACACATAGAAATCGAATATACAAAATGGAATTCTGTTCGATCAAAACTTTTTTTTTCGATTTCTATCTTTGCTGTTCATGTTTCATAACTTTGGTTCATTATCATCGTAAATGATAACCAGCAAACAAAATCTTAATAAAAAAGAAAAAATAAAAAAAAACAAATTGAACAACCGGAACAACAACCAAAAGAATAAGATTTTTTCTTTTTCATTCAAAATTGGATATCGAGTGGTGTGGTTTCCCTCTCTCTCTTTACATCCATTGACAAAAACAAAATGGGAAAAAAATAGCAAAAAAAAAAGAAAGAAACAAGAAATTTCTTTTTTAGTTTTGTTTCCGTTTGCACACACACACCTGAAACCATATCAATTTTTTTTTTTGGGAGAAAAAGAAAGTTGATTGAGAAACAATTTCTTTGCTTTTCAATTCTCATAAACAAAGAATCTGTAAGATATATTCTACTGTAGAATATCTTATGAAGAATATGAATATACCAAGAATGCAAGCAAGAATATTCTCAAGAACTAAACAAAGAAATGTTTCCAAGAAACTATTCGAACATTTACACGCAATTTTCATTTAATAGTATTCTATGGAAAAAAAACAAACAAACGATATTCGTGTATGAATATAATTAAAACCCCAGAAAAAAATGATATTTTAAAAATGAAAAAAAAATCACACCTATCAAACATCAATTGTGAAATAACAAAAAAAGGATCAATTGGATTGGATATAATGATTTTTCAGTGGAAAAAAGGGGTTAAAAATGAATAAATTATCATTTTGCTATTCAAATTCGGTGTGTGTGTGTGTGTGTTTAGTTAGCCGTAGTAAATTAGTAGAGTTAATGTGATTGAAATCGAGGATAATTCCAAGGAAAAACAAAACAAAACAAAAAAAGAATAATTTTTGTACCGAAAAGAAAAGAAAAAATCGAGAATAATCAGACAAACAGACATTCATTCATTCATTCATTTAAATTCAGAATAATTTTCTTTTTTAAATTCTCTTCATTATCATCATTATAATAACAAAAAACAAAAAAACAAAAAACAAACAGAATTTAACAACAACAATAAAAAAAGAAAAAAACAAAACAAAAAGCTTGATAAATAGTGAAGAATTTTCTTCTTCTTCTTTCTTTTGTGTTTCTTTTGATTATGGAAAATTGTGAAACAGATGGGAATTTCTCTATTTTTCTTTCATTGTTGTTGTTGTTGTTGTTGTTGTCATTACAAATTCTGTATGGAATATTTTTTTTTTGTTGTGACGACCCTTTTCAATGATAATAATTAAAAGAAAGCTGGAGAAAACAACATCAAGACATTACCACTTGATCGATTCAGATAAAAAAACAATCGCTTCGTTACAAATGATAAATTCTATTTGATAAAAATGCTTTTTTACACTTTTAAGTGATTGCTTTTTTTTCAGCAAAAAAAGTAATTTTCTTCATCTTTTTTTAATACGGAAATTTCATCAACAAAAAATGTATCCCGCATTAATTATTGATTGAAAAAAGACTCAAAACAAAACTCTGACAAACTCAAACAGCCCAAAACCACACATAAGATATTTAGGTGAAAAAAGGCAACTTTTAGAGAAAAGAAAATGTGACCATAATGGATATATCACACATCCATCCATCTGCAATTACAGTTAGTTAGTTAGTTAGTTATGGTTGAAAGAAGAGAATGTAAAATGCAAAGAAAGAAAGAAAGTGAACAAAAAAAAATATCTTTAGGCTGTAAATGTTTGTTGCTGATACAATTTGTTTCATCAACAGTTTTTTTTCTGTTTGGATCTATTCTGGGTTAATTTTTTGTTATTAGTTTTAATTTTCTGCTTTTTTGTGTTGTTTTGACCAAAAAAAATCTTCTGGTCATTTTTTTTTCATTTCCCAAGGGTGAGTGAATGAGTGAAAAAACATTCATACAAACAACAAATAGGTAAAATTAGCAAGGAAAAACAACCAACGAACATCAAGAAACCAACAAACATCAACAAGCAACAACCATGATGACGATTTATTGTCGTCATCATCATCATCATTGGTTTTTGTTACCAAAATGAACACACAAACATACACAGGTTTTTTGCTGTTTTTTATATTTTTAAATTTAGAAATTCAAATCAACGGTAAATTGAAAAATCTGATGAATAAATCTTTCAATGAAATGAAATGAAATGAAATAACATGAAATTTCATGCTGTTTTTTTTCGTTTACTGTTTGTTTGTTTGATGGAAAATGATATTTTTTTTTTTTTTTTTTTTGGGTGAAAAAACATCAGATAAACACACATTAAGATTGACTACCTACACTGACAAACAAACAAACAAACAAAGAATATGTAAATGTAAAGCTATTGAGAAATTGAAAACCTGTATGTGTGTGTGTGTGTGTTGGAAAAAAACATTTAGAAATAAAAATTTTTTCCAAGAAATAGAAGAATATTCTTGTTTCCATGAAATTCTGTCTATTCTTTTCAATTTACACCAATTTAGTGAATAAGAATTTCCATTCATTAAAGGTCAATTTGAAAACATGAAATTATTCCGAATAAACGATTATCGAATTGAATGAATGAAAGAATCAAATGGAAAATGGAAATAAATTAATCAAACAATGAAGAAATAACATATCGAATTATCGATTAGCAACAAACAAACGAACAAAACGAACAAAAGTCAATCAATCAAATTGAATTCAATTTCTAATTATGAAGAGAGAGAGAGAGAGAGAGAGAGAGAGAGAGAGAGAGAGAGAGAGAGAGAGAGAGAGAGAGAGAAACGAAATTTCAACACAGACAGCAAAAAAAATGAATAATAATTAGGTAAAAACAGATAAAAAAAAATATTTGACGAAAGAAAGAAAACTGAAAAATGAAATAACCGCAGGAAATATACACTGTGTATGGTGGAAAATCAATATTCTTTAGAATTTTTGTTCTGTTTTTTTATTTTTAGTTTTTTTCAACGGTAGAATTGATAAAAAAAATGCATAATTTTCTGTGCAAAATTCATTGGAAAATACTTTTTTCTGCTTATTCTTTTATCGAAAAACGAATGAAAAAAAGTAGAAAATATATATCACAAGTCCATCATCAACATTGTCGAAAGAAAATTTTACTTTTCCACATCATCATCATCGAACGAAGAAAAACGTTTCAAACGATTTTTGAAAGAAGAAAAAAATTCATTTTGTAAATTACAATGAGAAACTGAAGAAAAAAATTCATATTTCAAGTATGAAACGTGAACAACAACAACAAATCTGGAATGGAATTTTTTTTTCTTTTTGCAAAAACGTTCAAACAAACAAAACGTTCAAGCAATAACTTTAAATGCGAAAATAATAAAAAATGAAAAAAAAAATCCAATCATAAAAGAGAGGGAGGGAGAGAGAAACAGAATAAGGAGCCATTCTTCCATTACAAATAATAACTACCACTGAAAACAACAACAACAAAAACCCATATTGTACGATTCGATTAATTTGAAAGAAAATAAAAAAGCAATAAAGAATATATGGAGAAAGGGAGAAAGAAGCTAATTTTTCTTCTTCTGTTGCGGTAAAAATTTATGATTTTTTTTCCCCAATTTGGTTTGAATAAAACGAAAAAAAAACAAAGCAAAACAGAACAGACAGAAATTGAAACCAGTAAGCAATTGGTAATCAAAAAAAAAAAATTCTTCAATAATTCAAAATCTGACATTTATCGATGCAAAATAACAACAAACTACAACAACAAACGAAAAGTACAAAAAAAAAATTAATGATAACAAAATTTTAATCCGAAAAACATTGGTAGCATCACTAAATAAGCAAACAACATTTTAGTGATATACTTTTTTTTCGACTTAAATTAAGCTTAAAATGATGTGATGTGATGTAATCAATGATGATGATAATGATGAAGATAGTGAAAAGAAAACTTTATTTAAGCAAGAAAAAAAAAGCCAAACACTAATTGGCCCAAATCGATTGATTATCGTATCAATGTTTGTTTGTTTGTTTTTTGGGTCTTTTATCATTATTAAAGTCGTTAAGACTTTTTTACGATGTTACGTTAATAATGAAACCAATTTATAAGCAATTTGTAAAACGAAAAAATGAAAGGGTGAAAATTTGCAAATGAAATGAAAAAAAAAAATTTCGTTTGCAAATATAATTGATCACGTTTAGAAAACAAAGAGAGAGAAAAAACAACGAAAAAGTCTTTTTTTTTTTTTTTTTTTTTTTTGACAACATGACGTTAACAGCATCCGCATCATTCGTAAAAATTTGCATCAATTATCATTTCATTCATTACACTCATTTACAATTTACATTTTACCGGCTATATCAAATTATCAAGTATTTTTTTTATTACAAGAAAAAAAAACATTCTTTTTTTCAAAATTGTTTCGTTGAAATTCAATGACTTTTTTACTGAAAATACCCTGATTATTATGTCAAAAATATTTATTTACAAGAAAAAAAATGAAAATCTGTAAAATATCAGATTTCAAATGACGACTATATCGACAGTAGTGAAAATTCTTTGTCGTCATCATTATCATCATTGAATAATGAATGAATAAATGATTCTTTTTCGTGTTTGTTTTGAATGAAACATTTACAGATCAAAAAGAACAACAACAACAAAATGGACAACAACAACAACAAATCTGAATAACAAACAACCAAAAAGGAATGAATGAAAAAAACATTGAAAAATTCATAAGATTAAATGTAATATGATATTCTCATTGGCTGTTTGGTTGTTGTGAATGACATTGAAGAGGAAACATGGCCTAGAAAATAGGCCATTTTTGCCTATCTTTCGCTATTCTGCTTTGTTGTTGTTTTGATGATGATGATGATGACATTTACAACAACAACAACAACAAAAAGGATGATCAAAAATGATGAAAAGAAAAGAAAAACTTATTTTTACTATGGTTGTTGTTGAAAAGTGAAACTAAAAGAGAGAAAGAGAGAAAAAAGACTTAAGAAAAGTTTCAAATCACAGAAAGTTTGATTTCAAAAAGTCACCAACGAAAAAAAAAGTGAACAAAAAAAAATCTTTTCCTTAAACAAACAGAAACATCTTAATGCAGAAAAGAAGAAAACAAAACAAAAACAAAAAAAATCTGGTCAGCTTTTGATTTTTGTTTTGAAATAATAAAAAAAAAGTTTTCCTTTTTGTTTCTGGAGTGCAAATCTAATATTCACTGGAGAAAAAAAAAATCACAGGAAAGATTCATTTGTAAAAACAAAACCAAAAAAAAAAACTTTGCAAAATGAGAATTAATTATCATCAGCATCCTTCAAACATGATGATGATGATGATGTGGATATTGAATCCCGAAGAAAGATGTCGATACAAACAAACCGAATTGGCAAATTTATTTTTCAAAAATTAACAATTCTCATCGTTATGCAACAAAACGGCAAGAATGAAATGAATATTCAAGCAAAAGAGAAAGAAAGAAGGAAAAATCTTACAGAAATCATATATGATTCGATCAAACATTTTTGGTTGATTTGTACTTTTGGTTGGTTGGTTGGTTGGTTGTTGTTGTTTTTGTTGTTGATTGTTGATTGTTGATTGGCTTGATATTGTTGTTGTTTTTGTTGTTGTTGTTGTTTTCAATTTGTGATGACGTTGTTATTGTTATTGTTTTGTTGTTTAATTCAAACATCAAAAATAAAAACAATGAAAAAAAACTATTTTCCGAAAAAAAAGTTTCTCCGTTTCGATGATTCATTCTTTTTTTCAAGATATTTACGGACAAAATGAATGAATGAATGAATATTCGATTTGAAAGCTGAAATGAACCGGAAAAAAATTGTCAAATTTTCAACAATTAAACAACACAAAAATCAATCATCATCATATTGAACATTGTTGATCACACACACACACACTTGACGAATAAACACCATAGAAAAACAAAAACACAAGAATATTCGTTGCATTTCATAACAGCAATTAATCGGATTTTTTCGTTCGTTGTTTGAAACAAAAGAATTTTTAATTCTTGTTGAAATTATTATTCTTATTATGATTATAATGATATAGTAATCAAGAATCAAGAATCAAGAATTAGTATCACGAATGATAAAAAAAAGAAAAACAGAATGAAAAGACACAGAAAATTACATAATAATTATACGTGTGTGTGTGTTTGTCTATGTAATTAGCGAATAAACGAATTAAGAATTTTTTTTTCACTGAAACAAAAAAAAACGAAACAAAATGAACATTCATGAAATTAGTACTTTGTTTTTGCTTTGTTTTTTGTTATTTTTCTTCTGTTAATTATTATTATTAATAATGTTGTTGTTGTTGTTGTTGTTATCAGGAATTATCCAAAGATTAGATGCCTATTATTATTATTATTGTTGTTATTAACACCAATAATAACAATAAAAAAACATGCTATGTAATTTTCATTTATTGATCTTCTGAAACACGATTGCTGTTTGGTTTGTTGTTCGTTCGTTCGTTCATTGTTTGTTTGCTGTTTGGTTTGACGATGGATCGAAAATAAATTCAATGGTTGATTCAAATCGATAGAGAACAAATTAAATGAGAAAATATATACCAAACAGACTTGATGGTCGATGATCAACACTCGACTGTATGTTTAGCGGTTATTGTCGATAATGTTTTATATATTTGGAAGCGAGAGAACGGTGAAATTTTTTGTTTCGCTTACCAAACATCGCCATTCTTTAATTTATTTTTGTTTTGTTGTTTTGGATTCCGCGCGCCGATTCCGATATACAACAAGCAAGAATATTCTTTGGTGTTGGATGTTTTTTCTATATATATTTTTTTTGCTTTCATAAGAATTTTTTTTCGTTTTGTTTTTTTTTCTGAAATCCTATGATTTTGATCAATGATGATTATTATTCTGTTTGTTTTACTGTGTCTGTGTGTGTGTGTGTGGGTGTAAAGATCATGCGCATCAATTGTTGATGATCCATCAGTTCAGATTAATATCATCGGGATTCTGATCGGCAAAAAAAATTCTGTTCTGTTCAACGGAATTTTTCGTGTTGATATATTTCACACACAAACACACACACACAGACAGACGCATGTGATGAACAGTAAATTCATGATTCTTTTTTCTCGAAAATTTAAATTGAAAATTGAAAAAGATGGTGGGGTTGGTGGGGAAAAAGTAAACATTTTTCATCATTAAATAAAAACATTTGATAATCATTAGATTGATTTTCCTTTGGTTAAAAACAATGTTTTTTACTTCATCGCTGTTGTCGGTTGAATCGTCGATTGAAATTCCTGAAACGTGGTGACCAATGGAAAATTTTTCAATTTAAAATGATTAAAAAAATTTAAAAAAATGGTCAATTTCAAGAGAGGGCAGATTGGGAAAACAAATTTTTTTCCATTAAATTTTCCATTAAACATCAACAAACAACAAACCGACCGAAAAACTGGAGATCAGCAAAAAAAAACGATATGATTTATGATTCAAATTGAATGGAATGGAGAAAACGAAAAATGACCAAACACAATTTGTCCTATAGGCAGTTTAGTTATCCAGAATCCAGAATCCGGAATAATAATGATGATGGTGATCATCATCAATCATATCAATGATGATGATGAATGATTGATTGAAATTAATTATTATTATTATTATTATGTATTACCCGAAGCCAAACAAACAAACAGAAAGAAGAAAAAGCAAAGAATATTCTTCATTAAAGAATTATAAAGAAGAATAATGTTTCCAGAATCAAAAAACAACAAAAACAGTACAGTAAATAATCTTTTCTTTTTTTTCGTTTTTGTTTTTGTTTAATAAGTAATAATAGAAAATGAAATAAGATGTTTTAGCAAAAAAACGAATGTTATTTGTTTCGATTCTGATCAATCATTTAATGATTTGATATTCTTTATGTTACATTCAAATATTGTATGTTGTTTTATGAACATTCAAAATTACACAATACAACAGAATAAGTTGATGATTTGAAAAAGTAAAAACAAAAACATGGCATTTTTTCAGTAATTTTCTGACATTATAATGCACATCCATAAATGAATAATGCTGATGATAATGATATTTGAAAAAATAAGAAAAATGTTTTCTGAAATGAGAAAAAGTTTCCGAAACATTTCCCATTCGTAATCATTTGTAATCAATCGTTTTTTTCCGGCTATTACAATTTAATTTTATCATAGGGTTACATTTTTTTTCCCAATATTTTCTACATTCATTATCCACAGACACAAACCATTGTTTATAATAGATAAAAAAAAAGCTCATTAGATAAAAAAAAATGACATGATTAAGGCGTTATAAATCAATTAGTTATCGAATGTTTAGGTCATAATTTTGTTGTTTTGAATTTTTTTTTTTTTTTGGGGTTTATCGGTGCTGTTGTTATGTTTGTTGCTGGTTGTTGTTGTTCAATGACGCCCACATACCGAAAAAACAAAACAAAAGAAAAGAAAATTGATAAAACAAACGGCCAAAACAAAAATGTTTGATTCGGATGAACGATTTCCCTCAAAAAAAAAAACAAACAATAGGAAGAAGAATCCACCAAGATTTTCAATTACTTGGATAGAAAAAAGTAACCAAAATGTAACAACAAAATGGCCGGAATAAACAACAACAACAACAAAAAAGTCAAAAACAGAAATATAAAAAAAATTGATTGAGAAAATTGATGATTAAACTGAAATGGAAAAGGAAAAACTTAATTTTCTCATCATTCAATTTGATTAAATTGAATGATAAGAATCAATACTTAACTAACTAACTAACTAACTAACTTATCTATCTATCTATTACATTGTAATTTGATATCAAAAAATCAATTTCAATAATGAATATTCTTTTACGGTGAAAAACGCAAACACTTTATGAAAAGTTGGTTTTTATCTTGATAAAATTCTGTTATCTTTTCTTTGGTTGAAATGAAAAATTTCTCAATCAACCGAAAGATCTTTCATTTTTCAATCGATTTTTCGCTTACTCTATTTTAAATATCCAGTGTGTATTTAATTACAAATATCCCATCTTACACTTGCTTGAATGTTGTCTTACATTACATTTTTCTCGTTCTCTCTTTATCACCAATCACACATCTTGTTGACATTTTGATAAATTGAAAATGACAACAAAAAGTAACAGAAAAGAATGATAAAATGATAAACAATACGATAAACCAAGAACAACAGAAGAAGATGAAAAAGATGGAAATAAAATGTATTCTAAATATAAGTCAATTTTGGAAAAACGAATGTTGATGATGATAATGATCAAATAACATCATATAAAATGAATGATGTTCATCTTAGTTACATTAGTCTTATTTTTTGTTTCTGAATTTTTTATGAAAATCTTGTTATCATTATCATCATTAATAATAATCATAATAATGATTTGTGAATGAATGAATGAAAATGAAGGAAAATTGGAGAAAAAAAATTATATTTCGAAGGAAATTTGATCGAAATTTCTGGAATAAAAAATTGACCATCGATGATGATGATGATGATCATAAGATCTTTCTGGAAATTTGCTTTCCCCTTGTTTCAATTATGATGACCGGATGATAATTTTATTTTCATATCAAGGTACAGATCAGGATTTTGTTACATCTCTTTTTGTTTCAAACACAACAACAACGAAAATCTAATCAAATTTTTGGAATACAATTTGAAATTATCATTGGCAAACAGGCAAACAAAACAAAACAAAACAAACAAACAGCAGAAATAACATTAATTTTTTTTCCTCATTGGCTTTCTATTACAATCATCAATGATAATTAATTCATTTTTTGTTTTGTTTTTGTGGGCCTTGTTTCGATCAATATTAATAAGCAGGCGGAGGGTGAATATCATCACCAGACAGAGACAGATAGATAGATAGTAGTCAACCAGAGAATCAAAGATCAGACCAGAGAAACATCATCATCATGATGAATATATTCTTGCCGCATCAAATCTATCTATCCAAGAGCGCCAAGAGCATTAATTCCGTTATATATGACAAATTCAAAACAAATTCAATGGAGAAAGGAAAAGCTGATTGAAAATATCAGTATCAAATCCCATCGATGAAAATAAACTTGCTGATAATAAACAGAGACATTGAATGAGTGGATTTTTGCATGGAAACAACAACAACAACAACAAAAAATAAATTCCTGATTTTTTTCTGTTTTATCAGGGATTTTTTTATTTCTCTCGACAATGTTTGACAATTACATAATTAATTTATTGATGGCAATAACAACAACAACAACATTGATGGGAAAATAAAAATCCAGAATATTATTGAAATTTCGAAAATTTTTTTTTTGTTTTTTATCTGGTTGATTGAAACAAACACACATTCTGTGTGTTTGTTTGTGTGTATGACAATGACAAAGTTGAAGAAAAAAAGTCTCCCTTTTTTGTTTTGTTTTGTTTTAAGCAAAACAAAAATCGAAAAAATTCATTATTCAAAAATCGAAACAATGACCAACAATTTTCATACAAAAATGTGACAATCAATCATTTATCAATCAATACAAAATCAATAGTGATTGTCAACCAAGAAAAATTTATTCCAAATTCAATGATAATATTCAATTCAATTCATCAATGAATCGATTCATTTGAAAGGAAATTCATTCATTCATTTGCATTTCTTTTATGATTATCAAATGTGCGAAAAAAAGAAAAATGTTAAAATTCAATTCCAATTCAAAGAATTCAATTCTATTTTACATTTCTATTCTCTCTCTCTCTCTCTCTCTCTCTCTCTCTCTCTCTCTCTCTTTCTTGTTTATATCAACAAACACTTATTGATCAGATAAAAAGAAAACAATTCAAAACGATTGTGATGATGATCTTGATAGAATCTTTTTTTCAAAATGGTAATTCATTTTTTTCCTTTCGATTGTGTTCAAATTGAAACCAAGTCACAATTATTTCAACAACATTCTATTTTTTTCATCACTATTTTCGCTGTTGTTGTGGGTGTCAATCGATTTTGGAAAAAATGAAAAAAAATTCAAATGAACAAAATAGATATGATGAAACAATGAAAAAACGAAAAAGTAAAAGAAATATTCAAATTAAACAACAACAACAAGAATCGATTGAAGACATAAAAAAAAAAATATTTTGAAAGTTTTCTTAGAAAAATAATAATTACAATAGCTAATCAATGATTCAAATCAATAATTTTTATCATATTTTTTAGAAAAAAATGATGATAATGATGATGATTTCACAACAAGTTAATGACGTTGATTTTATTATTGTTATTATTATTATTCAAAGGAATGATGATAATAATAATAATAATAATAATAATAAACAAGTTAAAGTTAAAAAAAAATCAATTGTATTTGTAAATCATCCATATGATTTAGATAGATTGTATAGGTAAAGTTTTTCTATTGGTTTATTATGCGAAAAAATGAATATGGATCACAAAAAAAAATTTGATAGGAAAATTTACATAAACAAATGAAAAGAAAAACAAATAAAAATTTCCACAGCAACCAAGAAGAAGAATCAAGATCACAAGACAAATAATCGAAACATGATCAACCGTTGAATGAAAACCAATCTTTTTCCATTTATCATTCATCATTCATTTAGTAATGTGAAGAACTTCCGAAAAACAACTGAAGAATTATTATTGTAAAAAAATGAAATCTCATTTATCCAAATATCGAAATATATTAACAAATTTATCGATCAAAATGTTAATGAATGGACCAATAAGACAAGAAAATTATTTATTCGGTTTTGATCATCTTAATCGAAAACAATTTAATCATTTATATGAAAAATATCAACAAGTTAAACATAATGAATGGTGTACGATTCAGAATTTACAAACAAAAATTTCATTAATTATTTTGATTTTTTTCTCCATTCGATCATTATACATAATGATAACAATAAATAATGATCATGATGATAATGATACGGAACAACCAATCATTTGTACAATTTTAGGATCAATATTTAATCTAGCCAATGCTAGTCGTTATCATTGTGAAACAATTGTATTTCTTATATCAACATTATCAATATCCGAATGGCTGATATTATATTCAACAAAAAAATTTAATTTTTTCTTCAAATTAAATACAATTTATTGGACACAAATTTATGATCCATATGATCAACAACAACAACAACAACAAATTATCGATCATCATCAATCATCTAATGATAATCATAGTAATAATCGTTTAAATCGATCAAAAATACAAATGATCGGTATAAAAGAATTGAAAAAAATTAAAAAATTACAATTACGAATACGTTTATTTTTTAATTATTATCTTTATTCAATATCGGCAATAACAATAATTGTATTTATAACAAGTCAAACAATATTAATTACAAGTGATCCATTAAAAAATAATTATCATTTTGTAGCGACAAGAAATTAACAACAATTTATTTAATTATTCAAAATTTTATTATACAATTTATACATTGATTATAAGTTTATTATGGTCAATTTGGTCATATTATTGTGTTTGTATAACGAATGGAATGTTATCATCATTTCCAATTGCGGCAACAATTTTAAAATATAAAATTATGATTACAATCGATCGTTATAATCAATATCAAAAAATGATTATGAACGATTTGGAAAATTCAATTAGATTGATTCGTTTGAATGAAGAATTTATTGTTTTAAAATATCTGAATCGTATTAATGAATTAATCAATGAAATTTGGTTTCAAAATCAATTCTGGAGTCGTCATATTGTAATTGTACATATATTTCTTGTTATTATTATTGGAAAATGTCTTTTTGTTATTTTTCTAACAAAAGCAATGTTATTTTTACGAATATTTTTCGGTATGGTTTTAATTGTAGCATTATTTGGACAAATGATGTGTTTACAACCAGCATCAACTGTTTATAATCAAATACAACGTTTTCAACAAATACAATCAATATTTGTTCAACCAAAATTTCATTTATCAAGTATAACAAAATTAAAATTATTAAAATTATTAAATAATGAAGATGTTGATTTTACTTTAATTGATGGTATTATAATACGATCAATTATGATTGAAGTTGTAAGTATATTGTAATTTATGGTCTGTAATTTACAATATTTTTAAGAATCTATAATTTTTCATTGTTAAACAGGCAATTTATCGTATGATGTGGATGTTCTTTTTGATTGTACAAAATTTACGATAAAATTTGATTAATCAACAAAAACCATGCAATCTAATAACATAATTAACACCAGGTGTATTGACACCTTGACATTGAAAAAACAAAAACATTTGTTGTGGTTGTTTTACTGAATGTCATTCTTTCTTTCTTTCTTTTTTCTATACCAATTTTGGCTTCAAATGAACATAATCATTAATTATATGCCCATTTAATGTTTTTTAATTTCATTGGAATGAAATAATAATAAAAAAAATTTAAAAATTAAAAGTTTTTTTTAAAAAAATTAATTAACAACGTATTTATCAAGAAATATTATTCTTTTTTTAAAATTCCAGAATTTGTTGTTGTACATTTTTCCACTTGTCATTTGACATGTTTGTGAATTTTGGTTGACAACACAAACAAAATGAAATCATTTGAAGAAATTTCGAAAAAAATTATACGATTAATTCAACATTGTTTAATTATAACAATACCGGATGAAAAAATACCTATCGATTATCTAACAAGAAAATATTTTCAATCAATTTTTATTAAACAACAACAACAATATCGATATCGAAATCAATCAGCGAGGAATCATTATGATGATGGTGATGATGATAATAATCAAAACAAAACAATCAAATGGCTAACAATCAATGATAAACGAGTTATATTTGCCTTAATATTCTTATTAGTATTTATTGTTCGTTCATTTTTCTTAGCAATTTTCATTGATAAAAATGATAAACAAAATCTATATCTTACATTGTTTGGTTCTAGTTTTCGTCTTATAAATGGTGATACATTTTGTCTTGAAATGACTACCTGTCTATTATCATTGGTAGCATTAATACAATGGTTTGTTATATTTAAATCAAATGAAACGAATATGTTCTTTAAATTAAATATGATAAATGTAAAACAAATTTATATTTTAATTTATAATCAATTAAAATTGATTGAAAATCAACATAAATTAGCATTGATCAAACAATATAATGATTATCGACCCGATATAACAATATGGTTGTTGATAAATTTTTTTGCAATGATTCGTATTGGTTGTACATTTGGTATACCATTCGTAATTTATATAACAAGTTTAGCTATCTACATTATTGGTGATCCAAAAATGAATAATTTTCATTTATTTTTCAATTCCTATATTGTTTATTATGGATATTCATCATTTATTTCATTAATATGGTCATTATGGGCATTCATAATGATTGATTTAGCATCATCAACAATAATATTATTTCCAATCATATTATCAATATTACGATATAAAACAGCTCGATTAATTGAATATATTGATTATCAATTAGAACGAATCAATATGATTAATTATAATTCAAAAACATTAAAACGACAAAATGCACAACAAATCAATATTTGCATACAAAAATATATACGTTCAATAAATTTATTGATTGATGAAATATTATTTCAAATAAAAAATTGGTCATTACATTTGACAACATTATATCATTCAAGTATAATTATAATCGGTTTCTTTTTCTATATAATAACATCAATCGAAATGGAATTATTATTTTATCTAACATTTCTTTATTTAATTATTTTAAGTATGACAATGTTATTTGCATATACAAAATCAGCTGCAAAATTTAATTTACAATCATATCGTATTAGTATACATGATTTACAAACAATTTTACCTAAATATCGTATTACATTTAGAAATCATATTAAAATTATAAATCATATTACATTGATTGAAACAAACGCATTAATATTTCATCAAATTGATGGTATAAAACTTGGACCAATCACACAAGTAACGGTAAGTTATTTTTCTCCTGATTATTTGAATTGAATTTGTAAAAATTATTATATTTTTTTTTGCTAAGATTATCTCTCAAATTATGGCCATGTACTTTCTAATAATGCAACTATTCATTTGAAACAATTAATCAATGAATGAATATCAAATTCATATTTAGATCATTATCGTTCAAGTTAATTACAATTAATTATTCAATTCAATTTCAAAACATGACGTAAATATTCCTTGGAATTTTAAAAAAGAGAAAATTTCTACGGAAAATTTCTTTTTTTTTCATAATCAACACAATGCAATGACTAAACAAAAAAAATGTCATTATTATAATGATTAATGATGATTTTTATGTGTTGAAACACTGTACTGAATATAAAAACATAATACATTAATAATAATTGGATCAATCAATCACAATCACAATCACAATTACATTATCATCTATAGATTCATTCAATATCTTTGATCTCATTATTAACTCAAACAGAAAAAAATTGATCTGGAAAAAACAACAATCCCTATTCAAAAAAAAGATCAAAATGAATAAACCAAATCATCATCATTTGAATCAATCTAATTTTATATTTTATTTTTGTTTTGTTTGATTTCCAAAAAAAAATGAGTGTCAAGGCAACCCAAAACAATCATTATCATGATGATGATGGTTTAAATAACCAAACAAACAACAACAATACCGATATCTATATAGTGTAATGGATACTCCAAAATTATATCTAGGTTACTGGTATGTGGATGGAGCCCAAAAGGAATTATATTATATAGAGTACTTTGACCGGGTCTATATATTTATACAATGTTTGTTAAAAAAGACCAACAACAACGTAGTTTTGATAGATAGTAAAAGTGGATGATGTTTTGGTTGGAATTTTTTTAGTGATATGCATTTTAGGTAGTGGTTCGGTTAATATATTTTTTTTCCTCTTCTAACCCGATTATTTTAAAGAGTATCTCGATGATGATGTTGTTGTTGATAATGATAGATTGAAATTTGTTGTTGTTGTTGTTGTTTTTAATATCTTTATTTTGTTGTTTTTTTTTTTGATAAATTTCCGACAATAACAACAACAACAATCCAAAAATATAAATCATTGTAAGCATATATATTATTGGAAACTTGAATGAAAAATTTCAAATGCTATTTCATCAATTTGTCCAAGTGAAAACAACAACAACAACAACAACAACATCGATTTGCATATCGATCAATAATCGTTTTTTTATCATTCAAAAAAAAATCCTGAAATACGACTATAGTACCGGCTGGCTAGCTGGATGGATGGCTTGTTTATTTTTTTTCAAACTCGAAATTTGTTGATAAAATCTTTTTGTTGTTGTTTTTGTTACATTATCATTTGTGAAATCATTTTTCTCTTTCTCTCTCTCTCTCTCTCTCTCTTTCTCTCTCTCTCTCTCTCTCATGGTGTTTGTTTATCTTATCATGTTTTTTTTTGTTGTTGTTGTTGATGTTTTTTCCACTGTTGTTTTTATTTTTTTGATATATTGACAATACAGGTTACATTGATCTTGTGATAAAAACGAAAAAAAAAATTCCTGCATTTTCATTCGTTGCTTCGTTTATTCCTTTCATAATTTGATTTAAATTTGTCCTGGCTGAATTATGTTCGACAAAGTTGAACAACAACAACAACAACAACAAAAATTTATCAATCATCAATCTTTTGATTTTGATCGAAAAAAAATCATATTTTTCTCTTTTACAAAAAAATCCTACACAAAATTCAATCTTTTCTCGGCTCAGTTCAATACACATTGTACAAACAAACAAACAACTTTCCATATTCGGACATTAATGGTCAGCAGCAGCATTATCATCATCATCATCAATTATAAGGTATGTAGTCAAACTTTTTTTTCGTGTTCAATTCATTTTCAACACATATTCTTTTTTTTTCGGCAATCAAAATTTAAATTTTTTTTTGAAAAAACAACAAAAACAACAACAACAACAACAACAAAGTTGCCATCATCAACAACAGGACCTGTCAAACTTAAAAAATTGTTTTTTTTCTGGCAATTTCTTGTCATCCAGGTGTACATGAACCAAAGTAAAACTTTCGCTTCAAAGCTTAGATAAGATGTTTGTGTGTATACGACGTTTATTAGATTAATATTTTCCTTTTTCATTACATTACATAGCATACTTTTGGTGGATTTTTGTTTTCATTTTTCATCATTTTTTCGCTATTCAATCATTCATCATCATTTTTTGAATTGCAAAATGAATGATTGAATAGCGAAAAATAAGTTTTTCATTTTTTTTCCCTGTTGAAATGACGACGACATGAATTTTCGTTTGAAAGATTTTGAAAGTTTTGCTTGCTTGTTTATCATCAATTTTTATTATCAAATAATTTAAAAGTGGCAGAAAAGAAAAGAAAAAACTTTTACATTTTTTTTCAAAACAAAATTCATTCTACCTGTCATCAGGTACCGGTTTGTTTTCTATACATTCAAGTTTGGCTGTTTTGTAGTTGAAAATTTTTATTTTGTTTATTTTCAATATTTTTTTTGGTTTGGTTTCAGGAAACATTCGTGGAAGAAAAAAACGTGAATGAAATTAAGAGTGAGTGAAAAAGAGAGAGAGAGAGAGAGAGAGAGAGAGAGAGAGAGAGAGAGAGAGAGAGAGAGAGAGAGAGAGAGAGAGAGAGAGAGAGAGAGAGAGAGAGAGAGAGAGAGAGAGAGAGAGAACAAGGAAGACTCAAGTGATGTGATACCTGGCTAGCAAAAGAAAATTTCTTTGAAAAAATTTTAAGTTTTTTAAAAAGAAAAAAACGTTTTTTCCAGAAAAGAAAATGAAAACAACACACAAAAATACATATCCGACGTCTGGATCTATTCAATGATTCAATTGAATGATTAGGATGATGATGATAATCATAATCTCCAAAAAATATTAATCTTTGGTTATTTTTTTTCTTTCCACAAAAAAAGAACATTTCTTTCATCATTGCTGATGATTGGAACAGATGATGGAAGCAACAACAACGATTTTGGAATGAAAAAATTACGTTATTATTTGCTGATCACAAACAAAATCAAAAATAATAATTTTCAAGAATCAATCAATCGATCGATCGATCGATCAAGTGCTTTTATCAACAACAACAACAGTACATCATCATTTTAAATCGATTTGATCGCACAAGTATCGACAACGACGACGACGACAATCAACGATAAACATACATTAAGTGATGATGATCAACAAGAAGCCATTCATTCATTGATAATTTAATAATTCAGAGACGACGACGACAAACAACAAGTTTTTTTTGTTTTTGTTATTGTTGATAATTTACAAAAAAAAAAGTTACAAAATATCATCACCAAAAACATCATTTTTTCGGATTTTCATCGTTCAGCAACAAAGTTTCATTTTCATTTCATTTTGCTTTGTGTTTTTGGCATATCGTTATAAACAAAAAACATGGCGAATATACAGGAAAAAATTGATACAATCAATGAAGAATTAGAAAAATTACGATTACCACATAAATTAAAACAATATCGTCATTATGCAGAATGTTTAGAACAATTGAAAATGATGATATCATCATCGACAACAACAACAGAATCACAAAAATCAATAATGATTGAACAAATTGATCAACTTTTTACAAAACTTGACAAATCAGTTATATGTGGTGTTGATCAATGTTTTGTTTGTGGTACAAATAATCAAAGAATAAATTCTTCGAAATTTTCATCAAAACATCAACAAAATGATAAACAAAAACAATCGAATCAACAACAACAACAAACTAATGATCATAATAATAATGAAATTCATCAAAATCATCAACAGAATGGGCATAAGCATGATCATCATTCGAATGATGATGATGATAATGATCAATCGAATCAAAGTGATCGATTATTACAAACAATGCGTGAAAAACTTCGAAATACATCGCCAACTTTGAAAATTGTTGAAACAAAAACAATGATTGAAAATGAAATGAAAAAACATACCGAACAAGAATCCAATGAAATCGTTAATAATAAAGATGATAATGTTGTTAACGATGATGATAAAGTTGTAAAGAATGTTGTAAAACAATGTGATGATACTGACAATAATGAAACGGTGATAAATTCGAAACACGATGAACAAATCGATAATAATGATCATAATGACGATGGCCAAAAATCAATAATCAAAGATGCTAAACAGAATCCTTATCATAATGATAATGATAAAACAAAAACAATAGCCAATGTTATTGATAAAGGTAATCTATTTTTGCATTATTCATTAATTTTATCCATATTTTTCCCCCAAAAATTATAATAGATTTATCGCCATCTAATGATCAAAATGGAAAGCAAAATTCAAATATTTTATCATCGATATCATCAACAATATTGATGACACCAAGACCATTTCATAAACAACCAATATCGTCATCATCATCAAATACAATGACTAGATCATGTGGAAATATTAGTAACATCATCCATAATAATAATGATAATCATCATCATTCAATCATTTCGGGTCGTTCACCACCAATTATAAGCAGCTATAAAGCATATAAAGATTTTATTAATAATTATACAACAGCTACGGCTTCAACGACTGCTGCTATAAAATCTGATTAACGATCATCGATAAACAAAACGAAGATGCAAACCACAAAAAAAACGCAATCAAAAACCACCCTAGCGATGTTTCGACGATTTTGTGATCCAGAAAACAAAAATCTGCATTTGAAGATGCGACGAATATTTATTTTTATTTAAAAAAAAGAAAATTTCCAAATACAATTTGCTTCCTGAAACACAGAGAGTGAAACAAATTTTCACATCTTTCATCATTTCATTCATACCTATATGATGAAGAAATAACCACTATCCGTTAAATTTTGAAAACTTTACTTTATTCAATCGATTTTAAAATACACAAAAATAAATTTAGCTTATACAAATCAATGGAAAAGAAACAAAACATCGTTTTCAAAAATCATAAAAACTCGTCGATCACACAGAAAAATGAAACGTAAAATATAACGGCAAAAACCATAACATGTTTGGGTTTTAACGTCATCCACAAAATGTTACGTTTTTTTTCTTTTTTTGTATTTCTGGGCAAAATCCATGAAATATTGAGGCAAAAAACTCAAATATTTGTGGCCAAAAAATCATGAAATGTTCTGGAAAAAGACCTAATATTTCTTGGAAAAATCCATGAAATGTTCTGGAAAAAGACTGAATATTTCTTGGAAAAAATCATGAAATATTCTGGAAAAAGACTGAATATTTTTGGGCAAAAAATCATGAAATATTCTGGTTAAAAATATTTTTATTTACAAAAAAATGCGAAATAAAAGAGAAAAGAAAGATAAATTTAGCCGACTAAGGTGGCATAAAGATCATTTTTTAAATTCATAAACAAAAAGTAAACAAGTTAATCAGTGAATAAAATAATTAAGATTATTGGCCAAGGATAGATTAAAATTCTCCGATTTGTTTGCTTTATTTTCCAGATTATCGCTCAAATCATGGCTATGTGATTTCTAATAATTTATCATGAATGGATGAATCTTCCTTGGTTGCCCTCAGTTCACTACTGATGCTTGCTTGAGTTCCGTATCGCTTCCGATTTCTCGCTCGACCGTTGGAGATTTCCTTATCCAGCCACAACGCTTTCTATTGTTTTTTCGATGCTTTAAGCTGTTACACAAAATAATATTTCTGATTCGAAAAATAGTCAAATGGCAAACGAAAAACAAAAACTTCGTTTAAAAACAAAAATGCTGGATTCGAATTATTTCATTTGTTTAATTGAATTATTAACAATGTTTCGAATGTTAACGAATTGTTTCAAATTTCAAGTTCAATTGTTATGGCTCAATCGAACAAACATCGATTTACCAAATCTTTTCATGAATCGATCATGAATCCAATCAGATATTCAAAAGCAATTTTAGGTTATAAGTTGTTTACGAAACCACCGAATGACAACAGCCACTAGTTTTGGCTTCATGAACAAATTGCCACATCTGACCCCTTCATATTTTTAAACCAAATTAGATATTAGTCAATTCGAGTGGAACTCATCGTAGACAAATGAAGGAAGATCCAATCCAATACCTTCTTCTTTAGCCCCATTGAAAAAAATTTGAAATTTGGTTAGGAAACATCCATTTTGTCTGTATGATTATTCTGTCCGGGAGATAGGATTCTATTCTCATTGAAACGTGGTTTCAAATCAATCATTTTTTTTTTGTAGATCCAACTTCGCAAATTCATTGCAAACGCGATATATTTGGCCGAGTGTCATTTAGTTAACATATTTTTTCAAATTGTACATATTTTATTATGAAATTTTGATTAATCCAAAAAATGAAAATGAAAATTTTAAAAATTTTTTCTAAGTCCAGAAATTTTTCATGAAATATTGAGGCTAACAAAAAAATCCATGAAATATTGAGGCTAGCAAAAAAAATCATGAAATGTTGAGGCTGGTGAAAAAATCCATAAAATACTGAGGCAAAACAAAAAATCCATGAAATGTTTGGGCTGAGTATAAAATTGGCAAAAAATCATGAAATATTCTGGAAAAAAATCCTAATATTTCACGATTTCAGTTTTCCATAAAATATTGAGGAAAAAAACCATAACATTTTGTGGATGACGTTAAAACCCAAAAATGTTATGGTTTTTTGGCAAAAAATCGAACTATTTTACGTTTCATTTTTCTGTGTGATGAAAAAGATGCTGATTTTGTTTTTATACCCTATTTTTTTCTTTGTTTTTTTTTGTTTTTACATTTTTATTAATCAACTTGAGTCGATTTTATATTTTGACATCACATCCCCCCTCGTTAATACAACTCTGGGCGATGGTCGGTGGTTGTTAAAGATGCAAAAGATTTCGATGTTCGATATTGATAGACAGATTTCGCTCGTATTTAGATTGTCATAGTATCGTTGATTGGTAATTCATATTTTGTTTTGTTCATTATTTGGTGCTTTAGCTGGTTTGGTTTTTCCGATGTGAATTTGTTGAATATGATCAGGAAGCTGGACATCGAACATCAAATTAGAAATTTTCTTGATAATTTTAAATGGTCCTTGAAATCGTGGTTCCAATCGTTCTTTATTTAGATCACTTGAAAGATCAACGTAGACATAGTCACCTTCATTCAATGCTACTTGATATTGTTTTTTTTCTAGTCTAATTTTTGATTTATTATGTTCGCGCTCACTTTTGTCAAATGCAATTTTCCTATCTCTGACTAAATTTCTATCGATGTAAAGATTATCTGGGTCTTGCCCATTTAGCAAATATTGTGGTGTAAATGTTGTTGAACTGTGTATTGTTGTGTTGTATTCATTCAAAACATCTTTGGCCAAGACGGACCAAGATCTGTTTGGATCGGAAAGTTTCTTGCATCTGAGACGTTCAACTAATGTCTGACCCACTCTTTCAATAAGACCATTGCTTTGTGGGTGAGCTGTTGGTGAATGAATCAATTCTATACCTCTTTCAGCTAGAATATCTTTGAATTGTTGTGATGTTAAGGAAGCGTACTTGTCGGTAAAAATGATTTTCGGCTTTCCATCCGTACAAATTTTGTCGATTAATTTTTTGTAATCTTTTGCTGATTGACCACTAGATGTAATACCCCAAACGTATCTGGAAAATGCGTCAATCGCTAAATGAAAATATCGTAATTTAACTGGAGGTTCGGAAAAACCACCTTTTGTATCGATGTGAATGATGGCAAATGGTTCTTCGGCTGGACCAAAATGACCGACTTCGCCATATTTTCGAATTTGTTTTTTACCTTTTTTGCATATGTCACATCCATTTACGATATCTTGAATGATTTTATTTTGACCGATACTGTAATATTTTGTCGAAAAATGTTTGTTCGTTTTAACAATACCTAGATGACCTTTCTCTATGTGGATTCTTTTAATTTCATCGATAGCATGTTTTTCAGGTAAATAGTATCTCATTTTTCCATTTCGAATTTTCACTAAATGTCGATCATGCTTCACACATCCTCTAGGGGGTGTGGCCCAAAGTGGTTCATGGATTTTCTCCAATTCGCCTAACGACAAGATATTTATTTCGAAATCTGGATTACGAGATAGATAATCAGCTTCTAAATTAGTTTCACCTTTGATGTAATCAATTTCAAATTCATATTGATTAAGGCGCATGGCCCAGTTCATAATTCTTGTGTTGATCTTTTTATGTGTGTTGATGTACTTCAATGGTTTGTGGTCTGTTCGTATTAAAAATTTTCGACCGTACAAATAATGGTGCCAATATTCGATTGATTCAATTATTGCCAAGCATTCTTTTTCAGTGACCACGTAATTTTTCTGATGCTTCAATAATTTTCGTGAAAAATAACCGATTGTAATTTCTTCATTATCTTTTTGTTGTTTCAATACAGCACCTATTCCAATATCAGATGCATCGGTTATTACTATAGTGTTCAAGTTTGGATCGAAAATATGAATTACTAATTCAGATGTTAAAATTTCTTTGATTTTCACGAACGATTTTTGCTTATCTTCTGACCATTTAAATTGATGTTCTTTTTTCAATAAATCATAAAGTGGATCAAGAAGTTCGGTACGGTCAGGTATAAAACGGTGATAAAAGTTGATTTTACCAAGAAATCGACGTAATGTTTTTTTGTCATGTGGTGGAGGATAGTCAGTTATTGCAGATAAATTGTTATTCAATGGTCTAATCGTGTTTTTCGATATGAGATGACCGATATACGTCACACTTTTCTTCATGAAAAAGCATTTTGATTGTTTTAATTTCACATTTTCCTTTTTCATAACTTTTAAAACTTGGTCAATATGTCGAAGATGTTCATCTGTCGTTTTCGAAAAAATTATAATATCGTCAATATAGTTGTGTGAAAATGCTGTCAAATTATTTCGTTTTAGGATGTTGTAAACGATTCTTTGAAATATAGCAGGGGCGTTTTTGAGCCCAAATGGCATGACCTTCCATTGGAAGTGTTCATGCATCGTAACGAATGCAGTTTTTGTTTTGTCTTCCGGAGCAACTCGAATGTGGTGAAATCCGGAGGATATGTCAAGTGTCGAAAAGAATTCAGCATTCAATAATTTATCTTCGATATCTCGTATGTTTGGCATTGGATAACGTTCGGGAATCGTGATAGAATTTAATTTTCTATAATCGATACATAATCTTGTTTTTTCACCTTCGTCCTTTTTATTGACCAACACCACCGGAAAAGAATAATTTGACGTCGATCGTTCAATTAAATCTCGATTAAGCAAATCTGTTATTTGATTATCTATTTTGTCTTGATCAATAGTTGATGTTCGATAAGCTTTTTGATTAATTGGAATATTATTTTCGAGATTGATGTAACAATAGTCACCGATAATTTGCCCAACTTCACCCTTTGATTGTGCAAATACTTCATTATGTTTTTTCAAAATTTCGTCACATGCTTGCCGATTGGTATCATCAATTTGAATAGCATTTGTTTCATTATTTTGCAGGTACTCACCTGGTATTTTAAAGAATGTACTGTCAATGAATTGTAATATATTTCCATGTGGATCACGGATTAGACTAAATATTGACATTGCATCTACGCCTAGAATAAGATGGCGGAGACCAGGTAATACGTAAAATTTTTGTTGTCGACTTTTAATTCCGATTTTTACTCTTGTTATTACGGTACCAATTGCCATTCCGGTAGCCGCTGCTTGATTGATAGGAATAGATTCGGGTTCAAGTACCAATTTCAATTTTTCTTGTAGTTCAGTGTTCATTACACAATTTGTTGACCCAGAATCGAATAGAGCATGACATTCTGTCTTGTTGATGGTGATCAAAATTTTTGTTAATCCCTTTTTCGGTAAATTAATATTGTTCAATTCTGGTTGTGTTTGTCGTGATGTCGGTGAAGCTGTCGGTTGAACATTTGTTGATTCAGTATTATTCTTATTTTCACAGATTGATGCTGGATGATCACCATTACATAAAAAGCATTTTAAAGGTCGACGACAATTTTGTGCGTTATGACCGTATTTCAAACATTTATGACATCTATTTCGTCGATCAAGACTTTCTTTTCTCTCTCGTAGCGATAGTCTACATTGATTTGATCGATGATCTTGTTGGCAAAAGATGCAATTTGGTCTATCACGATTTGGTGAATATCTTTGCCAATTCTGATTCCTATTTTGATATTGTCCATCGTACGAGTATCTTCTATCCGGATTATTCAAATTTACCATTTCAAGATTAAGACTTGTTGGGTTAATTCGTCTAGCTGATCGTATTTCTTCATGTTTGACAATATTGGCTATACGTTGATTTCTTTCGACGTAATATCGCAAATCAGCCATGTATTTTTCACATCGCAAGC
This sequence comes from Dermatophagoides pteronyssinus, assembly GCF_027571235.1. Classification (NCBI taxonomy): domain Eukaryota; kingdom Metazoa; phylum Arthropoda; class Arachnida; order Sarcoptiformes; family Pyroglyphidae; genus Dermatophagoides; species Dermatophagoides pteronyssinus. The sequence continues at coordinate 753,993 of NW_027461530.1, forward strand.
CAGTGTCAGCCAAGTGATCTGATGTTCGTAATATTTCCAATGGAAATTTACTACCGACAATGGACATAAATTCCGATTCCAAATAGGCATCGTTCATTTTATTCATTTTCAAAATGCCATATTTTTCTTGTACAACAACCAGATTATCAGTCATGGTTTTTAGATCCCATTCATTGGTCACCCTCGGTAAAGCTTCGAGTTTTTGCGATATTTCCGATCGAAGTGAAAAGGTACTTGAATAATGGTTTACCAATTTCAAATATGCTTGATGATAATCTAATATTCCTGCAATGATACCACGGGGTTTTTCACCCAATTTTGATTTCAATATTAACAATTTTCTTCCTGGTTCGATTCTGATATGATGGACTAATTCATCGAATGTAGAACGAAAATTTGGAAATTCTTCGAATGAACCGTGAAACATTGGGATAAGATATTGATACTTAATCATTATGTTTTCGTCATTTCTTCGATCTTGTACATGATATAAATTGTGATTGAAATTATGATGATTATTCACTTCTGGTGGAATCATAAATGGTTGAGTTCCGATATTTTGTTGATTATGAAATACTGGTTGAAACTGTTGTGGTAAATTATACATTGGATTGATATTTGAAGGTTGTTGCGGAATATGAAATTCTTGTGGATTATATGTTGGTTGATTCATATTAAATGGTACACGAAAATATGGTTGATTATAAAATTCTGGTCGAAATTGTTGTGGAATATCATGTATTTGATTGGTGTTTGTCGATTGTTGTTGAACATGAGATTCTGGTGGTTGGACAAGATTCGGTATTGCTTGTTGCTGATCATTAGATTCTAATGGTTTGTCAATATTCGATGTTGATTGTTGATTATCATTAAGTTCTGGTAGTTGAGTATTATTCGGTGATGCTTGTTGATTTGCCGGTTTAACATAAATCACTGTTGGCGAAAATTCTGTTGCCATACTGTAGTTTGGAGAAGAAATCGATATTGGTGATGGATGCTGCGTGGTAATAATGGGTGCACTATCTTGTTGATTTTCGTTACGCTTCTTTTCATCATTCAATTTTTGTTTGATTGTGTCGATAATATTCATCAATGTTTCTTTGATGGGACTAATACTTTCACGATCCGGCAGATCTTTGATACCGCTTGCTTGCCATTTTTCATAATGGTCATTAGCTGTGTTAATTATTTCTAAATAGTCTTGCGACCTAACTAAATTCTTTAAGCAATTATCCTGATTGATGTCATGGCATGATCTAGCTAATGTATCTATTTTCCTATGAACTAAAGTGTATTCTAAAATTTCTGTCTTGTATTGATCAATTAATTCTTCGCTGGCTGTTTCGTTTGTCATGTTTAATGAATTTTGTTTATTGTGTAATTAGCAGAAGAAGGGACATTTATGTACGCGAAATTTGATGCGATTTTCTTTGATGGATGATGAACACGATGGAGAAAAAAAAAAATTTTAATCAGCTTCGATAAACTTGAAATTTTTGACAATCTGAATTGATCAACGAAAGCGAAACCCACGATAACCACGATAATGAAGTACGAGAAGAAGAAAAAAAACTGCGACAACACTTTTACACTTAATTTGACACTGTAATTATCACAATACTAAAATGATGCTTAAAAAAAAAATCACAGTTGTTTTTACTTGACGAAAAAAAAAAAATTTAACTATTGGAGGTTGATGAATTCAGTTTTTCGTATCGATTCCGTCGACCGGACTTGGATACACTGATGATTCTTTTATCCTACTGGCTTATGATGAAGAAATAACCACTATCCGTTAAATTTTGAAAACTTTACTTTATTCAATCGATTTTAAAATACACAAAAATAAATTTAGCTTATACAAATCAATGGAAAAGAAACAAAACATCGTTTTCAAAAATCATAAAAACTCGTCGATGAAAAAGATGCTGATTTTGTTTTTATACCCTATTTTTTTCTTTGTTTTTTTTTGTTTTTACATTTTTATTAATCAACTTGAGTCGATTTTATATTTTGACATCACACCTATATATGCGTGTGTGTTATTCGGATTTTGTTATTTCGTTGTTGTGATTTATTATTAATATGATTTGTTACTTATCGTTTGAAAGAAAAAAAATATATTTATAAAACTGTTTGATTTTGTTATCTGATTGATTGAAAACTTTGTTGTTATTATTAAAATTATATTTTTGTTGGTTTGAAATAAAAGAGAAAAGAGAAATTTTTCTTGAAACAAACTCCGACGACCAGTTTTTTTCACACTTTTTCTTCGAGTTCATTACCTTTGAACAATGGATTTAACAATCAATGATTTTTCGTAAAAAAAAACCAAAAATGAAGACATCAAAGGGGTTTTTTCACATGTGGATATATCGAGAAAAGAGAAAAGTAAAGAAAGGAAAATTGGCTGAATGAATCATCATCATTGATTGATTGAATGGATGGATGGCCTTCAAATATGGTTGGATACTTTCAATCTTCTTCTTCTTCGTCTACTACATCTGAATGATTCATATTGCATCTTTTCATTTCATTTCATTTCATTAAATCAAAATTTAAATGAATGAAATAAAACCTAATCAGTTTTTTGAATAATGATGATGATGATGATGATGATGAGTGGATTGCTTTTATAAACATGCAGGCAACCAAATAAATGAATAGGAAAATGGAAAGTTTATTTCAAGGATACTGACAGCTACCAGTATTTTTTTGTTTGTTTGTTTGTGAACATCCTCATGATCTGCACCATCGGAAATCTTTCTTATGTTTTTCTTTTGTTTTGCATAGTGATTGATTTAGAAAAAAAAGTTAAAACAACAATAACAACGTAGTTAGAGATGTCAAACAACCAAAAGTTGTTTTGATAACATAATCAAATCTAATCTAATCTAAATGAAATACCGATACTTTTGATCTGATTTGCTGTGTGTGTGTGTACATGTAATCTTAATTTACATGGAAAAAAACATGGAAATCTGTATGTAATAAAAAGCAATATCAAATTCCTCATCATCATCATCATCATCGACAAAAATCAATTTAAAGTGTAACAATTTTAAAGTGTAACATTATTTTTTTTCTATTTTGACGTTCTCTTCTGATGAAAAACAATTAAATTAATTAAGTAGATTAGATTTTGAGATTTACAAATCAAAAAAATATATTTGGGCGTTTTAAAAATTAATTACAAAAAAAAAATAATAAAACAAAAGACGTAAGTATTAAGATCCTTTTTAATGAGATTTTATAATTAAATTATTATTTTTTTTAATAATTGAAAAAAATATATTTCAGTTCAATTATGCCATTCATCACTAACAATACCGATAATAATAATTCAATCAAATCATCCGGATCATGTCAAAAAATGTTTCCACAAGGTTCTTATCGATCATATAAAAGTTTTCTGAATCATTATTCAAAAGAACAGCCATCGCAGATAAGACGTGTATCGAATGGATCGGTTCCGATGACTATGGAACAATCAACACCATCATCAACAACAAAATCGATATCATCAAGATCGGTAAAAAGTAAAATTGCTCAATTCGATCAACCACAACAACAACAACAACAACGATCATATTCAATACCGAATGATAACAAATCCAATATGACGATGATGATGAAAAGAAACAATAATAATAATGATCAAAGAATAATGAAAAATGATTTAAATCTAGAAAAATTATTAACATTATCATCATATGAAATTGAATTGCTTGATAAAGATGTATTGGAAAGATTTGTTCAATTACTTGTTTCGGGACAGAAATTACCACCATCAACAACAGAAACATCGGGTAATGGAATTGATTTGAATAATAACGATAACAATAATAACAAGGATGATGATGACGATGATTCAAAAATATTAACGAAAAATAAATTAGAAACCGATGATGATGATATTGATCAATGTAAAATGAATCTAATACAATCATTGAAAAAACAATTGGAAAATTATCGACAAACTAAACAGATTGGATTTTGATCTATTGGCTACTGCAATTACAAATTAATTATCCTCACAAAATTCTTTTGGAATATTCTTTGGAAAACAAAAAATTTTATTCATTTTAAAATGGAAATAAAGTTTTGTTTGTTATTGTTGAAACAAATCCCTGATGATGTGTGCATGTGTTATATTAGAATTAAAAGAGAAAAAAAGAATCAAAATCAATGTTTTTTTTTTGTTCAAATAATTCAAATAGTTTTCATAAATTCAGTCATTAATTCATGAATTTTTTGTTCACATTCATCATATAATTCTTGATAATTATCATGTTTTTTAATCAATACCATTAAAGCTGGTCGTCGTACACCAATTGCTGATGATATATCCGTACGAAATGGTACATAAATGTATGGTATATCTTTATCTTCACAAACGGCCGGTAAATGGCACATAATTTCGATTGGTGTAACATCACCAGCAAATACAATTATTCCACGTTCACCTTTACGTATACGAAGCTGTACTTCTTTTAATCCAATACGTAGCTGTTCTTTTCGTGATTGTTTACTTGCTTTACGTAATAATTTAAATATTTTTTTAGCCAATTTTTTTCCAGCCATTGGTTGAGCGATGACCGATACAAATTTCAATTTCTGATCATATGGTAATTGTATCATGTCACGTCGTGTTCGTGGAACAATTTCAACATTTTCACCACCATTTTCTATTAATTCATTTTTGATTGACATTTCATCCGTATTAGTATCGTCAAGTTGAATTGATTCATTAGATTTTTTTGATGTTTTCATCTTTTTACTTGATGGTTGTTGATCAACAAGAACTACTTCTTCGTGACCATCAACATGACCATTCGTATTTTCCAAACTTCGTTTATGTCCCATTTTTAAACTGTTTCTTGCACTGAAAAATGACATCAGAAAATTTTAATTAATCAACAACCACAAACAAACCTTGACTTACCGAACGTTATCTATCCTTATCGATAGTTAATCTGTTTACAACACGGAATATCAAAAGAAAAACAAAGAATTTCAACAAAAAAAAACTCAGATTCTCAAAAAAGAATTGTCTCATGAACGATCAACAAAAAAAAGCATGCATGCGCAGCATGTTCTATTTACACATGAAAAAGTCAGCTTCGGTTGATATAGGCAAAAAATATTCAGGGCAATTTAAGGTGAGTGTGTGTTTGTGTTTGTGTATTGATGTTGGTTGAATGTTTCTTTAGTTTTTCGATTTGATATTGATGGTTGATAATTAATTGAAATTATTGAATTGTAAAAATCCAAATTTAACATTATGGCTTCGGGAAAATCATTGATGCAACTATCAAAATGTGCACTATCAACACAAGCAACGGGTCAAGCAACCAAAATGGCCCGACCACCGGTTTCAATGTTCGGTATTGATGGTCGTTATGCTACCGCTTTGTATTCAGCTGCATCGAAAAAAGGCAAATTACAACAAGTTGATCAAAATCTAAAAATGTTGTTACAACTTAATGAAAAAGATGTTAGATTTCGTGAATTTCTTATGAATCCATTGGTTAAAGTAAGTTTGATTTTTTTTTTTGGATTGATTATTTTAATGTTCTAATCTGTTTCCATCATTACAGCCGGCTCAAAAAAGGGAAATCCTAAGCAAATCACTTCAAGCAACATTGAATCTAGATGAATTGACCATTAATTTGTTGACAGTGTTGGCCGAAAATAGTCGTATGAAATTTTTACCATTAGTAGCACGTGCATTCAACAAAACAATGGCCTTTTCACGTGGTGAAGTTAATGTTACAATTACGGCCGCATCACCATTCGATGCTGAATCGAAAAAAGCATTGGATGAAATTTTACAAAATTTTGCTCCAGGTTTCTATTATTTTAATCAAAATTTATTGTTGTTGAATTCATTGATCACTGATATATTTTTTTTTTTTAATTCATTTAGGTAAAAAATTAATTGTCAGTGTAAAGATTGATAAAAGCATTCTTGGTGGTTTGATTGTCGATTTTGATGGTGAACATTATGTCGATATGTCAATTAAACGTAAATTTAATCAATATTCGAATATATTGAAAATGCCATTGTAATTGATTATAGAAAATTAATGAAATTTAGTTTTTTTTGTGTTTCAACAACAACAAAAATTATAATAATTTGAGAAAATAAAATTCTAATTTTATTTGAAATAATAATACAATGTTGTTATCTATAAATTGCTCGAGAAAATTTATTAAAAATTTTTGTACGGAAAAAAAATAAATTAAAAAAAAAAATGGCTGGTGTTTATCTACGACAAGCGGTTCGTTCAATGCATACAAGCATTGGTTCAGGACCAAATTTTGAATTTGCAGCCACATCATGTCAAGGTTGGCGTAATACAATGGAAGATGTACATGTAATTATACCATATATGGATGGTGAAAATTCAACACATCAAGCATCATTATTTGCAGTATTTGATGGCCATAATGGTGTTGAAGTATCAACATATGCAGCAAAATATCTACCTGAATATATACGTCGTAATCGTAAATATCAAAGTGGTCATGTTGTTGATGGTTTAAAAGAGGCATTTATATTGTTAGATAATTCAATGTTATTAAGAGAATCTGTTAATGAATTACGTGAAATAAGACGTTTAATGCATCCAAATATACCGGAATATACACCAGGTTTTACAAGTGGATCAACGGCTGTTGTTTGTTTACTTAAAAATAATACATTTTATTGTGCTAATATTGGTGATTCAAGATGTGTATTATCAAGAAATGGTCGTGCTGTACCATTATCATTAGATACTAAACCAGATGATCCACATGAAATGGCTAGAATTGAACGTGCAGGTGGTACAGTAATGCGTGGTAGAATTAATATGCAAATCAATGTATCACGTGCATTTGGTGATCATATGTATAAATGTAATCCAGATTTACAATTAACTGAACAAATGATTATTGCATTACCGGATGTTATTGTTGAACCTTATAATGATAAAACTGATCAATTTATGGTATTAATGTGTGATGGTATTTGGAATTCAATGACAAATGATGATGTTATACAATATATTAGTAGACGTATACGTACTGATCGTTTAAGTCAAATAACTGAAGATATTATTAGAAAAATATTACCGGAAGAAATGCCTGAACGTGGTATACAAGGTAAAGATAATATGACTATTGTTATTGTTAAATTTTTAAATCAAGCAACAATGATGATGATGAATTCACCAGCATCAACCGCAACACCACAATTAACACAACAACAACAACAACAGCTACAACAACAACTACAGCAATTACAACAATTACAAACACCAGCATTTTTAATGGCACAAAAAATGTTTAGTAAAACAAATAGTGATAGAAAATTTAAATTAAAACTTCAACAACAACAACAACCACCACATTAACAACAAATATAAAATACCCGCATCCATCATTTTTAAAAAAAAAAATCCTACAAACAAATGACAGAATAAAAATAATCAATAAAAAAAAATTTTTATTCGTTAAAAAAATTACAATTATAAAATATGGACATGAAAATTATAAAATCATTTTAGATAAATTGCAAATTTTGTTTGAAGGCAGAGGGCAAATGGAAAGATTCGATGATTCGAAGATTCGAATATTGGAGGATTCAATTGATGCAACATTTAAGAGAAATTTTAAAAAATGATGATCCAAAGCAGCAGCCAAACAAGTAAAGTTGGTAAAGTTGAATCAGACGAGTTGAGCAAAAACATCATCATCATTCACAAATGGACAAACGTAAAAAAAGATAAGAATAGAATAAAAAACAACGATTCAGGATTCTTTAGTTTGTTTTTTTTTTTTTTTGGTTCAAATTTTATCATTACAAATAATTTCTTGATATTTTTTCAATGAAATTTCATGAAATTTAAGCCATTGTATGATATGTTTGTTTACTTTTTTTTTGAAAACATAGATCGAATTTGATTGCGGTAGAAAACAATGCCAAACAAGATAAACATAGAAAACAAAACAAAGAGAAAAAAAGATTAGAAAAAAAAATTGCAACATTGAAAACAGAATCTGAATTTGACAGGAACAACCAATTCCAATTTTTTTGTTGTTAACTTACATTTTTCTTTATTAGCCATTTCTTTATCCGTTTTATAGCCCATCATACGTATGGCAGCATAAACTTTTAAATGTACAAAATTTTCAGCAGTATAACCGGCAAAATCTTTTTCCGCATGATCTAACCATTTTTTTGCTTCATCATGATTATTTTGTTCAATTTCAATTAGTCCCATTTCTAATGTTGCCATTGGTACGATTGATGTTTCTAATTCGATACGATCACGACTGAGAGAAAAAAAAATAAAGCAAAGAATAAGTGGTCGTCAGTTTTTTTCGGTATAAAGATTGTCATTGATAAAAGAAAAGAATGAAAAAAAAGAAAAGAAAATCAATTTTCAGTTTCTTGAAAGCAGAAACAAAAAAAAAGAAAAAAAAACCTCAAAATATAACTGTCAGTTTTTGATCAGGGTTTTGTTTTGTTTGTTTGTTTCATTTTGAAACCACTGACCACACACACACATACTAAAATGAAATTTGAAAAGAATTCTTTTTTTCTCTCTTTTCATTTGAAATGAAATGAATTCTGGACAGTGATTTTTTCCACTACCCAAAAAAAAAGCAAAATTCCAATTTCAACAATTTTATTTGATTTTAGCCAAGAATGAAAAACTGTGGAAAATTTTTTTGAAAATGGAATCATGGATTTTTTTTCAATCAAATATCTATATCTGGGTCTATATCAAATAATAAAAACATCCGACAGATAAACAAACAAACAAACGACTGTTATTCGCCCAACAAAATAAACAAACAAACAAATCATCATATTCTATGGATGTAACCATATTTGATTATTGTTGTTTTGTTGTTTTGAATGAAATGAAGCTGGTCATGCAAAAATATTTTAGTTTGGTGGATTTTTGGGGGGATTGGACTTGTAAAAATGAATCTTTGTTTCCCTATAAATATCCTATGACCATCATAAATACTAAACAGACTGATGTATGTGTGTGCGTGTGTGTTTGCATATTGAGAAATCGGTCTTTAGGTCAATATTCATATATGGGATTCTTGTTTTTTTTTGGGGGGGATTTGGTTTGGTTGAAAATAAAAGTTACATTTTCATGTTCCGTGTCCGTGTCAGAGTGTCAGAGTAAATTTCACTGCATGTTGTGTGTGTAAGTGTGTGAATATATGTGGTATGAATATAAATGAAGGAAGAAAAAGGGATAGGAAGATGATTATGATGAATATTTTTTTTTGTGAAAATTTTGAACCGTTAAACCAAAAAAACAAAAAAAAAAAAACTAACGAAAATCTCTCTATACACATAATATGGTGGTCTATTTTTCATTTCGTTTCCTGATCCATATAGTTATATGATGCGGGAAACAAAAATTGCCAAAAAAAAAGAACTTGAACAAAGATCACCACCACCACCATCTTCATATTTCTGATGAACTTTTTTTTTTTTTGGTGGACCATCCATATATTTTCATCAATAAAATGTTATTATTCATGAAACAGTAACAACAACAATAGCAGCAGCTCTACTTTTGCACTGATGATGATGATGATGTTTTGATGGATCATTCATCCATTCAGAATGTTGATGATGATCCAAGTAGAAAGAAAAATGTTGAAAAAAAAACAAGAATCATCATCATATGAAAACGAAAGAATCGAAAAAAAATGAAACAAAACAATCTCTCTCTCTTCGGTCTCCGGGTGATCCATCAAACAAAAAATGAAACAATTTCGGCTCGATTCATGATTTTTGGCAGTAGTTTTGTTGTTGTTGCCCAACCAGAAACCAAGAGAGAAACTTTCACTCTTTTTTCTCTTGTTGTTGTTGTTGTTGTTTTTTAATGGAATCACATGTTATATAACATTATGATGTTTCGACAACAACAAAAAAAACATCATGTTATTTAACTGATAAGTAATATGCAGAATTGAACCGGAAAAAATTTTTTTGGAAATGAATGAATGAATGAATGATTAGGGAGGAATGAATTTTATGAATATTTTTTTCTGTTTTGTTTTGTTTTCCCATTGGGAAATTGTACCATAGAATAATGTAATGGAGGATGGTTGATAATAATGGGGTTATATATGGTTGATGAAATATGAATTTTTTTTTTTTTTTTTTTTTTTGAACAAAATTATACATACGAATCAAGTATAAATTGAAGATTTTTTCGTGCATCAACAAACCGTTGTTGTCGTCGTAATAGTACACATTTATAGAATAATGCCGTTAGATAATTATCAAGATAATGTGAATTTTCTATTTTCACAAGGTGGGGGAAGGGGTTAAAAAAAGTGAATTTAAATTTTTTTTTATAAATAAATAAATAAATAATTAAAATTACAAGCAAGCAAAAAAAAAAAATCAGCTAAAAATAACAATGAAATGGGTACAATTTGACCGAACAACAGAATTACTGGCGGCTAGAATCATCATATTCTATAAATATGATGATGATGTCGATGATGATTACAACTTACCAATATCTTGTTCATAAAGTTTTACTTCACGTTCACAACGTTCCATTAGTTTGGCCAATTGATCATGATCACGAACAAACATTAAATAATTTCCCGAATAAAGCATTGCCTATTTGAAAGAGAAAGAGAGAAAACGTTAACGAAAACAAACAAAATATGATTAATAATCTTTTTTTTGTTTTTCAAAAATGAACCGATCAGATATTATCATCAAAAAATCAAAAAAAATATACTTACAATAACGGGCAATACAAGACATTTTCCTTTTTTAAAATATAATGCTGCATTTGCTAATGCAGCTTTTTCAGTTGTCATTGTTTTACCAAAATGTCTAATACGAAGACTTGGTAATCGTCTATTTGTGAGAGAAAAAAACATTGAAAAAAGAGAAGAAATGAAAAATGCAAAGTTTTGATTTAATTTTTGATTTTAAAAAGAGAAAAAAAACGATAAGAATCAATGAATCAATCAGCGCAAGATTGACAACGATCATAAAATCATCGATATTCTGATTCTGGCCTAAAGATATATATGAAAAATGGAAATTTTTTGAAGAAAAAAAAAATCAATCATCAAAAAATCAAAACAGTAATGTTCATGACAAGAGAATTTTCCATTGAAAAATACTATAGTGAATAGCCTAAAGCAATGATGATTTCTTTTTTTCTATTGAATGAATTGAATTTTTGTAAAAGAAAAAAAACTTATCATTATCGATGTTATTGAAGAAAATATAACGGGAAAAAAACTTTTTTTTTTTTTGTTGCTGTACCTAGAAAACATTATTATTAAAAGATCGTTTTCTATTTCGACCTGTACAATGTTTTTCTTTTTTGTCTGTTTCATTTTCGTGATATTAATCGATTCAAACTTTTTTTTCTTCAAAATTCTTTATGAACAACCTGAACATGGCTATCATCATATGGATCACGCTATGGATCATCGCTATGTGTGTTTTGGTTCACATCATTTATTTGCGTGTTTTGTTTTGTTTGTTTGTTTGTCTATTTTTCACGGGGCAAAATGGAAAACTTTTTTTTTCTCAGTTTGTTTCATCCATCAATAGCACATCAGAGCAAAAGAATTGATGAAAATCTTCAACGAAAAAAAAATAAGAAAAAAAAATTCTTTTTTTTTGGCCAAAAACTAATTTGATGAAAGAAGAAGAAGAAAAGTTTACAGAAAAACAATTCCCGAAAAAAATTCTCAATTATTATCATTAACTATCGTGCCAATATATTTTTTGCAAAAATAAGATCCACTTTGCTGAATCGAAAATGAAAAACAAAATAACAGAAAAAAAAAGAAACTTAATAACGGTTTAATGATGAAACAAAAACAAAACAAAAACAAAACAAAAAAAAACTGTAAAAAAAGCCAACTAAAAAACTAATTTTATCTAGCAAAAAAAAACGAAACGAAATATAAAAGATTAACTTTGAAATTTGCCAAATTTTCAAGGAAACAAAAAAAAAATTGTTATCATTGTTAATTGTTGTTCAATTTTTTTTTCTTGAAATAAGCGAATCGAAACAATTCTTTATGGGTAACAATATTCTGTATTTTTCTTATTTCCGGAAATTCATTATGTTGCAAAAAAAAAATCTATGACAAATGTTTCAAAGAAGAAGCAAAATTATTCATGAATTTTTTTCCCCCTCCATATGTTTCATTGTTTTCTCGGGAATGAAATTGAGAAAGAGAGAAATTCAAATGAAAACTTGGAAATTAAATTCTTGAAAATTTTTCCGGAGAAAATTCTCCAAAAAAGAAGAAAAAAAAATCTTGAAAGAAATTCTTGAAATAGATTTTTCAATTTATAAATTGAAAAATCTCATTCGGAAACATTATGGAGAAAAAAAGGGTAAATTTTTTTCGGGGTGATGCACAAAAGCAATGTAATGAAACAAAAATGAAAACTTACTCAAATTCTTCAGATGCTTGATCCAATAATTGTTGATTTTTATCATCAACACCTTTTACATAACGAAAAACAGCATTCAAATATGCCATACAAACAGGTGAATGTTTACTTTCACGTATTTTATCCGCACATTCAATACAATTATTCCAATCCAATTTGATTGCATAACACCAAATTAATTCAAAATAAAATGCTTTATATGCAATGGCAAGATTCGGTGCTCGAACTAAACCTTGTAATATTTCAATAGCACGATCAAATTCACCATTAATTTGTTCAATTTTAGCTTTAGCTAATCCATATAACATGCTCTGTATTTTTTGAAAAATAAAGAAAAAAAAATTAAATTATATTGCAAGAACAAAAAACAGAAGAAAAGAAAATCAATTAATCAAACAGAAGAAAAGATCCAATCTTTGTGTTAATAAAAGGCAAAATGACATCATCATTTGGAATAAAGTGAAACAAAAAAAAGGTGATTAAGAAATCAAATCACATAACATAAAATCATCATCATCATTATCATTATCTATCTATCACTTTTCTAGATTTTAATCTAATTAATGTTTTTCTAATGAAAATTTATACGATTTTTCTGTTTTCTCTGATGTTTGTATATGGCTTGAATTCTGTAAGAATAATGAGAAAAGATTTTTTTTTTGGCTAAAATTAGAATTTAGAGAAGAGAAAACAAAAGAAAAGTGAAAGAAGAAAAAAAGGTTAAAACCCGAGAGAAAGAAAAAAGGAAACGAAAAGGAAATTGGAAAAAGTTTTTTTCGAATCAAACTTTTGAGAATAATAATCAAAAAGAAAGTTTCCAGAAAAAATTGATGATCAACCGGATATTCACGGATATTGTGAATATAAAAATTCTAATCAAAAAAAAAAATTCTTATTTTGGTTGGAAAGTTTTTCCAAAAAACGAAGAAGAGAAAATTGCCGAAAACTTTATTTTGGAAACCTTTTTTTTGATAATGATGATCATTATATAATAACGACGACAGTAGTCGACATCGTCACAATTTAACACCTCATCATCATTATGATTTAACATGGATTTAATGACTATTTACACCTAAGTTATAAGGTAATTTTCGTTGAATCATAACGATGATAATAAAAAACTTGGGTAAAACTTTTCTTTTCTTTTATAAGATTTAAATAGAAATAAAAAAACAAACCTGTGGAAACATTTGTAATTCAGCTTCAATTAATTTTTTACATAATGATAAATCATCGGGTACATTTTCACCATGTGGTTTACCATAAACCCAATAATAAATAAGTGTTAATTGTGCCATTTTTGTCCAATAACCGGCATTCAAATCAAATGCAACACGATTCATTTCATTTAAACCGATTGTTTCAGTACCCTTATAACCAAGAAAATTCATAATACGCAAAAATTTCGGTGGTGTATGGCTAATGACAACATTGATCATACCGTTAGCAAAACGCATATGTGCTTCAAAATATAACCGTGCATGTTCATCTTGCCATAATTTACGACGTTTTTTTACCTGCCATAATTCACTTGGATTAAAGAATTTTTTTTTCAAATTACAAAATTGAAAACAAAATTCAAAGAGCAAAACTTACTTATGTTTACGTACTAAACCACGTAAATGATAGGCCAATTTAATCAATGTAAAAACACTATTTGTTTCAAATGCATACAATGCAATCGATAATGCCAATTGTTGTGCATAATAACTTTCGGCAAATATTTCCACTGATTTGAAGTAAAAATAAAAAAAAAATTAATATTGATCATTTATATTGATCAATTTCTCGTAATGAAAACTTTGTATATTTTTTTTTCATTATTGTGAATGAATTCCTTTGGGTTGGTTTCTCGGTTTCATTCATTCATTCATTCAGTGTTGTTATGAAATTGTTCATTGATTCGAAAATAGATTTTTTTTTTTTTGGTTTTTTGTTTATGTTTGTTTGTTTTTGTCCTATTATATTCTATCAAGATGATCATCATCAAAATTGATTGTTGTTTTTTCATCAATAAAATTTCATCCGCGGATAAATCAATCAATAAAAAAGAATTTGGGTCATTCATATATAATGAATGAACAAGAAAGAAATTATCGATAATTATTAATGATTAGATTCTATCATAGAATTCCTCAAACTGTTGTCTAGGTTAACATTCCGAATCCTTTTTTCTGTTTGATTTTGAATTCAAAAAATTCAATTTCTTAATCTGAAATTCGTTCACAAAACTAATTGATTATCATTCGCACATTTTGCTCAACGAAGAAAAAATTTGGGTTTTTACTTTTTTAAATAAATAAATAAAAAATCCAATAATACATACCATCAGTATATTTATCATAATTTGGTGCAACAATCCATTTAGAAATATTATCAAAAAATGAATGTTTCATCATTTTTTGACACATTTTGGCCGTATGTTGTAAACATTTATGTGCTCTTTCAATATCATCCTACAGCAACGAAAAAAATGGCAGAAAAAAAGAGAGAAAGAAACAAAAATATTAAAACAAAATGAAAAACATTAAAAGAGAATATGGTGATGAACAAATGATGAAAATTGAAACAAAAAAATTTTCCAAATTGATAAGATACAAAATGGAAATTTCGTTCATGAAACTTTCAAATTGCACAACATTCTTCTTTCGTTCGTTCGTTTCATATCAATAAATTATATTAACGTACGAAAAGAAACGAAACGAAAAACGAAAAACAAAATTTTCAATTTCAAAATGTTTTGACTTGGATGAACAAAAATGTTTTCCATGAATATCATCATCATCAACATCGACAACGACAACAGCGAAGAACAAAGAATCAAACGATGATCATTATTATTATCAACGATAATGGTAATCATCATCATCATCGATGATGGTTATCGATGATGATGATGATGATCGGAAAAAAGGAAAAATTTTAAAACTTTAAACAAAAAAAAAGAAAAAAAAGAAAGAGTTCTTTCGATCGTTATCATCATCATCTATTATCTTAATGATGTTTGCTGCGACTTATACAGAATCAAATGAATGAATGGTGTGGAAGAATGAAAGAAAGAAATTCTTCTTTTTTTTTTGAATTCCTTCGGATCCAGAATAGAATCCATTCATTATCATCATCATCGTCTTTGTCGTAGTGTTTTTTTTTATCGGTTATTGTCCCAAGTCGATTGACAAAATGAACTGGTGAAAAATTGCTTCGAAAAAAAAGAAGGTCAAAAATCAAGCAGGAAAGATCTAGTCTATTTTTTTTTTTTTTTTGTTTGATTTGGTTTGAAGAAAACGTGTGAGAATCGAATCCAAACAATCATCATAATGATGATGATGATGATTTGGAATAAAACTTTTTTTTCTTCTTATTTTCCGTTTGATTCATAATATAATGATAATGATGTTGATGAAATCGATGTGACACTGTTTTTCTGTTGTTGTTGTTGTTGTCGTTGTACATTCAACATTTACACAAAAACAAACTTTTCAAAATAGAATTTTCGATTTCTCAACTGTAAAGATTTACTCTTGATTAGATGATGATAATGATGATTGTCGAAAATAAAGATGTTTTTGCGCCAAAATATAACAGCAAAAACTTTTTGTTTTCAAAGTTTATCAATTTGATTCGATTTTTGTTTCGGTTATCATCAAGAATCACAAAAGATTAGGTCAAAAAAAATTGTACCAAAAAGAACAACAATCAAATCAAATCAAAAACAAAACATATGAAAAAAGTTTTTTTGGCTTGGTTTTTTGTTTTGCTGGATGAATGATGATAATGATTTTGTATTGTGAAAAAAAAACTTTTCCGGAAAAAGTTTATTTCGAGAGAAAAAAAAAGAAATGAAAATGAAAACTTACTTTATCAAGTGTAAGACCGGCACGTATTACAAAACAAGCAGCCCATGATAATGATTCCATTGGACCTTCATCAATAATATCGGCAAAACGTTCAATACCACCTTGTACATTATTTTCACCAAGATACATATCTAATGCACAATTTGCACGTTGATGTGCTAATGTTAAATTATAATTTTCAATTGATTGTTGTCCAGGACGAAATAATTCATCAAGATTTCCATGATTAAAACTGAATCAATCAAAAGTTTTTATTTATTTATTTTGTTTTGGTTTCAAAAAAAAAAATTAATACCAAAAATCGATTGATTGATTTTGATTTTTTGATTTTTAACACTTACCTTTCATAAAGATAACGACCAAATGTTTTACCAATTATCATTGATCCATTTGATTTATCATTATGATTATGATTGTTAATTCCATTTGATTTTGATTGATTATTACCGTTTGTCATCAACAAATTATTATTATCCACAGAACCATTGGTCATTTTTTTAGCCATTTTTTTGGGATAAAACTTCACTTGGTTGATTATGAATCACTTGAATATCACTGAAATTAAGAATCACAAATGATTGATTGATTGAAAATTACAATCAATTTGAAGAAATTACTGAGAAAAAAAAAAATCAACGATTTTTATTACAAAAAAAAATTCCTCTTTTTTTTCCCGAAAACAAAAAAATCAATTCCTCGTGATTTACATCAACATTTTTTGTTTTTTGTTTTTTTGGGGTAAATTCAACAAAAACAAAAGGAAAATGATGCGTTCGATGACCACGAATGATGATGACCAATACAAAAATAAAAGAAACTAATGATTAGTTATCTGTTATCGTGATAAAAACCACCACCATCACCACCGAAAAAAAAACACCAAAAAAAAAGAAACAACCTTGATCAAAACATCATTATTTGTTCACCATTTCAAAAACAAAACAACCAAGAAAAACTTTCATTTTCATTTGATTTTTCAAAAACCCAAAAAATATTAATCAGTCAATCAAACAAGGAAACAAGGAAGAATTTCTTTGGTTCAAAAGTAGCAATAATAACAAAAACCAAACAAGGAAAAACAACAATTTTTTTTTGGACACTTTTCAATCAATGATGATAACAAGGATGATGATGAAAGGCAGCAGTTCACATAAATATTATCAAAAAAAAACACCGATAACAAAAATTTAACGAAATTAAATCCTGAAAATTGATTTTCAGGATTTAATTTTGAAAGAGAGAAATTACACAGAGTTAGTTAAATTGAATGAATGGATGGAGAGAAAATTTCATTTAATGTTTGCTTGATGATTTTGTCGTAAATGATGAATGAATGAATCAATGAACGATAATGATAATGATGATGATTGGTGGATTGAATTTTTACTGGATTGGATTAATCAACAACAACAACAACGAAAAAACAAAAGTGGTAGAACAATTTCGTTCCCTTCCCTTCGTATTTCTCTTCTATTACATAATCAATATTTACATTCGTTCGATCGATGATAAGGATTGCATCAATTGAATTATGAAGTAAAAAACATGTTTGTTTGGATCATTTAAAAATGATAATTTTTTTTCTTGTTGAAAATAGCTTGTTGCATTTTCAAATTCAATGAAGAAAACATGCGCTTGTTTACTATTTAACAGCTTTTTCGCTGTTATATAATCAGTTTCTTCAAGACAAACATCCACATATAGCCGCATCCATTTGGCCTTAAAGTATTTTTTTTTTTTTTTTTGATTTGAAAAGAGAAACAACAATGAAAGAGCAAAATATGAAAACAATGCGATTAGAGCGCCATTTTGATGTCAAGCGTTAATCATTGTAAACATGAATGGATACAGTATACTTTCGATTTTTTTTTCCATTTTCATCTCAAAAGCACGATTATAATCCTCGGTAGTTGTAGTGTTTAATTATAATTTTCATTGAAAATTTCTGATCATCATTAAATCCTGTGAAACAAAAGATTTCTAAAGAGAAAAGAAAAAAAGGCCATGGCCATCGTTTTAAACATTTCAATTGAATAAAACAACGTTTATTTCATAAATGATGATCGGTTACATTGATTGATTGATTATATCATCATATATTTAATATCAATCGATCCATTTGGGAAGCAAACAAACAAACAAAAATCCTAAAAGAGAAAAAACAAACGAATTTCTCACCAAAAATGAAAAAAAAGGAGAGATACAAGTTTAATTAACGAACAAAAACAAAAAAAAACATTGAAAAGCGTCAAAATGAAGAGAAGAAGAAAAAGATAAGTTCTTCAGGCAAGAACGGTGAACGAAAAAAAAAGATTATTTTCAGCATTTAAATATTGCTAAATAGATTCTGGATCATTCGATTTTTTTTTATTTTCGACCATCTTTTTTTTTACTTAAAATGAAACAAAACAAAAAAATAAAAAGATGTTTGACATTGAACTAGATTGTTGTAACATATCATTCTTATTTTTTTGTTTTCTCTTTTTCCCAAGAAAATATTTTTTTTTTTTTTTTTTGGCCAGAAATAAACATCCAAACATCATTCGAAATTGTTTAATAATTATCTAATTATCTTTTCATCATGGCCATTGATGATGATGGCTATATACACACACACACACACATTACTTCATCATCGCCATCTCTCTATTATTATTATCACATGTTTCTTGTTTTTGGAACTGTTTTTTTTTTGGATCCAATGGATTCAATGTTGAACGTGTTTTGACGGTAGCTATGGCATTTCAAGTTGATAACCAAGCTAAAAAAAAATGAAATAAATGAAATCGAAATCGATCAGTTTAGAAATGGAAATGAATTTTTGGTTAAAAAAAAAAAATATTGGATACTTTCAGAATCGAAAAAGTAAACATTTCATCATCATCGTCATGATGATGATGATTGTCATTGAGAGAAACGAGAAAAAGTAACAAAACTTGAAATTTTCTGAAATTTGAAAAAATTTTGTTAGCAAGGGCAATTTTCTTTTCTTTTTGTTTCTTTTCGAGAGAGAAAACCGCAAACGCAATTACTTTTACTTTCGCTTTTTGTGTGTTTTTGTCGATTCCATCATCATCGAATTTTGTATCCCTTGGTGAAAAACAGAAAAATACAATGAAAAAACTAAACGCACACAGAGTATGTTTTGGAACCAGAAAAACAAAACAACAGAATTTTCAATCAATAAATTTTTTTTTGTTATTTTTTTCCATTTCCTTGCCAACAACGGCAACCAAAAAACCGAACAAGACAATAAAGGGGTTAAAAAAAATTTTCAATGTTGAGTTTTACATACAAAATGAATTTTTGTAAAAAAAAAAAAATTTACAAATTTTGTTTCGACGATGTAAATGATCTGTTAATGTTTTTTGTTTTGTTTTGTTTTGAATATAAATTCTGTTCTGGTTTTAACATGGAATCTATTTTTTAAAAAACCAGAATAATGATGACAATAAACGAATGACGAATGATGTTAATTCCAGATGAAACAAGTTCTATTGTTGGTATAGTTGATTTTTGTTTGATTTTTGACTTTTGAAAGAAAAAAAAATATTAATCATCATCAGTGATCGGTCCATTATACCAGTGGAAATTTCACTTTTTTGTCATCACAACCAACCAACCAACCAAATCATCATCATTCTGGTTTTGATCATTTTTATTTCCATTGTTCAGTTGAGTTTAGATTTTTTTTTCTCTGGATATTCACAAAATTTCGAGGTCGATGTTCGACAATTTGATAATGTTAATGCTGATGGTGTGTGTTTGAAAGTTATGAAGGATTTTACAAGAAGAGGGAAAAACGATTTTTTCCCTTCATTTTGAATTTTGACGGTTTTTCATTGATTGTAAATTAATGGCCCCTGAAAATATGGCAGAATAAAAGTGAAGAATCATCGAATCGAACAAACGAACGAATGTCGTTAATGTTGTGTAACGGATATCATATTTGTCAGTGTCGAATCATTTGTTATCGATTTAGGTTTACAAACATCGTTCAAAACAACAGAATTATAATCATAAAAGGAAAGTAGAAATGTAGAAAGGAATTATTTTTTTTCCAAATGATTTTTCCAAAGGTTTTTTTCGTTTTGTCTAACATTCAACTATTTCAACCATGCCAGCAGCTTTTGATGAAGAAATATTAAAAATATTATCTTGTGAATTGGCCATAGTTGTCATAATGCCTAATTCATGTTGTTGTGATGTTTGTGTTATTATTGAATCACGACGTTGTTGTTGTTGTTGATGATGATGATTATCACTAATTTTAATTGCCATTTCATATGGTGGTGGTGGTATTTCTTCCATTATCATCATCATTTGATTATGATCAGTATTTATTGAACGTTGTTTAATTATTTTGCCTGGTATTAATGATGATGATGATGATGATGACGGTGTCGATGATGATAATGACGGTGGTGATGTCGATGGTGGAAATCTTTGCGATTGTTTCGTTGAAATTATCTGATTATAATCCGGTGGTGGTGTATTTATCTGATGTTGATCAATATTACTATTATTATCATTATAATCAGAATTATCATCCGAATAATAATTATCATTTGAATGTGGATGATGATAATTTACTGATGAAACAAGATTAAAATAAACATTTTGATCGTTATTATTATTATTATTATTACAACCACCGTTACTACCACCACCGTTATTACAACCACCACCATTATTATTATTTAAAACATTAGAATTTATCCATTGATCACAACGTATCATTGTTAAACGATTACTAATACTATAATTATGATTATTATTTAAAAATGATTGTCGTTGTTGTTGAGATTTTTTTGTAAAATAAAATGGATAAATAAATGTTAATAATAATAATATTATTATTATCGATATTAACCATAAATTTGATATGATTGATTTATGACGTGGAAATGTTAATTTTTCATTTGTAAATTCTTGTTGTTGTTCATATTCATCATTTGTTGTTGCTGTTGTTGTCATCGGTTTTGTTGTTGTTGTTGTTGTTGAAATTTTAATCGGATCATGATAGATAAATAGATAAACAATCAAATTGAATATCATGAATATTATCAATGTTATTATGATTGTTATGGATTTTTTCATTTTCAGGTTTTATTTGTGTTTTGTCAATTTTAAGGCAGAGAAAAAACAAAGTTAAAATATTCAATTGGAAATTTGAATAATCCTTTCAGGACGATTTGAAAGTGAATTGAAAGCGAAACAAACGAAATTTCTTTGGTTTTCTAATATGGCAAAACCAGAAAAAAAGATCATTATTAATTTTTCATTGTTGTTGACGACAACAATGATGATGATCATGGTTGTCAATGGTGAATTACTGGATCGATTTGTTTTTTTTTCTACAGGAAATTCAAACACGCACAAAGTTTTTCACAATTCAATTCTATTAGTAATCATCAAGTGCAGTACATTGCGGAGGTTGTTGTTGTTGTTTTGGTTTTTGATTCTCGATATTTTTTCATTTTTTTTCTGTACCAAGGTAAAATGAGGTAAAGTATGCAATCGGATTCGGTATATTTTTGGCCATCGACAACAACAACAATGAAACGCAGTCGCAAATTTTCATTTTTTCAAATTCTGAAAAAAACAACCGGTGAAAATAAACCATCATAATTTAGATATCCAGAATAATAATCGTCATCATCATCATTATCAATTCATTTGGGAATTAAAATTCTAAAAATACAAAATTTGGGTTTCGTTTGTTTGGATACCAGACAAATTCCAAAAAATGGAAAATTATTCCTTGCTTTATTTGTGTTTGTTTTTTTCCTGTATTCCGTTGATATATTTTTTTTGAAAAATATTGTTTGAAAGTTTTCAATAATTTTGCCCAAAAGGCATTATCATTATCATTATTCTGAGAATCCGAAAGAACGAAGGACATCCAAAACAAACAAACATTCATTATTTTCACTCATTCATATTGCAGAATTTCTTCTTCATTTTTAATGTTTTGTTTTGTTTGCAAGTGTTACCGGTTGTCTTGGTTTTTTTTCCTTGAAAAATTTTTCGGAATTTAGAAAAATCAATCCGAAAAAAAAGTCAGCCGGTCGATCGATCGATCGATCGGTTGGTTTGTGTTAAATGCTGTTTTCAAATTGTCAAGGATCTTTGTCAAATCAAACCAAAGAAAAACCAAAACCAGTGAAGAAATAACGAATATTATTAGCATTTTTTCATCATTATCTTTCCAAAGTTTCATTCATTCAATCGCTGTTGTTGAAAACTACTCCAGAGAAGAAGAAAAAAAATCAAGAATCTTTTGTCATTTTAAGAAAATTTTTTAAGCGGCCAAACAAAAAAAAAAAGAAATCATCATCATTCATGCACTCAAGACGAAGAAGAAGAAGAAGAGCCTTGAAGCATTTCGGTTTTTTTTGATGTTGAAATTCATGAATGTCGTATATATTCTTATTCTTCTTCTACTTGTTTCATCGAATCATCATCATAATAATAATGTCATATAATAACAGCAACAAAAACATTGAAGAGAACATCTTACACAAGAATTATTAATAATAATAATAATTTTTTTTAAGAAAATTTTACTTCCATAACAGACATAATCTACTTTTATGTGAAGAAAACCGAAAAAGAAAGAACAGAATTATTCTTGAGAAATTTATCATTTTCTCTCTCTGTTCTTATGTACCAAAAGAACTTTTACTGTAATGTTTTTTTGCCAGAAAAAGGAATCCAAAAATGCGAAAAAAACATGAACAAGAATCTCCAAGTTCAGTGAAAAAAAAAGTTAATGACTCTTATCTATCTTCTTTTTTTTCTTTTTTTCTTTTTTGCATCCGAAATGTTCAGTCATAAACGTGCAATGAACATGGAATATTATTCATTCAGCGAAAGAATATATAAAATGACACATTACATTACATTACATAACATTACATTCTTGTGAAATATAAACATTCATTATATTCAACCATAATACCGAATTTTTTTTTTTTTTGTTTCTTTCAGTCAGGTTTATTTTTTACCCACCACAAAATAGTTTTTCATGTTCATTCTAATGTCATGACCGATCGGTGTTTTTTTTTCTTGTTTCGAAACTAAGATGAATATTTGCATCGTACATTTACAAAAATGGTGTTTCTGTGTCGATTCTTTTGTTGTTGTTGTTGTTAGATGAATGATAAATTATTAATCGATGATGCTGATGACGATGAGAATATTCATTCACAAATGAAGAAATATTCTACACATTTGGAATGTGTAATTAGTGAGAAGAAAAAGACGGAAAACTTTCAACCATTTTTTTTCATCATCAATCGAATAATGTTAAACAAAACAAAACAATAAAAGGTCAATTCCATATTGGGAATGATAAATGTACGACATGAATGAATCGTTGATGTTGATGACCAGACAAAACGACCAAATAAATAACAATTAAATTTTTCGTTTGTTTGTTTGCCTGTTCGTTTATTTTGATTAAATTATTCATTGAATGTCCAACAGTAAGAAAAACCAGAATAAGAATAAGAAGAATTTGAATGTTTATGGATTTTTTATAGCTATAAATTTTGATTATCCAGATTTTGATTCCATTCTTCTGTTTTTCTTCACAGAAAAACTTCCCGAAAAAACAAAAAACAAACCAGAAATTGTATCCATTCTGGTATTCTGGTGTTTGTTCAACAACAAAGACAACAAAAATTAAATAAAATACATTAAGATCGAGACTATTTCACAATTTTTTTTTATTATTTCATTATAATTTCATTTTCAACATTTTTAGTGAGAAATGATATATACACATTGATACACCACATATATACACAAAAGAAGAGAAAGAAAAGAAGAAAACAAAAAAATATTACATAAAACAAAAGATCAAAGATAAAGATAACGATAAAAATGAATCTCAAAACAAAATGAATGAACAACGAATGAAATGAGAGAATGTTTTGAAACATTTTTCTTTTGCTTTTTGCTTTTTGCTGTTAAAGATGAGCGCCAAAGTTGTTGTTGGCCCAAATGAAGAACTTTTCTTCTTCTTTTTTTATATCCAAAGAATAACAAGGAAGAAGAAAAATGAATCCACTTTGGGCTTTTTATTTTCTTGTTGCTGGTTACTGGTTTAGTCTCCAAAAAATTTAGGCCAACAACCAACAGCAGCAAAACAATGGAAATGGAAATCCCAGAAAAAAAAAGTTTTATTTTTCGAAAAAATCCCCAGTTTTTTTATTGTTGTTGTTGTCCATTTTGGCTTGTTGTTTTTTTCGAATGAAAATTTTATTTTCTTCAAAAAAAAAAAAAAAACAAACACAATTTTCGGTTGTTGATTCGATTTTTCATTTTCGTTTTTTTGTTTGGAAGATTTGAAACATATCCTACCATCAACCAGCATCATTTTCATCAGAGAAAAATAAAAGTTTACAATGTGAATGAATGATTGTTGTCGTTGCGTTTGTTAGCGCCAACCAATTTGGATTTTTTGTTGTTGTTGTTGTTTTGTTGTTGCCATCTTACATCAATTCAATTCAAAGTTTGCCAGAAAATAAACTGCAAATTTCTGGTTGCTGTTGAACAGAGGATTTATTTCTGAGGTCATTATTATTATTATCTGTCATCATTCTGTTGGTTGGTTCAACCAAGATTTGTTTGTTGTTGTTGTTGTTGTTTCATCGATTCATGGATTCTGGTCTAGTAGGTTTTTTCAAAAGTGTAAGAGAGAGGCAGGAAGAGGAAAAAATGATTTATGAAAACTGTAAAGTTTCGTTTGGAAAGGAAGATTTTCCTAAAAGATTTTTTTTCATCGTTAATAATAATAGGCCAGAATAAGGTGAGTGAGCAGCAGGTAAAAAAAAAGAAAAGAAAATATTTGTGTGTTTTCAAGCTGTGTGTGTGTGTATTATTGCCATTCAAACACAATGGATATCACATTGATGATGTATCGATCGATTGAGATGATTATAATTGGTTTCTGGTTTTTTTTTTATATTCTGATCGTCAAACTTGATATTCAGCTTTATGAAAATCTAGTGAAAAAAGAAAAAGTGAAAAGAAAAAATTAGGGGGAAAAAAAGTTTAGTTTAAAATTCTTACCTTTTTTGTTTGCTTGAGCAATTCTAATGAGAATGTTTGTGGTAAGGTGATGGTCATTATCAAAATCAAGAGAAAATTTCGTAAACATTCGATTCAATCAATATAAAAAAAAAAATAAACTTACTGTTTCAATGTAACTGGACTACCATGATGTGAATGTGTACCATTAACACCATCCATTACCGGACATGTAACCATCATATAAGCTAGAAAAGAGCCAAAAAAAACCAGAAAAAAAAACAAAATTAGTTATCACATCATTTTCATTGATTCATTTCATAAATGAATATTCCATTCATTCATTTCGTTCTGGGTTTCAACAAAGCAAAAAAAAATTATCATTTTTTTCTTTTTCTTCTTTTGTTTGAACCAAAATGACAAAATCAAACAAGAAAATTTTCCACCACCATCATCATCCATACAATCATTATATGAACCAAACAACAAAATACGATAGGGATTTAATAATTAAAATTGATTACCATGAAAGAATTAGTGAAGAAGAAAACAAAACAAAAAACAAATATCCATTGGCATTCTCTATTTCCCTTATTATTATTATTATTTTACTAATGCTTTTTTCGGCGTTTGCAACCGAAGAAGAAAAAGAAAAAAACAATCACTATGTGGATAGATATTTTTAGATTCATGAATAAATATAACATTCATTCATTGTGTTAAAATAGTCTTTTTTTCTCCTTCTCTTTACATAGTTAGATCTAATAATGTTCCAAAAATATATTATTTTTTTTGTTTTTTTTTTGGTTTTCGAATTAATGTCACGATCATCAACAACAACCACTAACGAAGAAGAAGAAGAAGAGAAAGATGCAATGACATTTTTATTATTATTTTGTATGGTAAAGTCCACAACATTTTCTAGTTTTATAAACCAATATTGTGAATATTTTATTTCAAGAATTGAAATGAAATTTTGAATCTTTTTTTCACCTTTCTCTATGATTTTTTTGTTTTGTTTTTGGTCTATTTTTCATAATAAATTATGATGATGATGACAGCCTTAGTATAACATTTTGATTGATTAAATGTGGATTTTTTTATATTTCTGGTGACCAAAAGGTAGTCATTGGTCATCATCATAACTGTCATCACCATCATTCAGCTTGAATGATTTTTTTTTACAGGTCTGCTTTGTTACTGAAAACAAAACAAAACAGATCAGATAATGACCATCAACAATAATCATGGTAAATGGAAGAAAAAAAACGCTATTATTATTATGAAAATGGAACAAAAAAAAATTCTCAGGAAAACAAACAGGAAAAAAACACACATACCTTTTTCCATTTTTCTTTGTTTACGTTTATTACATATTTTTACTGCACAAACTGATAATATAATAGCAGCAACAAAAAATAAAACACTACCAACAACACCGGCTGTTATTGCACGGCTACCTTTCATATTACCACTGGTATCTAGTGAAAAAGATTTTCAAATTAAAAAAAAAAATGAAAAATGAAGTTAGAAAAAAAAACAAAGAATTATCATCATGGGAATATGTTATATTTACTTGTTATTTTATATTCAATCATTGAACTTGATGAACCGATTCCTAATATTGAAAATGCCCATACACGTATCGTATATTTTATTGATGTTTTCAATTCTTTTACTTTAATAAAGGTAGATAAAGTGGTAACAAGGGGTTATTTCAAAAAAAAAAAATTAATGTTTTTCTTGGAAAACTTTTTCTAGAAAAAAAACAATTACTTAGATAAGCATTATCTTGTGAAATTTGTTCAGACATTGTCCAATCACCATCACCTTCACGATATTCAACCGAATAATATGCTACTGGTGTTGGTTGTGGATGTTTTGGTGGTAACCATGAAACAACCCATCCTTGTGCCATTTTTTCAATACTAACATTACGTGGTGAACCTGGTGATAAACCACCACTGTTACCACTACTTCCGCCACTGCCACTAGTAATTATGGAATGATTATTATCATTATTATCATCATTATTAATATGATTAGTTGATTTTGTTGATGATTTTATTGATGATGATGATGATAATGATTCAGGTATTACAGTTGGTATATCTAATGTTCGCATTATATTTGATGTTGTTATATCTTGTTGATCCGTTTGTGAAACAATATTTTGTACTATCAAATCGATGAATGAATAATTCAAAGGGAAAAAATCAATGAAAAAAAAACAAAACATTAAAATTAAGAAATAACAGAAGAAAAAAACATGCATTTTTACATTTAAATTTGAATTTTAAAATAAATTTTTGTTGATTTTATCAGCTAAAATGGATAAACGAAAACGATGATTACAACAACAACAACAACAACAATTACATCATCATCGATAAAAACAATCAAAAGAAATAGTAATCATCTTGTATTTTTGTTTTTTTTACAAATAAAATTAAAGTTAATTACTTGTAATCATCATTATTATCATCGGCACAAAAAAAAACATTATTAGTATTTTTTGTTCAAGATGATGATGATGATAATCACTATATATTTATTAAAATCGGTTTATTGATTTACAGAATGAGAAAAAGAATTCAAAACAAGAAGAAAAACTTTCAAGTGTCATTGATTCTAGTCTTTTTCTTCAGTTTCTTCTGTCTTAATCATCATTATTATTAATGAAAATTGTTGTTGTTGTTGTTACAAGATGATAACAACAACAACAACAACAACAACAAAATTACTTGGGCAAATTGTTTGATTAAACTTCGACATTATAGACGCACAGTATTAGTATTTAGGTAGGTAGTTATAAAAAGAAAAATTTCAAGTATGTTATTCTTTGAATGAAAAAAGAAGAAGAATCGTTGAATTTTAATTTTCTCTCGTTTCTTGCCATTTCTTAACTTGATTTTCGGTCATCAACCAAGGAAAGAAAAAAACAATTTTCCAATGTTTGTTTGTTTGCAATTTGTTTGTTTGTTGTTCGCTGTTATTTTCAGATTCTAATGATTCAAACTTTTCATTATAAGTAATGGGACAGAAAATTTTTTCCAATGATAATGATGAAGATGATGACAAATTCTAATTGTATTTTGATTCAAATAAATTATTTGTCATTTAAATGTTAATCACAAAACATCATTTTCTTTCATTTCTTTCAACATGAAAAGAAAAGAAAAATTTCTACTTTTGTTTCCATCATCATTATCATCATCATTTGTAGGAAATTTATACAAGAAAAGTTTCCATTTAGAAAGAAAGAATATGAGATGACGATGAGACCATAGGACAAAGGAAAACCAAAGAAAACAAAGAATATATTATCATATCATTTATGGATGATGATGATGAAATACCCAAAAGAGAAACAAAAATATTAAAACTAATCAAGAAAACAAAACCGGAGAGTATTTTTCCATCATGAAGTTCAATGAACATTACAACATATAGTGGTTGTTTTTTTTTTTTGTTTGTTATTTTTGTTTGTAAATAAAGAAAATTTACAAAAATAAAATAATTGAATAAAACGCGTGAAAATTTTGTAAATCAAACATCACCATTATTCTGTTTATTTCATCTGGATAAATTCTTTAGTTTTTTGTTTTGCATTTCATTCAAATTCCAAACAAACACTGAATGAATGAATGAATAAAGTAGGTAGAGAGAGAATTGCCTGAAAAAACAAACAAACAAACATTGAATACTGAATAAACAACAACAGCCCACCAAAATTCTTTCTACAGTCGTTTTCATTTATTCACCATCAAACACCAAACACCAACATCAAACACCAAATATCAATATCTCATCCGGAAAGCATCAAAAAAAAAGCTTATAAATGAGAAAAACAGGGAAAAAAATCAATGAAAGAATGTACAAAAGAAAAGATGAAAAAATATTTTCGATCAATCGAAAATTCATGAATGAATGAATGAATAAAATGCAGAATGCAAGAGAGAGAAAAAACCCAAAAAAAAGAAGAAGAAGACAATAATGAACAATGACAGATTCAATGAATATCTCTCTCTTTCTCTCACTAACAATGATTAAATCTGATTAATTTGAATTAATTTATTTTTCTTTGCTTTTTTGCTTTTTTGCGTTCCAAAATTTCATCATCAACGGTTTTTGGGATTGGAGAAAAAACAAAGCAAAAGACAACAGTATTTAGATTGTAAATGGCATTGTCAGTTTTCTTTTTTGTTTTTCCACCAGCAACAAAAAGCTTAATTCTGTAAATCATACTTTTATGTTTGGGTTTAATTCTCCAAAAAAACGAGAAAAAATTCTTTCATCCAGTCAACCAAGAATTTTGATTAGTATTTTTCTCTTGCTTTGCTTTTGTTTTTCTGTTTCACGCCTCTATGTTTTTTTTTTTGTTTTGTTTTCATATTACATTACACTATTCTGATTCTGATTATTCTGATTTTTGGGAATCAAGAAAAACACACAATATCTAAATGAGGTTTTTTTTCGGATTTTTGTTTTCCTGATTGCATGGTTATTTCAAAAAAACGAATGTTTAGTCATCATCATTAACCAGCAAAACTAAACAACAATAGTTATTCAGGGTTAGCTTGATTGATCTTTGGTAATGAAAGAATGAACATCATCATTGAATGAATGGATGAAACTCGAAACTAAATAAACACATATATTATCCGTAGAAATAAGTGGAAAAAAAATAATAACCGGAACGAATAAAAGAAAAATCGTTGATATTTTCAAGCCTGAAAATCCATGCAAAAAGCGAAACGAAAACGAAAAAATTGGAGTAAAGATACAAATCAAAAATATCGATCAATCGATCCATAAACTTAAACCAAAAGAAGAAACAAAAAAAAAAAATAGATCAGACTTGGGAGTGGAATTTCTTTCATTTTCTCATTTTCTCGGCGCTAATCAAAAACAACGTACAATAATGTACAAACAGCGTTATCTTTTTTTTTGGCTTTGGTTGCCGATTTGAATGAATGAATGAATGGATGGATCGATCTAATCTATCGATCGATCGATCCAATCGACCGACCGACCGACCGACCGACCATAACCGAAATTTTTTTTCATCATCATCATCATCATCTTCTTTGCATAATATGACGCCATAATATATGCTTTCTTTTTTTTTTTTTTTTTTTTTTTTTGGTTATTCATCTCATTATCGGATTTTCTGATTTTTTCTTCGGTTCCCATTATATTATATTATGGTTGGCATAATCATAATCACCAGACTAAAGATACCAGCAGTATCATTCTTTCTCTCTCTCTCTGTGTGTTTTTGGTGGTTTTTCTCATTGATTTTTCTTTTTCTTTTTCGATCATCATCATATTCATAGCGGTTTCGGTCAATTTTTTTTATTCTTTGCTTTGTTATTTTATACGGGAGGGGGGTAACAAAAAAAGATTTTTCGATTTTGGATTTTGGTCCATACAACAACAAAAAAAATTAGTGATGCGAAAATGGAAATTTTTTTTTCGGTTCTAGTTTTATTCGGCTTCTTGTTCACAAAAAAAAACCAACTTTACAGACAAAACATACACATAGAGAGAGATAGTCGTAGGAATCTGATTCTCGGTATGGATGAATGATTCGAGATGGCCTACAAATTTTCATATCATTTCATTCCATTTTTTTCTGCCGAATCAATGGAAAAAAAAAGTTTTTCGCTTTTGATGATGATTTGGATGATAGAATCCATCAACAACAACCATAACCATAACCATAACAAACCGAATCAAACGGAAATAAATATAAATAGAGGAAAAGAAGAGAAGAGAAAGTAAAAGTAAAATGACATGTGACTGAAGATGAAAACATATTTGGGTTGAAAGAAAGCAAGAAAGCAAAGAAAAAATTTATAATAACAAATCGATTTTAGATATTGGACCGGATTCTGGAATGAAAAGAATAAAAAAAAAGTTTTTCGTTTTCCATTCATTCTTCATAACCATATCATCATCATCATGTGATGATCATTATCATCATCCCAATGACCATTATGATAATTCAACAGAAACAATGGAATAGAATAAAAGAAAAAAAGAAATGTTTGGATGGAATCTGATGACAACTTTGTTGTTGTTGATTCTTCTAAGTGGTTATTCTTTAAACACTTTTTTTTGTGTGCGTGTGTAAGCATTTGACATTTCATTTGTTGATGACCAGAATATTCCAGAATTCCGGTTGTACCTAAATAATATAAATTTATTGAGAAGTGTCACCGAGAAAAGAAAAAATTCCGAGAAAGTGAAAGAGAAAGAAAGAGAACTCGATTCGTTTGATTGACATAAATGGATGCAATACTTGAAAAATAGCAAATAAGGTTTTCAATTCAAAAAAAAAGTTGGCTATTGTGAATATTCAACCAAAAAAAACCAAATGGATAGCCATAAAGAAAAGAAAAGAAAATCTGTTGTTTGGGTTTGAGATCGAAGAAAAGCTTCTTCTTCTTCTTCTTCTATTTCAAGATGAAAAAATCAATGATGCAATGAAAATCTAATCATAAAAAAATTTTTCTTTTTTTTTCATTTTAAAGAAAATTGACAAACAAAATACTATTTGAGGGTTTTTTTTTAAAAAGAAAATCTTATTTAGGAAGAAATTTTCAAACATTGGAAAAACAGAATCAGAAATAGTTTTCTCCATTGGAAAGAATTTGACAGATTTTTTTTTCTCAGTTATGGCCATTTTCCAATCAACCGCTAAACTGTCAAAAAAAAGTTCAATATATTTTCATTGTGGTTGTTGTTGTTGTTTCTGTTGTGGTTTTACAAAATTCAATATCCAATAAATAGAAAAATAGCAGAGAAAATGTATTTTGTTTCCATTGATTCCATCAACAAAAAAAAAGAGAAAAGATTTACAAGAAACTACTTACAAGATAATTCAACATCAGGTTTCTTTTTAGTACGAGCTTTTATTACATCCGAACCAGGACCACGACCCAATGAATTTGTTGCGAATACTTGAAATTCATATTCTTGATCTGGTTGTAGATTATAAAGGCTAAATACTTTTGAATCGGATGGTTGTACACGCATTGTTTTCCAACCACTATCATCATCTTGTGATAATCGATATCTGAAGAAAAATTGGGAAAAAAACAAAAAGGAAAAAGTTAATAAGAAGTTTTCTGAAAATAAAGAGCAATAAAAAAACTATAGTCACAGAATGACATTAAACAAAATGTTCAACAACAACAACGTTTAATGTTTTTTTTTTTCTTTTAACGGAAAAAATCTCTTTTTAAAACAAAAAAAAAACAACATTTTTATGGCTTCAACATTCAATTCAATCGACAAAACTTAACCATTTTCATTCAAGGGCCCATCATCATCATCATTATTGTGATAATTGCTTAATCAATCATCAAATAATAACTTAAAAACTACTACTGCTTGCTATTAAGTTTAAAGAATTTCTTTTTATGATTTCAATTTTTTTTTGTTCATCACTGATCATGTTTCTAACCTTTGGTAAGCGAAAGAAGAAGAAGAAGAAGAAAAAGAAGAATGAAATGAAAATGATTCATTCGTTTTTTATTAAGGAGAATGTTTCGAAAGTAAAAAAATAGGGGAAAAAAATTGATAATGATAACAATATTAATTGACTTCTTTCGAATAAATTCCATCTGAAAATTGTTTTTGTATCTATGTATAGGAATGCAGAATCTAAATGAAGAATCTTGAAGAAAATGAATCTTAATCTTTTTTTCTCTCACACACATACATAATGGATATTTTTTCCATCAAGTTTCATTTCAATCATTCTAATGAATCTTTATCATCTTGTTTTTTGTTTTTGGATGGTCGATTCCGGTTCATAATGATGACCATTTCATTAACTTTTTTTTGAAGAAAAAAAAACATTATCTTTATCATCATATAAATGAATGGATCGCTATTTTTATAAAGATAAGTTTTAAATAACTAAAATACAATCTTCTTCACAAAAAAAAAAAACTAACTAACTAACTAACTACATAAATCAAACATCTTGTTTTATCTAATCTTGTTCATCATCATCATCATCTTTACATATGTTTTTCCATTCATTCATTCAATTCAATTCTTAGGAAAATTTATTCTCCATTTTGATATAGACAAAATTCAATTGAAATAAAAAAAAAGAATCGAAATCTGCTTAGGTAATCTCAAATCTTTCTTTTTGTTTGTTTGTTTGTTCAGTTGCATTATTCAATTGGGCAAAAAGAAGAAACAGAAATTGAATGGACAATATTGATTTCCATTATCATTTTTCATCGCCCAAACAACAACAACAAGTATTTCAAAGGAATAAAGAAGATTCAATTATTGAAAATGGAAAATATAGTTTTTGGCCTTCACCAAAAGAAGAAAAAAACTTCCAAAAATTCCATAAGAAAAGAATCTTGCCTTCCCCTCTCTTTTACACAAACACACTTTTAATCTAAACGAATTGAAAAAAATGGAAACAGAATGAATGAATGAATGAAAATCAAACTTTTCAATTTGAATCCAAAGAAGAAGAAAACATTCAATGAATGTGTGAATTGAAATGAAATGAATTGAAATGTTTTTCAATGAAAAGAAAAGCAACAACAGAAACATTCATTTGAAAATTCACTAAGTTTTCGTGTTTTTTTTTCTTTCTCCAAAATTCTATGTAAAATTTTAAATAAAATTTTCATCATCATTATTCTCAATAATGATTATGATTCTGGCATTCTGGTAGAATATCTACGATAATGAAAAAAAATTCAATTTCAATTTGTAACAATGACACACAATTGTCCACAGGGACTTTGTTTGTTTGTTTGTTCGTTCGTCTGATGATAATGAAAAAACGAAATTTTCTCCTTTTTTTCTCTCTCTCATCTGATTGAGATTTATAGAATCTATAAATAGCGAAATACAAAAATTGCAGAATTTCCCATTCCTCATCACTATTATCACAAAGTATTTGATGAATGTTTCAAAAGTGGGTAAAAGGTTTTTCAATCATCATCCATTTTATTCAAAAGAAAAATGAATAAAATGAATGCAAATAATCATTTATGAATGTGAAAAAAAATTAAACAAATTTTTCATTAAAATTTAATTGAAAATTTCATTTTGAGTGTTTTTGTTGTTGTTGTTGTTGTTTTTTTAATTTAAAAAAGATGATAATAATTTCAATTCAGTTCAGGTTTTTACATTCAATTGATGATTCGATCGATATTGAGAAATTGACAAAATACAAAAAACAGAAAAACAAACAAACAAACAAACACATTTACCTGATTGTAAAATGTTGTCGTAGACCACCATCAAAATTTGGTTGCCACATTAATGTTGCTGCATAGGCACTTGTATTGATAGTCAAATTGTTTGGTGCATAAGGCGTTGTACCTAACATGTTGTTGAAATTTTTATATAATAGGAGGAATTGAACGAGAAAACAGAAAACAGAAAAAAATATTATCAAATTATCGATCCAGATATTGAACAAAAAACAAAATAATAATAATTTCTGGACAAAAAATTAACCGAAAAAATGAAAACAAAAAAAATCTAATTTGTTCAATGATTTGGAACCCACCAACCAACCAACCAACATTGAAAATTACACACACAGCCATTTCATCATTTCATTCCCATTCACTAATCATAATGTTTAGGGGTGATGATTATGTTTGGTGAGTGGGTGTTGGATTTTCGTTCTCTCTGTGTTTCCATGTTTTCACCATATGAATTTTTTTTTCTTTGCTTTGCTGTTTTTGTTGTTGTTGTTGTTTGCTGTTTGTTTGTTAATAATGTTTTTTCAATCATAAATGTGATGTACACATTTAGTAAATGTTTAATATCTTGGATGCAAACCTCCCACACTATACTACAACACTACAGCAAAACCAGAGCCAAAAATAAAAATAAAAATATGGAATCCATAAAAACCAAACCAGTGGGGAGGAAAACCAAACCCGAAATAAAAAAAAAATAAAAAAAAAATAGTGTTCCAGGAGAGAAGGCGTTTGTCATTCTTTTCAATGGTCCTAAATATTATATGAGATCATCATCATCATCAATGTCTATAAATAAAATGAAATTTTTTTTTTTTGTCATTTACAAACCCTATTATTATAGAAGACTAACTGAAGAAAAATCAAATATTTTTTTTTTTTTAAAAAAACCCTACACTTTTACAGCAGCAACAGAAGTTTTATAATGATGATGATTATGTTGATTATAATAATGATGATGATGTTGATAAACTATTTTTTTTTTTTTTTTTGCAGGGTAGAATATTACAAATTCAATTTTGTGTGTAATGTACAAAATATGTGTGCGTTTTTGGTTTTCAGTTCTGCTGTTATTGTTGTTGTTACTATTAATCTAATTACAAAATAATTATCATAACTTGTATGCATATATATGTAAATAATATTTTCAAAACATGATTTGTTTTGGAATGTTATTGATTGATTACATGTCCTAAATACCATCGTTTGGATGTTTTGTTAATCAACTAATGAATGTTGTAGCCTAATGAATGTAATTAACTGATTTAAATCTAGTATATAAAGCCTTCCTAAATTATCATTCAATCATCGAGTATTTTGGAGATCTATGATCTTCATATGCTTGGTCAATAAAATATTTTATTCTAAATTATATCCCGTTTTATCATTACAACGCCAAAGCTGCACACACAACATTCGAACACGTAAAGATTTACGTTGAAGTTTCCATTTATTAGTTACAAGCCAACAGGATGTCAACAGTGGGAATCTCCAATGTTTCAATCAATATCTGTTCGTACAACACACCGCCCAATCAATTCAAGTAAAATGAAAACGAAAATTTGAAAATTTTAACCAAGCTGATTGACCAAATTGTTTCGAAAAACTAAGTATCGTTTCATCAAAGTTTTCAATATCAAATTAATTCAATTATCAAGATTTAAATTTCAAATTGTTTCAAAAAGCTCAATAAAGCGGAAGGTAAGCGTTGAGGTAAGAATCTATCAAAAAAGAGGCCTCCGAAAATATGCTGTAAATCCTTGGCAGCCTAAGGGTAATCAAATTCAAATTCAAATTCAAATTCAAATTCAAAAAAAAAAACCCGATAAAGCTGAAGGTAGGCGTTAAGGTACGCACCTCGTCAAAAAATGGTTCACCAAGACACGCATCTTTAACAGCTTGAGAGCAATCAAAATAATCAAAATTTTATCAAGAAAAATTGAAGAAATCGTATGAAAATTTTATGTGAAATAAGAAACGTTTTGACAAATGATTTGTGTCAAAAAAACTTGAAAAATTATCAAACTGACTTATTGTTTTGCTGAACTGGTTTTCCAAAATATTTCCAATATCGTCAATATTATCCCTAAATTCCACACACCAAATACTTTACACAGATATACTGGATTATCTGTTAACAACATCATTGCAGTTATAACCATGGAGCTGATGCAGGAAACAACAACAACCTGATTCGGCCCGCCAGCATCATCTTGAGCGAGGGGATGTAAATAATATTTTCAAAACATGATTTGTTTTGGAATGTTATTGATTGATTACATGTCCTAAATACCATCGTTTGGATGTTTTGTTAATCAACTAATGAATGTTGTAGCCTAATGAATGTAATTAACTGATTTAAATCTAGTATATAAAGCCTTCCTAAATTATCATTCAATCATCGAGTATTTTGGAGATCTATGATCTTCATATGCTTGGTCAATAAAATATTTTATTCTAAATTATATCCCGTTTTATCATTACAACGCCAAAGCTGCACACACAACATTCGAACACGTAAAGATTTACGTTGAAGTTTCCATTTATTAGTTACATATATATTTTTATTCTAAAACTTTTTTGTATTAATAAAGCTTAATAATTGGATGGTTAACAAAAACAGAGAAAAAAAACTTCCCGGAACAACATGCTTTACATAATATCACCGTTTTCTATACCCGTAACTATGTGGAATGTTTTTTTTGTGTGTGTGCTATATTAACCCAAATAACCATTAACAGAAAAAAAAATCCAAACAAAATGGATATTTTTTTTGATGTTTTTTTTGGCTGTTATTGATATGTATTCGTTTTTGGCAAGAAAATGAAGGAATTTTGTTTTTCAAACATGAATTTTTTATGAGTTTCATTGATTGATTGATCAATATGACCGTAATATATGATTGATCGTTGATGTTATGGTGGTTTTTTTTTGAAAAAATTTTGGTTCATTTTGAATAAATAAATAAGGAAAAAATGTATCTGTAATAATTACCATTCATTCGTATTTCAGTTGATGCAATTAATGTTGCAATTTCATTTTCAATAACACATTCATAACGACCAAAATCTTCTTTACGTAATTTAACCAATGTTATATTACCATTACGTTGAAATGAATGTTTGGGCATTTTTCCATTACTGCCAACCTTTAAGGTCAATCCAAAACAAAAAAAAACGAAAAAAATCGATCAATAAAACGAAAAAATTAATATTTAAAATCAAATTTGATCGATTGATCAATTCAAGTAAACAAGTTTTTTTCAGTTTAGCTATGAAAATAAAGATAAAAATAAAAATTTCTGATCAAAAAAAAGCCTTCCAAAACTCATAAATACAGAATACTAATTCCGTTTTTTTTTCATTTCATTAAATTATCATTGAGTATCGTCATTAAAGAATTTTTTCCCATTTTCTACTGCTTTTTTCCCTTCTTTTCCCTTAATTTTCTCTTTTATCGGAAGCAATAAAATTTATTATCAACATCCAGAAAAAAAGGATGCTAGCGAAGGGGAAGAAAGTGTTTTTTCCCTTCTCTTAATCCTACCAGCAATGATAAAAAAAAAGAGAAAAAAAACAATTAAATTAAATTCAGTATTTGCGAATACGAATATTTATTACATTTTTAAAAAGATTTGAAAGAATTTTATTTTGTGTAGTTAAAATATTTAACAAAATTATCATTTTCTTCTTTTTCTTTTTCTTCTTCGAAAATAATTTATATTCGTTTTTCAATGAGGAGAAAAAATTCAAAATACATACCCGTCTCCAACTGATTTTTGGTTTTGGTTGGCCCATTCCTTCACATGACATTGTTACATCATCATCTAATGATGCTACATAATATTCTTGTGGTGATATTTTAAACATTGGTGGTTCTTTTTTTGAGGAAAATGATGAATGAATGGAATGTTTGTTTGTTTGTTTGTTTTTCCAGTTATTGCAGCAAGAGAGAAAAAAAAAGAAATGAAAAAGATTAGAAAATGAAAAACGAAATTCATCATTTGAAATTGAATTGAATTGTTTGGTGTCGTCAATGTTTGTCTGTCTCAACGATACTTGAAAATTTTCTTTTTCTGATCCATAATTCATTCTGGAAAAGAACAGTTGAAGATTTTTTTTCCAGTTTCTGTTTGTTTATTTTTAATTTATAATTCATTTTTGTTCCCAGAAAGTTTCTTTTTTTTCCCAAAATGATGATTATTGTCAATGTC
Source organism: Dermatophagoides pteronyssinus (assembly GCF_027571235.1). Classification (NCBI taxonomy): domain Eukaryota; kingdom Metazoa; phylum Arthropoda; class Arachnida; order Sarcoptiformes; family Pyroglyphidae; genus Dermatophagoides; species Dermatophagoides pteronyssinus. The sequence continues at coordinate 792,837 of NW_027461530.1, forward strand.
AAACATGACATACATTCTGAAATGTGCGTGCTTGAATATTTTCTTGAAACTTTTTTTTTACTGTAAAATTTCTCAACTTTAAGAAACGAGAATTTTTGAAAACCAAAAAACTTTTTTCTTTCAATGATTTTTTTTGTGTTCATTTTTCATTTCATTCGTGTTATCCACACCAAAAACACCTCACTTTTTTACCATCAAAAATAAAACACAGAGAAAGAAATCCAGTAAAAAGTTTCATTCATTCAGTTATTTTTCTGGAAAAAAGATTCTTGTTTCATTTCAAATCAAATGAAATTCGGTATTACAACTGACTACTGTACTACTTTTTACTATCAAAAGAAAAGTTCATTGGTTATATATAACCAAGGATAACTTTCAAAAAATAAATGAAGAAAAATATCGAAAAGAAAATGGAACCGTTAATCTTTTTTTTTTTTTTTTTGTTTATCCGATTAAATTGATGCTATTTTTGGAACTGAAAGAAAAAAAAAGTTGAAAAGTAGTGAAGAAGAAATTCTTTAGTTTACAAACATTAAATGGTGTACAGAATACAGAGACTATTCTCGTTTGACCCAAATTCGCTATTAATTTGAATTTTAATATTCAAATCAATTTTTCTCATCTCTTGGATTCTTTAAATGAAATTCAATATTAGAAATAAAGAAAATGAAGAAAATCAAATGAAGAAAGAAAAAAAACTGATGATGTTTTTGTTATTATTATTATCATGTACAGAATAGATTCATTACATTCAAAAATCAACGAAAATCAAAAAAATCAAAACAATAAAATATGAATGTCGTTGATAGAAACAGAAATTTAACAAAGTCAGCATATTTTGATTGATTTGACTATATCATTATCATGATGATCATGATGATCATTATCGTTTTTTATATATATGATTTTTGAATCAAAAAACAACAACAAATTCTCTATCTATAAAATTGTTATTGTTCATGTTTAATGATCATGATCATCATGATCATCATGATGATGAAACATGAACAATCGAAAATCCATTTGTCATCATCATTTGGCATTCGAAAGATTCATTCATTCATTCATTGCTATGTTACCCAAAAACAACCAAACCAAACCAAACCAACTATCATCATTATCATTTACCCTCGAAAAACAAAAATTGGTGTGTGTAACATATATGAAATTCTCTTTTCGGTATATATGAAAAATAACCAACCAAAAAAATAAATAAATGGCTATTTATTTTCTTTTACTTTAAAGATTTTTCTCAAACGATTCTTCTTCTTTTTCTTACATACGATCATAAGTCACTTAAACTCATTGTGCTACTGGGTACAATTAAACAATTGTGAAAGATGATTTTGTTTTTGTTTTTTTTGCTGAAAAACAAAAAATAATGACCAAGAGAAGAAAAAAACTCCAGATTAATTCCATTTGGTTCGGTTTTGGTTGTAAAGATTTGATGATTAATGAATGTTGAAACGAAGGGAAACAACGAACGAAAATCGTTTGATTCGTTTGTAGCCAGAATGGTCAATATACAACGTGAAAAACAAAACGATCAATGAGAATCAGCAAGAATAATTTTTCAATATTATATTCCTTCTTGCAATAACTAATAAATATACAAACGTCAGGATTTTTTGGAAAGGGCTGAATAGAAATTCTGGAAAAAAAACTGAAACTCGAATGGACAATAATAATAATCGACATTAAGCAATGACAATGAGAGAGAAAGAGAAATCTGGTATAGTTTTTCTGAAAATAGAATTGACTTTTTTTTCTGCTGGTACCCAAAATCACAAAAATGACAATGCAATGATGGTAATGTTAATGTTATTTTTTCCTTTTTTGCTGGCTGGATTCATTTTTCTTGTTTCGGTTTTGTTCATTTGGAAATCGAATCACGAATTTTTTTCAACGTTGCCTTTTTTTCACTTTATTTTCTTTCTGCACGTATTATTATTATGTGTGTGTGTGTGCGTAGAAATCTATCAAATATGATGACCATCACAAATGATCATCACATTTTTTTTTGTTGTTGTTGGCTATTACTATAGTCGTCTATATTGACCATCATATACGTGAGAAACATGGTAGCTTTTCCGTGCGATTCAAGGCTACTTATTAAATATCACAGTTACGGTTAAAATAGCCTACTATAGACACTATACTGTCTACAAACTTTAATCATCATCAAAAAGACCACACACAGAATAAAAAATAGTAATAATGATCATAGAATTTTAGTGTTATAAATAAAAATGTAGGGTAACTATTTCAACAAACAGACACACAAACAAACATGCACACGGATGGATAGAAATAGTTTCAAAAAGAAAAAATTCAAATACAATTGAATTGATTATATCATTTGGAAATGGTTACATGGTTCAAATGAATGGTTTTTTTTTGTAGCATTGAACACAAACGATGATAGATTCATTAGAGAAGAATAACAAAAAAAACAAAAAAACCTAAATCTTTCATCGTCCTCATTCACCTGTATTCATTCACATTTACTATTCTGTGATTCTTTATCAGTAAACCAGACATCTGAAATAACATATTGGTCTATTTATTTTGTTTCTAGCCGACCAGACACGATAATTATAATGATTATATTAATTTTCATCTGTTTGTTTGTGGTCTTATAGACCAAACAAAGCAACCACAAACTGGAAAAATTGTTTTAAAAAAAACAGAAACTTTAATAGTTTTATCATCATTATCATCAACAAACATTGAATAAATTATCCTGATTACATCCTGATGTTGTTGTTAGATTTCGTTTATTATTATTGTTTGGTAACCCAGAAAAAACAAACATCTGTTTTTTTCTTTAACAAATCACAAAAACAGAAACCAAAATAATAATATTATCATCATCATCATTATCATCATTGTCCTAATGTTTAATTCAAAATGTAATGCAGTGAAGCCAACTTTTCCTATTTTCTTTAAAGTTTGCCTTTTGCAGAACGAGCTTTCATTTTGTTTGATAAAAACAGAAAGATTAAATTTTCAAAATTTCGTTTCAAAATTTCAAACGATATTCCCAATATCTATCTGCGTTTTTTTCCTATCTGTGTTTTTGCTTTGCTTTACCAGCCAGACTGAATCGTTCGATATTGATGGTAAAGACAAAAACGAAAACGAAAAGTCGATCAAAGAAAAAAGAAGATCAGAAACAGCCATTACAAAAAGGGGAACAAAATTATTGATTTAGTTTTGAAATTCAATGAAACTGAAAAAAAAACAACAAACAACCATAAATAAAATTCTGTTTTTTCTGTTTTTTGTTTTCAAAAGACTCTTCAAAAATACATTAACAACACACACCATTGAGACATTGAGAGATAGGCAAAACATGAATCAATTATAATGATAAATTCTTGTGAGAAAAAAACAATCAATCAAATAAACAAACAAACAAACATAAAAAACACTTACCACGAACAATAACTTCCATTGAATTTGAGCTTTGTCCAGTACCTTGTAGATTATATGGTGTACAACGATAAAAACCATGATGTTCTTGCGATACTTTATGAAATAATAATGAACCATTTGATAATAATTCTACATTTGGTAATGTTGTTGGATCAAACATTCGATGATCTTTTGTCCATGTTGCAAATTGTAATTGTGGTGATGCCTGTATATAACAACGTACAATACCGGACATACCAAGAGGTAGATATTGTCGTGCAGGTGAATATGTTACACGTGCTGGAACTAAATGAAAAACATTCAAATTGATGATAAAATCATTTTGAAAACAAAAATATATTCAACTTACATTCAACACTAAGATGAGCAGAGGCAGTATCTGGTTCACCAATACCATTGGTAGCATCACAGGTTAATTTACCACTATCATCAGGTTCAGCTGATAATATTACTAATGTTCCATCGGATTTTATTTTAGTACGATGTGCTAATTTTGGTAATTGACTTATAAGGATTCCTTTATGATACCAACGATAAGTTATATTGGATGGTGTACCACGTGCACCACATGACATTTCAACACGATTATTTTCCAATACAGTTGTATTACGTGGTGGATTAACAATTTCAGCTGGTGATGATATTAATACTTGCGTATTGGCCGATATTGAACCTTGACGATTTTTAGCAATACAAACATATGTACCGGTATCTTCTTTTTGTATTGATTTTAATATTAATTCACCACCATGAACACGTATTGAGGCACTATTTTGAACTAAAGAATTATCCTAAATTCGACCAATGTATTCAATGTTAATCATTCATTTTTCATTTAATTTTTCAATGCAAAATTTACCTTTTGCCAAAGAACAGTTGGTGTAGGTGTACCATGTGCACGACAATGTAATGTTAATGAATCACTTGTTTTAACAAAAACAGCTTCCGGTGGTTTTTCCTTAAAATGTGGTGGCGCTTAAACAATTATGAAAAAAATTAGATAAAAATCATTAACAACAATTCAGGATTCGAGATGCAAAACAACAACAGCAACAACCAGAATAATGATTGAATTCTTTCGTTTGACAATTCTTGTTTCTCAATTCTAAAGAGTTTTTTCTGACTTTCAATCAATCAAAATTTGCTCATAAATTCCTATTAATGAATATTAATTAATTAATTAATAATCGAACGTAATCAATAATTTTCAAAAAAAAAAAAAATGATCAAGATGAATCGATCGATATTCTGTGACATTGTATTCATTTACAAAATAAGAAACAAAAAACAAAAAAATCTTGGAAAATTTTTCAATGAACCTCCAAATCAACAACAAGATTTTAATGAATCTTGTCAATTTTTTTTTGCTGTTGTTGTTCGATATTGATTAAGAGTTTTTCTATTTCGCTCATTTTTTTATTAACCCTTTTTTTCCATATCAATGTCGTCATATTGAATAATTTATCGTTTTTTCTCTTTTCTTTTCTCGATTTTTTTCTCGTTTCGATTTTGATTCATTTGATTTTTTTTTCGTTTAGCAAGAAAAATTGGAAAAAAATGATTAATGAATCCATCTATAACTCACCATCATAATCATCATAAGCTTCTCTACCCTGCATTACAAAAGTATTACGGGAAAAAAATGAATGAATCATCGAACCAAACCAAAAAAGCCTGAAAAAACGAATCTGATTCGTTTAAAAATTAATTATTTTTTCCCTTTCCCTACGTTGAATATTCATTTAGAACGTTGATACAATTGGAGAGGAAAAAACTAAAGTTTGTGAGAGAGAAAATCCTGTTACCTGCAAGGTTTTTCTTTCTTTTCACTCACTCTCCATTCTGAATGTTTTTTTGAAGTATTCAAAAACATTCTTGATTTGGATACTGTTTTTTTTAAATTCTTTGGATCGTCGTTGAAAGTAAAGTTTGTTGATCAAATTAACGTATGATACATTGGATATGGTGAAAGGGAAACAAAAAAAGAATGGAGAAAAAATTTAAATTTGAAGAAAAAAAAAGTTTCAAATTCTGAAAAGTTTTTCTAACATTAACATCTCATATTATCCATTTCAACAACAACAGCAAAAAAAACAGAATCTTGTTTTCGAAAACTAAACTAAAAAAAAAATTCATTTCAAAACTTTTGTATTATTGTGATTTGTACCAGACAGACAAACAAACAAGGAAAAAAAGTTGTTGTTGTTTTCACTTTCAACATCTTTTGTCAGGAACTTTTTTTTCTATTGTTATTATTTGATGAATATATACTTACAGTTAACTTCTAATAAAATTCTTGTACGATTTTTATTTGGATCATCATCATTATTTTCACGCATTAGATAAAAAACTTTACATTCATACCATCCTTGATCACTATCTTTAATATTTGATAAATTTAATGATGCTTGGGTATTTTTATCGACCAATGATACACGGCCTTCAAATCCTTCACCATATGTTGGATCAAAATTTTCATAAAAAATATATATTGGATTTTTTGAACCATCTTTATACCATTGTATCATGAATGGTTCGGTTGATAATACTGATGATATTGATGATGATGATGATGATGACAAAGATGTTAATTTATTTGTAATTAATGCTGCTTGATGATTATTATTTGGATTGTTATTCGATTTTGATGTTGATGTTGAAGATGGATTTATTGAAATCGATGTCGATGATGATGATGAAGACATTGATGATTCTAAGGCACATTTTAAAATCACATTATCACCAATATTGGCTGAAATTCTTTGCGATGTAACAAAAATCGATGATGATTGACCTGTAAATGAACAAAAAAAACAAAAACAAGAATATTTCATTAATCAAAATATTTAGCAAGATTCTGTTCAAAAAAAAGTAATAACATTTTTTTCAGTTGTTTTTTCTTCCATTCATCCCCCATGTACACATATCTGATGATAATGATGATTGCTCATTTGTTTCTCTCTCTCACCATCTCTATACTCGACAAAAATCAACAGCAAGAAAAATTCTCAACGCTGATGATGATGATGATGATGGTAAATGGATTAGGTATTTCCGTCGTCGTCGTCGTCGTCAACTATGTTTTTCTTTTTTTTTAAATTTTCAATTTCATTGGAAACATTTCCTCGTTGTCTCAAGACGACGATGAAAGTAACCAAAAGAAAACAAAAAATAGATAAATTCTTCTTCATCAATGTTTGCAACATTGGCAACCAATTGGATGAAAGTAAAACTGGAAATATAAATAAATAAAGAAAGGAAAATTGAAATGAGAAAAACACACACACCATACCCAAAAATAACCCGATTAATTTTTCTTTCCTTTACTTTTTTTCATTTTACTAACTTTCTCATCAACAACAACTATGTAGTGTTGTTCCAGATGTTTATGTCGGTAACGTTCCATAAAGAAAAGAAAAATTCCATCATCATCATACTACACTATACTTTTATTCCGGAAATTTTGTTTTTTCGTGTTTTATAATACACATCAATTTTGACTTTTATCATGCAGTAATGTTTTGCTGTTTTTCTCTTTCCCGACTTTTCATTTGTTTGTTTGTTTGTTGTTCAAGTAGATTTTCTCTCATTTATTTATTGTTGTTGTTTTCATTTTCATTCCATAATGCATTATACTATAGTTGTCATTTCCTTTTTTCATTTATTCAATTCAATTCAATCACTACGAAAGATATACACCAAAAAAAAATCAACTTTTATCCACAGAAAACCGAATGGCTGATGATGAGAGATGCTTGTGAGTGATGCTTTTTTCATCGAGACTATTTTTTTTTAATGTGGAGTTAAAAAAACTTAGAAAATGAAGTAGAAAAAACCATTTTGAATTGATATTTTCTGTTTAGTTTTTTAAATATCTATTTCTACCCTATACCCAAACGAAAATGGATCACTTTTTTCTTGTTTTGTTTGAAGATTGGTATTAAATTTTCCTTTTTCATTTTCACATCCAAAAAAAAAAATCCCAATTTATTTTTTTTTTTTTTTTCGTTATCTCTTTTTCTGCACTTATTCACTATATTCGTTTAGTCTTTACTCGTTGATTCATTGCACACACACACACACATAATGTCATTTTTTTTACTGTTCATCATCATCATCATCATCATCATTAGTATTAATATCACTATATATATGCAACCATTCTCTCTCTCTCTCTCTCTCTCTCTCTCTCTCTCTCTCTCTCTCTCTCTCTATGGAAAAAAAGAAGAAAATCAAATCAATTTTTTTTTCTTTGCTTTTGATTCTTTGAAATAACACTGATGAAGATGCCAAGAAGAATCGGTATAGAATCTTCCATATAGTCAATGATATTTACCTCCTAAATTTCTTGATGGTAATGGGAAAAAACCCATAGTGAAAACATCTTGGATAAGACAACAACAACAACAAAAATTCAAAGTAAAGAATGAAAAAAAATGAAAATCTCCATTTACGTTATAAGATATAATGGTTTTGTTTTCTACAAAAACAAACAAACAAACAACAGAGCAGAACAGAGCAGAAAATTCAAGAAACCAGATTTTCTTTTCTTTTGTTTTTTGCTATAGAATATTATGGCTCATTAATTTTATATATCAAAAGTATACAAACACCATTCAAACAACCAAAGAAAAAATGGATCCAACATTGGTTGAAAATTTTTTTCAACGTTTTTTGTTTTTTGTTTTAGTCGATCCATTTTACCATTTTAGCTGAATGAATGAATGAAAAACAGAAAAACAGCATCATCAACTATTCATGGAGAAGAAGAGGATGATGACGATGATTCTCAATATCACAATGATTACTACTGCTGATATTGTGCAGCAAAACAAAAAAAAACTTTCATTTTCTGACTCAATTTCTGAATCCAAATATAATTTTGGAATCAAGTTTTCCTCTTACTTTCACTCTTATTCTATACCACCTAAAACAAATGATATCGATAAACAAACTCAATATACAGACACGCATTAGGAAACATGTTTTTTGTTTTCGTTTTTTGTTTTCGAATGGGACTGTCAAGAATCCAAAAAAAAACATACATACACATTGCAGGAATATAAAAACAAGATAAGAATCTTTTTTATTTTATTCTGTTTTGTTTTTTGTTTTCTGTTTACACGTTGTTTTATTTCAAAGAAATACATGTTGTTTGTTGCTGTTGTTTTTTGGGTGTCATTGTTGTTGTTTGTTGTTTGTATTTGAAAACATAAACCAACAACAACAACAACAACAACAACATGGATTCTGTTTTTTTTCTTGAAATCCATCCTATGTATAACAAAAAAAAAAAAGAAAGAAAGAATCCATTCCACTCACTCTCTCCCTGGTTTCTTACATCATTCGACTATTATGAAATGATTTTCTTTTGCCTACCAACAATGAAATCAAAAAAAAAAAAAAAAAATCGATTGATCATGTATGGTGGTGGTGATGGTCAACCACACGTTGTTGTTGTTGTTATTGTAAAATCATGTCAAAGGTGACCATAACAAACAACAAACAACAACAACAACAACAATGAAAAAACCATACTTTATCATCATCATCCGATGTTGATGTTTTTTTCCAAAGAAAAAAGAATATCGATTTTTTTTGCTGTTTTTGTTGTTGCCTTTCAAAATATGAACAGAATAAAGAAAAATGATCATAGAAAAAAAATCCATAAAGCAAGTAACAACAACAACAATAACCGAAAAAAATCGCTGTCTATCCGGTTTGTTCGAATTCCCCCCTACAAACAACGACACAAAGAATTTCAATTTCAATTTTTTTGGTTATATGAACGAAAATGAAAATGAAAAAAAAATCAAACTGGTATCGGTTTTTTGGTTTCTTTACTAAAAGTTTTTCTTTTTTTTGAATGAATGAAGATTGATTGATTGATTGATGATGCATTTATTTTTCGTGGGCAGAATAGAATTGATGCCGGTCGAAATCGATTTGAAAATCGAAAATGGAAAGAAAAAAGACCAAACAACCAACCAAGCAAAGAGAGAGAAATTCATTTTCTTTTTTTTTTCTTCGAAGATCAGATTTTGAATGCCGGGAATTTGATGGATATTTATTTATTTCCCGTTATTTTCTGTTGGTGTTAGGATTGTTATTCGATTTCCATTTTGCATCATTTTAAACCAGTATGGTTCGAGTGGATTCAAAATAGAAAATGAATGAATGTTTTGACATTTATCATCATCAGTAGTCTTCCCTTTGAATGATGAATAAGTTTAAAATTTCATTAAATTCTGCATACAACAAACAAACAAACAAAACGAAAAAAAAATCGATTATTTCAGCAATCAAAAGAAATTTTTCGACAATTAAAAAAAAATTCATTGAAAATTCATTATCATCATTGAAATGAAAAACAAATGAAAAAACAAAAACAAAAACAAAATCATAAAATGACGTAATCATCATCGAATTGATGATGTTTTCTGATCAAATAAATCAGTTTTCCCTCCATTATGTGGATTCTATTTTGTTCCACTAATAATAATATTCCTATTGAATTCAATTCGGGTATTTTTTTCCCGTCTTTTTTGGTTCGTTTGATTCTTTTTTTTTATTTTGTTTCTAGATTTCATCCAGTTGATGATGTCTCCATTTTGTTTTCTATTTTCTATTTTGATATTTTCCATTTTCTGTTTGAATGATTTTTTGAACAACAACAACATTGTTATAATTTGGTTGTTTCGGTTGTTTGTTTCCATTATAACCGACCAGAAAAAACAACAATTTTTTTTTTGTTTTGTTTCAAAAAAAAAAAAAATTATTACAATTCCCACATCATCATCATGACAAGACATATCGTTTGTTTGTTTGTACAAAAACTACATAGAAAAACAACAAAACAAAATACTTTTTCCAAACAGAAAAACGATATAACAAAATAATAATAATATGGCCATGCGAAAATGGATTCAATTTTTATAATGAAAATCATCAACTTTTTCGGTTATTTTGTTTTTGTCATTTGTTTGAATGGATTTTCTCCTTCTTCTTCTTCTTCTTCTTCTTGTTGTCATTGAAGCAATGGCCAAAACGAAAAAAAATCAAACTAATTCAACCATAAATCAATCCGTTTTTTTTGTTTTGTTTCTTTTCATCCATTTTTTTCGGATGTTACTGTCCAAAAAAAACGAGAATAACATTGAATACAATGAACAACAAGCAAAATTCTGATGAAAAATTTTGGGGAATCAAATCATTTCTTCAACTTAATGAATCTGGATGGTCAGGAATCTGAGCAAAAAGAACTCATTTTATATTCCATTTTTTTTTTGTTTGTTTGAAAATTCAAATTGAAATTCATTTCTTTCAAAAGAAATTTCTTGTAATTTAATCCTGTATTATATATTGAATGTCATGGTGATGAACAACGAACGAACAAATGAATAGGAAAAAAAGAAGAATTTTTTCCTGGAAAAAAAAACTTTATTGCAGTATAAGAATTCTCAACACACACACACACACAGAATTTGAAATGGAACAAAAAAAAAATCTTCAATGATCAAATATCCACCCACGTACCATTCAAATAACAATGTTTGATTCAAACTTTTCAAACTGATTATGATTATTCTTCTTCGTCTCTCTCTCTCTCTCTCTCTCTCTCTCTCTCTCTCTCTCTCTCTCTCTCTCTCTCTCTGAAACATCAAATCTTTTTGCTGACCATATCACATCTTTTATGTTTTTTTTTTTGGTAAAAAAATCCGTAAAACATTACGGTATTTTCATATATCCATGTCCATGAATGTAATTTTTATAAATATTCAAAATATGATTGAAAATCTATTATATCAATGTTTGTAATCAACATTTTAACACCATAAAAACCCAGAAAAAACGAGAAAATATTCAAGGATGAAATGGCAGAAAAAAAATTGCAAATTCAACAATTTTTTTCCATACATTCATTTTTGATTGTCGACATTTTTCATTCATTTTTTGTTTTCTCAGTTTGTTTCATTGGAAAAATAGAGAATCATAAAATGTTCATGATTTATATTTTTCTAGAAAATGGTTGTTTTTTTTTGTTCCCCTTACCAAAAAGAAAAAGAAGTTGAGATTTATCGATTGTCAAGAAAAAGAGAAACAAAACAAAAAAAAATCCCAAAATAGACATTCTAAAACGCCAAATATCCATCATCATCATCATCATTGCCATCATCATCGTCGTCGACTATTTTGCGGCATTTTCTTTCGTTTACAATGGCCATTTTGGAAACAAAATGGCAATTTGTTTCTTTGGGTTTACTGGACACACACACACAATTCATTCTTTTTTTACTTTTTTTTTTTGTCAAGCAAAACGAAGCGAAACAAGAAAAAAAAACCCAATTCAATCCAAATCGACAATTTGATGACGACAAATTGGTTGTTGTGTGTGTGATACACACCAGATTCGGAGAAAATGAAAAAACATATAAAAAAAATAAACTAGAAAAAAAATTTCAACAGCAACATCCAATATTAGATACAATATATCATTTGGAAAAAAAGAAGGAATTTGACATGGCTTGATTTCACATTCGGAAAACTCGAAATGGCACAATTTAGCAAAACATTCAAATATCATCATTAACAACAAGGGCCGAAAAAAATGGAATAAAACAAAATTCTCGGCTATTATAACCGAACCAAGTAGAAATAGAACAAGGTTCCATGGAAAACCAGAATAATTTTTGGTCAACCTAAGCAATATTTTTAAGGGCCTGTTTCTGCTTTCGTATATTTTCATTGTTGTTGTTGTTGTTGATTAATATATGCCTATTTGGCTGATTTCTTTGCTTCAAATCTCTTGACTTTTTCCTATTTTGTTGTTGTTGTTGCTTTTAACAAAAAATGAATGTAACTTATCACGTATCTATCGGTACGTTAGGTTAGTTAGTTAGTTTCAGACAATCATTTTTCATGTTTGTTTTTTTGGACCTGGAAATTTTTTTTTCTCGTTTCGCTTTTCTTTAGCATCATCAAAAATTATTGTGAGTGTGTCCAGGTCGAGAAAAAAACGAAAGAAATTCATACGATAAGTGAAACCACTATACTAGAGAAGAAGAAGAAGAAAAAACTAAAAACTAGAGCAAGCAAATTAAAGTAAAGTGGATTCGGGCAAATTCTTGAATCGATTTTTCTTTTCTTTTCGCTCTGTTCTAAAGTAAATTTTTTTCTGTTTCTGGTTTTTCTGTTTGTAATTCAATTTGAAAGAAATTGTGAGAGATGTATGTCTGTATGAGAAATGAAGAGAAAAAAAAATCCATATCTTCATCGATTCTTAAACAAAATTTGATTTCGGTTTCAGTTTTTTGGCTTTTGGTGAAAAGAAACACAAGTGGAAATCTTTACGAAAAAATTTTACCCAAAAACATTTCAAAAGATCTCAAGATACACTCAATGATGATGATGATTTTGAAGTGAAAAAAATTCAATTTTAATGGATACCCAAAAAAAAAAACAAGAAAAAAAGAAGAAAATTTTTGTCAATTTGACCACCAGCAATGTTTTTTTTTTTTTTGCTAATGATTTCAATTTTTTTTAGATGACCATTGGATTTTGTTGCCAACCATTGAAATAAAAATATCATCATTATTTCAGATGAATTTAGCAGTGTTTTTTTCTCGCTCGCTTGGCTTGGAAGATAATGATGATGATGATATGGAAAGGAAATGATATATCCAACCACTATACTGTCGATTTGATTCGTGCGATCAATTCTATTTTTTTCGTTGTCCTTTTTCTTAATTTGTTGTGAGAACGAAGGGAAAACAAAAAAAAAAAAAAACATTCATGTTTTTGATCATCAAGATTGATCAATTTCGATTGAACAAATATCGACTAATACTACAAACAACGACTACAATAACAATATAAAATGATTTAATAATGGATAATGATTATTGTGAAAATAGGGAGAGAGAATTTCTATTTCTTAGAAATAGAAACGATTCTGGATTCTGGATTCTGGTTTTTTTTGAATTACATTAATGTTTTGTTTTTTTTTGTTTTTCTTCAGGAATATTAAGAAATGTTTCAAATTAATCGATAACTATTCATTTCTCATCATCAAATATAAATTCAAATTTTCAAATGAATTTTTCATTTGAAACACAGATTTTTCACTTTATTTTTCAAAAAATTCATCATCATAATTATTATTCACTTTTGAAATTGAAAAAAATAAAGTAAAGGAAAGAATAACTTTATGAGAAAATAATTATTTCTTTCTTTCGGAAGGAAAAAATGAAAAAAAAATGAAAAATACGTGATGAAATGTTGGCTTCACTGTCATAAATTTATTTATTTATTTATTTATTTTTTCCATCATCATCAACATTGCTTTATGGAAGAAAAATTTTTCATTTTCATTTTCTTCTCCGCCATCATCAACATCATTTTTGTATAGAAAAAAAAATTGTTCCAAGACACATCCTGTGTTTAGAGTTATTAAAGAATGGTTTCACACCAACAACAACAAAGCAGCAAGTTTATTTTGCTTTTCATCTTCTCACTATAAACATTGAATGATGATGTTGGTGAAAAAAAAGGTCCAACCAAACAAACAACGAAACGAAGCAAGAAAAGAAAAACAAACATAAACGATGATGATGATGATCAAATAGAGCGAAAGAGAACGAGAGAAAGTGCGAAATAAAAAAAAAAAGAATGGAGAAAAATAGACCAGGCAGAATGACGAGATATGAATCTTTTAAAAAAAAAAAAAATAACAGCGGAAATTAGTTAGTAAAATATAGAAAATAAAGAAATATCCCAAACAACAACAACCATAGTCCAAGGGAATTGACTTCTTTTTGTTGTTGTTGTTGAATGAAATGAATGATAGCAACAACAACAACAATGTGATATAATAATAACAAACAAAAACAACAACAACAACAACGGCCAAACAACAAAAATCAAGATTCAAGAATCAAGAATCAAGAATCAAGATTTTACCATTACTCTGGATTATTATCATCATTATCATCATGATACATTTTTTATGGTCAAAAAAAAGAAGAAAATTATCCAAAGTAAAGAAAATGAAAACAGATTCTATTTTAACATCATCATCATCATCATCATCATCATCAGATTACTTATTAATCATTCATTCAGTTTTTTTGTTGTTTTTGTTTGTTTGTTTATGATTGGAAAAATGGATGGATGGATGGCCAATTTTTATGATTAAACCATAGGGAATGACTATGATGATGATACAAGTTAATAAAATGAAAATGAAAATCAAGATTTTCTTTTTTTTCTTGGTTTTGGTTTGCTAGATTCGATAATATCAATGATGATGATGATGATTAAATAAAACTGAAAAAAAGAATCGATATTGTCATGGAAACACATCAACCCAACAACTACAACAACAACAACAACAATAAGATTAAGCTTTTTAACCTCGTTTAATGTCAATGTGTGTGTGTGTGTGTTTGCGGGATGGATGGATGGGTGAAAATAGCCTGACAATGAACAAAGCAACAAACAAGACAAGACAACAATAAGATTGTGTCACCGAGATCCGGTTTTTTTTCATTGGCAACATTTAGCCAATGAACAACATAATGAACAAAAAAAAAGTCAGAATAGAAACTTTTTTTTTCACAATGAATTCTAAACGAAGGAAAAAGAATAGAGAAAGAATAATGATGATAATGATAATGTGTAAGTGATGGATTGTTTCGTTTTTGAAACCCGGAAACAAAGAAAGAAAGAAAGAAAGCAGTCATCATCATCATGAAGGGCAAATTCAAGAAAAAAGAAAGGAAAAAAGAACCAAACGAACATTGAAATAGAACCAAAAGAAAGAAAAGAAGAAGAAAAATGAATGAATCCAATTCTGTCATCGATGATTATCATCATCATCATCATGATAATGATGATTTCTTTTTCTCTCGTTTCTCCCTCGTTCGAAGAACAAAATTCTGCGAAAAAAATATAAGCTTTTAAATGAATAATCCATTTATTCAATTCTGTTTCGAAGGGGCCATTCACAAAGATTCATTGCAGAATATGAATCTAATAAATATCGACAAATACAGGGCGTTTGATAAGTCCCTGATGAGTTTTTTTTCGATCTCATTCAAAAACTATAAGGATATAAGATATGATGTTTATGATGAATTTATAGGGAATTTATTAAGGTTTTTTGAGTTATCATCAAAATTTTCCATCAATGATACTTTTGATGAAAAACGATTTTTCCGAATCAATGTCTAAAATTTTCATCAACGCAATGGCATTTTCTCTATGGAGGCATAGCCATACTTTCCAATGGAGAGTATGCTATGATCGCGTTCGAATTTCTGTTATGTTGTTGAGCTAAGTGAAAATTGTGTTGAATGACCAAAATTGTGATTTTTTCTGAATTCATGGATCATCCCGAAGAATCATAACTTGGAAAATCAAAATTACCAACTTAACAAAAAAAAAAAAAATTATCAATACCATATTATCGTCATCCATTTTTTAAAGTAATCTTGTCATTGTTGTTTTATTGTCGTTATCATATCATTGTTATTTTTTGTTATAACCATATCATTGTTATCTTTTTCTTATTATCATATTATTGTTATCCCCTTCTTCATTATTCATATTTTAATTTTTATAAGAAAATGTTCGTAAACCGGTCGGTGTTTGCTTTCGAGCCAAAGAATCTTTTGCTTGCTTAATTGATACCATTCTGTGGTAGATGGTTAGATTGTTGTTTTAAATAATTTGGATTTGTCAAGTGATGATTCTTCTGGATGTTTGGCCGATTCAGAAAAAATTGAAGTTTTGCACATTCAAAATAATTCTCACTTTGCTTAACAATTTAGCACACATTGGAGTTGTGCTAATGTATGGCTATTGCCTCCATAGAGAAAATGCCATTACCTTGATGAAAATTTTAAACATTGATAGAATTACCAAGTGATGATTCCCGACAGGTTAGGTTAGTAATTTGAGTTTGTTCAAATGATTCTGGTCATTTTAGGTCAGTCAATTGGGATATGTCAAATAATGATTTGTAAAGGTTAGTGATTTGACTTTGCCAAGTGATGATCCTGGTTAGGTTAAGTTGATAATTTTGATTTTCCAAGTTATGATTCATGAATTCAGAAAAAATCAGAATTTTGGTCATTCAACAGAATCCAGAAGAATCATCACTTGACAAATCCAAATTACTAACCTAACATGACCAGAATAATCAGACCGATCGGTTTAAGAAATTTTTTCTTATAAAAATTAAAATATGAATAATGAAGAAGGGGATAACAATGATATGGTTATAACAAAAAATAACAATGATATGATAACGACAATAAAACAACAATGACAAGATTACTTTAAAAAATGGATGACGATAATATGGTATTGATAATTTTTTTTTTTTTTTTGTTAAGTTGGTAATTTTGATTTTCCAAGTTATGATTCTTCGGGATGATCCATGAATTCAGAAAAAATCACAATTTTGGTCATTCAACACAATTTTCACTTAGCTCAACAACATAACAGAAATTCGAACGCGATCATAGCATACTCTCCATTGGAAAGTATGGCTATGCCTCCATAGAGAAAATGCCATTGCGTTGATGAAAATTTTAGACATTGATTCGGAAAAAATCGTTTTTCTTCAAAAGTATCATTGATGGAAAATTTTGATGATAACTCAAAAAAACCTTAATAAATTCCCTATAAATTCATCATAAACATCATATCTTATATCCTTATAGTTTTTGAATGAGATCGAAAAAAAACTCATCAGGGACTTATCAAACGCCCTGTATATCGATAATGACAGTGCGAGAAATGAAATGAAAACTATATCGACTTGATATATATCAAATCAACTCAATCTATTGGGTAGAAATATAGCGAAAGAAAATGTATTAAGTTTGACAAAGCAAGAATGATGATAATGATGTCATTTTGGATCATCATCATCATCATCATTGATGCAGTGTCAACTTTTTGTTTTCCATTATAATTCTCGAGGTTACAAGCAAAAGAAAACGACAAAATATTCATATAGAAATTATTATTATTATTATTGGTCATCAATAACAAAAAAAATTGATTCATTTATGATTGAAAATCTCCATCGCTAATTTGACAACAGTGAAAAAAGAGAAAATGTCAAAATTGGATAGAAATTCTTCAATTCTACAGAATGATGATGACAACGAATTGATAATAAGTATTATAATAATAATGATGTTGTGAAAATGGAAAACAAAATGATGAAATGAAATGAATTATCGAACAGAGAAACAGAATCAGAAAAAAAAGAATCTTCTGCATTGTTTTTTTGGCACTTTTTTCATTTCATTTTTCGCTTTTGTCAATCATCATCATTGATTAGTAAACGCAAAAGAAAAAAAACATTTTGAAGATGAGAATGGGAGAGAGAGACAAACTAGGAATCACACACACACATTTGTATTCTCATAATTAAATTAGATCAGAATGATGCGAACTAAACGAACGAAACGAATGAAAAATACAAATTCTTGTTTCACAATTCTCATTATTGTATTTCCAATTGAATTGCGCGGGCGTTATGAAGAGAGAGAGCGAGAAAGAGAAAACTTTATAAGAAAAAAAAAGTATTGATAGCATCCTTACCAACAAGAAATTATTATTATTATAAGAAAATGAATTAGAAATTTGCTTTCTTTCTTTTCTTTTCATTTCTTTTTGCTTCTTATTATTATTATTATTTCTCATTACATTTCGATTGCAATGTTTTCAATCAGTGTGTGTGTGGGACTTGAAGAATTCATTTCAGGCCACGTTCATTTCATTCATTCATTCATTCAATTCATGTACATTCTATATTCACATGGCGTCAAGTTTTCGTTTTAGTTTTTTCACATTTCTCATTGACTTTTTTTTCGTTTCTTTTGTGCAAAAAGTAATGTGATGTGTGTGTTTGTGATTCACATGAATGAAATTCAATGATTTCATTTCCTTTTCTGTTTTTCCTAAGTTGTCACAAGTTTCTCTCTCTCTCACTCATTCACTAAAATTGTTCCAGAAGCCAGAAAAATAAGTTCAATAAGGACAATGACAACCAAAAAATAAAAACATTATAAAAATGCTCATCAACTTGCAATCACAATTTTGAAGAAAATAAGTTTATTTTCAAAAGAATTGATGATGATGATGAGATTTTTATTCGTTTGTTTTCGTTTTTGATGATATTTGATAATGAAAAACTGAATGAATAAATCTTTGAAAAACACAAAAAATTTTATCAATGAAAAATTTTCAATTTCCCCTTTAATTTTACAATTTGTAAATTGCAAATATCCGTAGAAAAACGCTGAACAAGTTGAACAAAAATTTGATTGATTTTCATGATTGAAAATCATGAAAAATTCAATTTGCCATTTCCCACTGTTTGATTTTTTGTTTGTTTCGTTTGTTTCTGTCATTTCCTTCATCACCATTGATATATTTTTGTTTTTTCAAACAAACAAACAAACAAAAAAACATTGAATATAATGAAAATAAAATTCGTTGAATGCAATTTGATAACTTGTTAAAAAAATTTATAATAATAATGATGTGTTGTTGTTGTTTATGGAAAAATAATCATTCACACTTCATTCATTTTCATCAAATTGCTCACATACACACACAGTATGTACCTAGAATTTTAAATTTTTTGAATTCTGCATGGCCAGAATCTGCATATACATTCATTTCAATTTCAATTTCTGGCTTCTGGCTGTGTTCAATTTACCATTTCCCTTTCATTTCATTTCAATTCAATCAAAAGAATTCAACAGAATTTATTCGGCCGTATACAAAAATTTTTTTCTCTTCAGCAATGATGAAAGTCATAGAGAATTTTTTTTCAATGTTTCAAAATGAAATTTTCTATTCATTTTCGTTCACAGTTTTTTTTTTTTTTTTTTTTTTTTTTTTTTTTTTTTTTTTTTTTTGGTTGAGTAGAGGAAGAGAGAAAAATTATTTTAATTTGAAAGTCTGAATGGTGGAAAACCTTGATATTTTATTTTTCGAGGCGAAAATGAAATTTTTCGAAATTATTTTATTCAATTTTAATTTTGTTTTTTTTCTCTTTCCAGCTATGTTTGGATATAGAACAAAAAAATCTTCTGCTGGATTGAAATCTCTAGCGAATAACGAAAATTGCATACACCTAAATAATAATTTTAAAAACAACAACGATTCACTTGAATATTAACGGATAACAAAAACAACAACAAGCAAAGTAAAGTTTCAAATTTCGCTAGAATAGGAAAAAACAAGATGTGCTTCTGGCAAGGCTCCAGAACCAGACAAAAAAACACTCAAACAGACAGCAAAATTTTGCTGACTAAAGGTAGTTTGAGAAAGAAATTCAAACTTTTTCTGAAAAGAAAGATAAAAAAAATGAAAAGATAAACGACAATTCAAGATAAAAGACAATTTCCTCTGTGTGTTTGGAAGAAATTGTTATCCATGAAAAACAAAAAACAACAAAAGCAAATACAAAACATCATTCCCTTGCAGCAGCTAAGCTTAACATCAATTTTTTGCATTGTAAATATTCATTTATTTCATTTCATTTTCAATGAAATTCAAAAAAAAAATTATCCAGAATTGCTTCAGCCAGATTATTTGAGATTATTTGATGATGATGATGATGAAACTTTTATCCCTTTTTATTTCATTTTTATGGATGCTTATTATCAAATGAAAATCATTTTCATTTTCATGGAACAATAATTCTACATTGTTGTTGTTGTTGTTGTTGTTGTTGATACTGAACATAACATTTGAAATTTTTTTTTTCACGCCTACGTGCTTTATTTGATCCATTCAATTCAATTCAATTCATTTTTAACCCGTTCAACATACACACACACACACAACGCATCCATTAAAATGTAATGAAATTCTTTTATTCATTGCACTTCTTCTTGCACACACACACACACACACATATATAATGATGGTACACTGCTTTTTTGGATACTAACTGATGCAGAATTTTTCTTCTTTCGATGAAAATTCTTCACTATGAAAGGTGGTGGGTGAAAGAAAAAAAGAAGAGTAAAAAGAGATTCCAGACGATCATCAGAATTTCAAATGATCATCATCGTTTGATGGATTGAATTATATTGATCGTTTCTTTTTTTTGAAATTTTCTTTTTTACAGAATTTTGAAGAAAAATGAATGAATATAGAAAAACATGTAAGGGCGACAATGTCATTAAATGGAGATTAGATTAGATTTTTTCGTTTCGATCACTATCTATCTATTACTCATATAAAGTGGATTCCAGGGAAAAAGTATGGAATGGAGAGTGAGTGAAAGTGAGTGAGTGAAAAATTTTACATATCGATATGGAATTGGATTTTTTTCTTTCTCAACCAAGAAAAAAAGATGTTTTCATCAGCCAAATTTAGGCAATCAGCTTTTTCAACAACAACAACAGAAGCAGGATGGAAAAAAGATGCTTACATCAACACACACACATATCAATAAGCTTAAACTGATATGACAAAAATATTCCCCCGAAAAAAAACATCTTCATATTCATCTCCCAATCAAAGTAACGAAAATACAAACGTGAAAGGCTTTCCTTTGAAAATTTTAAGCTTAATTTCGAAAGAAAAAAAAACATTTTTCATTTTCGATAAACGAAAACGAAAACGAAAACGTTAAACGATCAATAGATTCCAAAGGATAAAGACAGTTTTTTTTTATTTTCAGTTAAATAATCCGCTTAATTTTGTTGTTGTTGTTGTTTGATGTTATTTGGGGTTAGATTGTGTTTAAATTCATTGGAAAAAATCCAAACCAAACCATATAGAAAAAAAGATTGAAATATTATCCCACACACGATTATTATTAGATTTTATGAATAATGTTCAGTGATAAAGACATCAATCAGCAGCAACATTGAATCAAATATCGATCAATTGCTTATGGCAAAAAAAAATTTCGATTAAAATTCAATAGCCATTGGCTGCTTACTACGCACAGAATATTCCGCCATTGATTATCATTTCAAAAAAAAAAGTTTAACTAATCATAGAATAACAGTGAACCGTTAAAATAATGAGCTTTTTTTGTTTGTTTGTATCCAAAAAATACGATGGAACCATTCAGCCATCCATCCATTCAACCTACACACTACGTTACTATCATCATCATGGATTTTTGATTAAATTATTTTGAATATCCAATCATAGATCCCATAGAAAAACCCTCCAATGACAAAGTTAATGTCATTCAAAAAGAAGAAGAAGAAGAAAAAGTTTGTTCAAAATTCTCTTTTTTAAACAAACTTTTTTGTTTTTCCCTTTGCATGTGACAGATATTATATCTAAATATAATTTACTGTTGTTTGTTAACCAGGAAAAACCAATATAGTTTTTAAACCAGAATAACTTTATTTATGAAAATTTATGGATCATCATCATCATCATCATCAGTGTTATAATTGATTTCGAAAAACAAATATGGGACACATATGGATACTACACCATAAGTGACATACACCCCCAAAACAAATATGATGATGGTGGTTTGTTGTTTTGAAACACACACAACTTTTATGATCATATATGAAAACCACAAAGTAAATCATCATCATCATCATCAATTTGTTGGAACTAATATTGAATGATGGATATATTTTTTTTCAGGAACAATTTTTGT
This sequence comes from Dermatophagoides pteronyssinus, assembly GCF_027571235.1. NCBI lineage: Eukaryota > Metazoa > Arthropoda > Arachnida > Sarcoptiformes > Pyroglyphidae > Dermatophagoides > Dermatophagoides pteronyssinus. The sequence goes on from NW_027461530.1 coordinate 814,948, forward strand.
ATCACTAGATTAGTTTTCTCTTTCTTTTGGAGAAAACAAAAAATTTATCGTTTTTTTGTTGTTGTTATTCACATTACACATGTTTTTGTTTTTTCCTTATTATTATTATTATTGGTGGATCATCATCCAGAAACACAGGGGGGGAAAAAATAGTGGAAAATAAATTTTGACAATTTTTTTTTTGTTAACCATAAAATGGCCATTTGAAATTCTCATTACCAAAAAAATATAAGGGTCATAAATTTTCTATGGTTATTATTGGTTGGTCATTTATTTTCGTTGTTTCCATATTCTTTTTTCTCCCCTTCCCCCTTGTATTTCTATTGTTTCAACTTTGACATTTTTCCATTTGTTTCGCTCATGTTAATCTATATTCGAGAATATTATACAGGAAACCGAAAATACGCCTTCTTTTTTTCTGGTTGACAACCAGAGAAAATATATAATGAGAATGAAAATCAATCTTTGAAATTATACAAAACAACAACAACAGTCGACAAAAAAAAAGCCATAAATTCTTGTTTGGCTGTTTTGTCAGAATTATTAATTCGATGGATTTATATTTTCATATTTTTTTTTGGAAAACAAAAGAAGAAGAAAAATATATGAATGAATTTAGAATTGTAAAAGGTCAAACTTGAAATGAAAAAACGAATGGCTTCAGCACATTCAGCAGAAAAAAAAACATTTTTTCCATTGAAAAAAATGAAACAAAACTCCATATGGTTTACAATTCGTAATGAATCCCCAGAAAAAAAACGAAACATTAATATTGTAATGATGATGGTGGTGATGATAAGAAAAGAAAAATAGAGCAAAAGAATCGATGATTACTTTAATGGAGCTGCCAATACGAGAGAGTGAGTGAGAAAGAGAGAAAGAATAATCGAAAATAATACAATTTCACACATTTGGTATACGACAGAAAACAAAACAAAACAAAACAAAAAAACAGAATCAAAGAATTTGCAAAGAATAAAGTCATTGAAACGTAAAGGGGATTATTGTGTGTGTGTGTGTGGATTCTTAATATATCACACACATTCTACATACACACACAATGACCGGTGGCCATTATTTATTAGTTTTTCTGTTGTTGTTGTTGTTGTTTCTTGTTTCATATTCTTTATATTCTTGATTACCATTCATATCTAATAATGATGATGGTAACAACAACAACAACAAAAATAACGAAATAAAAAAATACCCAAAATCAAAATAAGAAATAAATAAAGAGATTTACGATTCTTATTCTTATTCTCATTTTTTTTGTTGTTGGTTGGCTACCAAGAATAATATAATTACTATTTTGTCATATGAAAAATTTTATTCTTTATCAATGAATTTCGCTGTTGTTGTTGTTGCTGTTTTTTTCCATTGAATTTTAGATTCAAAACAGAATATTCTTGGGTATTTTTTTTTCTGCAAATAGTATTATTATTATTATTGACTAAGGAACAGTGTGAATCGATCAATAGACATCATTCATTTATTCATTCATTCAAAACTAAATAACAATAACATCAATGTTGATGATGATGATGGTCAGTTTATATGTGGTCATCATCATCATCATCATAAGTCGTCAAACACACGATAAGAAAACAAACAAAACAAAACAAAAAAAAAACAAATAACCAAAATATAAACTAAAGAAGAAAACTTCAAGCCGAAGCTTAATCAACAACAACAACAACAGCAAAAATGCTATTTCGAATATACAAACCGATAAAAACAAATGAAAGAAAAACAGAATTGATGATTAGTTAAAACGAAAAGAACTAAGACAAACATGGACAACCAAAGATGATGTAATCAAAAAAAAACGAAAGAAAACGAAAAGGCAAACATCATTGTTTTATGTTGGTTCTTACTGAAGAAAAATGCATTAGAAAAATAACATTGTATAGATTCTTTGTTTGGTTTGATTGGTATGTTTGGTTTGGTTTGTTTGTTTGGTTTGTGTGCAAAGTGTTCTTCTTCTTTTTTTTTGCAAAGTTGATTAAATTAATCAATCAATTGATATCAAATTCAAATGATGAATAACAATTGATCATCAATAATTGATTTTATATAATCAAAAAGATGAAATTTTCTAGGATTTTCATCGCTTTTCAATGATGATGATATCCAATGTTAAGCAACTAAGCAACTAACTGCAAGAATATTTAATTAATTTTGAGCACAAAGAAATATGACACAAAATACGCAATACGAGGAAATAAAAATGTAATTTTTGCACTTTTCCTTAGATAAACACACACACACACACACACATGACAGACAAAGTTGAGCATCAACAATAACAACAACAACAAGAAAATAAATCTTAAGTAAATATTTGGTCATCAATATGACAAAATTATTATTATTTTTTTTCGATATTTATGATTGTTATATATGTGTGTTTGTGTGGGTGTTTATAGCCATGTTTGATGATAATAATAATATGCATAGAATGTCTCTCTCTCTACTGAATATTCTTGCAGTATAATCTTAAAAAAGAGATTTCTTAACGACCGAACAAACATTCCAAGTCATTCAAATTTCAATATATATTCAATATATCAAACGATTGTCTGTCTGTCTATATGTTGTCATCAAGTATGCTTTTTTATTATGATTATTATATGATGGACATTTTTTATAAAAAGATCAATTTATTGTGTCTATGGATGGATGGCATAGATTATTCATTCATTTCATTCATATATGAATTTATTCAAACAACAAACAAACAACAGAAAAATGGAAAAGAGAAAGTGAGAAAGAGAAGGGAAAAAAATTTTCTTTAATAAGATAAGCATCATCATCTTAAGACGAAGAAGAGCAAGAATATTCTAAAATAATAATGAAAAGAATATATTTTTTTTCCATTGATTCTTGCTATATTCTACATATTATTCTACATATGACTTGATCAAAAGATAATGACATTTTTAGTTGTATATAAAGATCACGTATTCAATTTTCAATTTGACATATCGATCTATTTATTTATCTATGGAATATATTAAGAAACAGGAAAAAAATTATTCATTTCGTTCACATATTCTGTATCCAACACAACAAACACCAAAAACAGTAAAAGTAAAGTCATTTTATATAAATGATGACAACAACAACAACAACAATCAAGACAGAAAATTGAAAATTTCTTTTAAAAAAAATTCTTTAAAGAATTCTTTAAACATTGAATCATCGTGTGCCTATAGGGCTTGAATTTCATCAACAACAACAACAATTTCAAGACAAATAAATTTTCTGTTTGTTTGTTTCTAGTTTTTTATTTCTTTCCTTTTTCTCTACAGTCATGTTCCTAGAAAAATGATGAAATTCTAGCTTGTCAAAAAATGTTATTCCACAAGAATTAACATAGTGTGAAAAGAAAGAGAACAAAACACTGTAATAATTTGGATTCTTAAGCAATAGGAAAAATGAAGAACGAACAACAACTTACCCGAAAATGTTGTCAACAAAAGTTGAATATTTAAAATATTTAGAAAAATTATTGCCCATATTTGATTGAATAAATTTTTTGTCGTTATTGTTCGTTGATTATGATTGTAGAATGATTTTGTTGTTGTTGTTGTTGTTGTTGTTAGACAAACTGCTAATGATTTATTGAATTTATGAATATCATCATCATTATTTCTGGTTGCTAAATAATGATGATTTTTAATGATTTTTGATTGTTTTTTATCAAAAAATTGTTTAAATCGTACATATTTTTTTCGATATTTTGGCCAATATTTTTGATTATTACTATTATCATCATCATGACAGATTGATGATTTAATAATGATATTCATATTGCTTTTTTCCATAATCATCATCATCATCAATATGATGATGATTTCGTTGATTCGTTGATTGATTATTGAATATGATTTTATATGTTTTATATTTTGGAAATTTCCTTCTTTACATTATAATCAATTTTACTTATTTATTTAGTTTTTGGAATGACTTCTGAATGACGAATGAAAGAAGAAAACATATTAAGAATTTCTATTTTACAAAAAAAAATTTATTCAATCAAAAAAGATTATTATGAAATTTCTGAATTGGATTTTGATTAAAGAAGAAATTATTCATTTTTGGTACTTGAAGATTTCTTTTTTTTTTTTTTGATTGAATTTCCAAATGAAAAAATGAATGTAAAGATAATTTAAGAATAATCATCATCATCATTATGAATGATCAACTTAATCAAACATCAACAAATGATGATGATGATGAACATCATCAGAAATTTTTCAACCGTAAAAGACTTTTAGATTCTTTTTTTTATTCTGAACAGAATTTTTTCGTTTTTTTTTTTTGATGAATGTTTTGGACATGACTGGAGGATGATTTTTTCTTTCGTTTGTTGGTGTCTTACACATACACACACACATAATACTTATTATTATTTTGAGAGAAATGATTATTATTCAAGAAAAAAAAAGTTGATGACGAGTAAACTTTATGTGAATGCGTGCCCGACACACACACACATCAAGAATATTCTTCTTCTTCTTCTTCTTCAGATGATGATGATGATGGAATTATTTTCTTAAGGGAATATTCCACTTTTCTTTTCTTTTTTTCCATAGGCCTATTTTCTTATTTGGTTTAATAGAATTGAGCAACTCAGAACTTGATTTTGTTATTTGATGGATGTATGATGGTAAAATTTCATTTTTTTCAAAAAAAAAAAAAAAATTATACAATGTTCTTCAATTGAATGAGGGATGACATGTTGAAAATATGTAGCACCAGAATTTTACAGAATAAAACAACAACACAATAAACAAGCAAACAAACAAACACACACACAGAATTGACACTGAACACACAGAAGAAACACAGAAGAATAAAACTTTTAACTTTTAAAATTCAAGTAGCAATAAAAAAAGCACATTGTTTTCATCAACATTGATTTGAAACGGAAATAATGAGAAAATAGAAAAAAAACAGCACAAAGAAAAAGAGAAAAAACTCATCCACGGGTAATCATTATTGACGAGAAAAAAATGACAACGGAAATGGATGCTTTCTTTTCGGGCTGGCTGTAATGATGATGATCACACACACAAACACTATTCAGATGTTGTTGTTGTTGTGTTGGTGACAATTGAAATTTAAATTTCGACGAATTGAAAAAAAATCAAACAAACATCCGATGGATACAAGGCACTTCTTTTTTGTTGCTACTTTTTGAGAGAGAAAACAGAAACAGAAAAGAACAACAGCGAAAAAAACTTTTCAATTGACATTTGTTTGTTTGTTTGTTTGTATCATTGATTCATATTGAATATCTGTAAATTATTATCATTATTATTGTTGTCGATTGGCGATCAATAGCAGCAGCAGATAACCGAATTTAAGTTTTTGGAAAAATCTGCTGTTACATAATTCATTGAACACAATCCATAGCAGTATCCTCTCTTCTTCTTCTAAATAACATAATTTTATATTCAAATTTATTCATTTCGAACAACGAACAACAACAACAAAAACGAAAAATTCTGGATGTTCCAAAAATATTTATTCTACACTATTTTGGATGCGGCAATGACGTTCATATAAATAATAATAATAATAATAATGACGACGACGAAGAAGACGGTATATATAACTATTGTGTGTGTGATGGATGCCAAAACTTTTCATTGAAAATCGATATATTGATGTGTGTGTGTTTGAGAGAAAAAACCCATAAATAAATATATGAAAATTCCCATAGAGAATCGAATTGAATAAAAGTTTCATTCAAAAAAAAACAAGTAAAAATATTCAGTTCAGTTTTTTTCAGTCACATCCAATTCTTCTTTTTCTTCTTCTTCTTTTTTCTTCTTCGTCTAAATGGAATCATAAAGTTTTTGTCTCATTTCATTTCATTTTTGCTGTTTTTGTTTTTATTTCCATTTCGAAAAAACTTTTAGAAATTGAAGAATTAATTAGCTTCCAAAAATGAATTAATGAATGTTTGTTTGTATGTTTTTTTTCATTGATTAGTTCCATTAATATTATTATGATGATTTTGGATGTTTTGGATGTCAAATTTATGGTTGTTGTTACAAGAAACGAAAAAAACAATATAAAACCAATGTTGTTGATTATGTTGTTACGAACAAACATCACCCAAACATTATTATTATTTTATTAGCATTTTTAGTGATTAAAAAAATCTACTATTATAAGGTTGAAATAGTGGATAATAATAATAAAAAATCAATCATCATTATTCAAATTGATTAACATCATCGTCACATGAAATTTGTCTTTTTTTTCGTAATTAGATTTTTGTTTCCAGTTGCTTTTAATATTCATTTTAAACAACATTGAAAAAAAATGATGGCAGAATCACGTGAGAAAATAAAAAACATTCTTGTCCAAAAAAATGACTATTTTAACTTTGTTTTATATTCCGTCATAATATTCGATTCTATTTCAACACACAATTATCATCCAGTTTTGATGTTAGAAAAAGAATATTCTGTATGTTTTTATTTTTTTTTGTTTGATCAATTTACAAAGTGAAAAAAAAGAAGAAGAAATTTCTATATTTTTTTTAACAACGTTTTCCACTTTATGATTTTTTCTTTCAACCAAGAAGAAAAAAAGATTTGAAACACACAAAAAACATGGATGAAACAACAACAAAAATGTCACAAACAACAGTTATTATTATTATTATTTTTTCAACAAAAAAGTCAGAATGAAAACAAAAAAAAATGACGATAGTGTCAAGTTCATAGAGAATATATTCTGTTGGATTTTCCACTATTTCAATTCCTCAACAAAACAACAACAACAACAACAACAATGTCAACATCAAGGATCATCATCATCCAAATCGTTAGAAATAGAAAAATTTTCACCAAAAACAAAAGATTTTTTTTTTTTAAAAAGTTGACACACAGAATGAAGAATGGTTTATTTTTTCTTGGGAAAAGTTTTTATTGAGATTGATGAATTTTTTTTTGTTGCCAAATGAAAAAAAAAGTATAAAAATTTTCAAATGATTAAATGAAAACAGATTTAGAAAAAACGATATTCAAACATCTGATGAGAAATGCAAAGAATTTTTGTTGGTGTTGTTGTTGCCACAGATTTCACCGCATTAATTTTATCGAATACAAAAAGTAGAATTCTGGACGGCAGGTAACTTGATGATGATGATGATGATGATGATGATGTGGTTGATAATATGAAGAATAAGATTCCGGACAAGAAATCACTAGTCTTTGTTTGTTTTTTTTTTCAAAAACAAAACATTGTGTCGGTTTTGGTTTGGTTTGGTTTTTTGTTTTGTTTTGTTTTGTTGTTCTTCATGTATATTCTGGTCTTGTTTGGTATGATGCTGTAATTGCCAGCTATCAAAATCATCATCGTTGTCGTTGTCGTTGTCGTCGTCGTCGTCGTCGTCGTCAACAATAATTGACATTACACAACACACATCACACACACGCACACATTGATTGTCGTCTATTTTGTTTTTAAAAAAAAAAATGATGCGCAAAAACTTGTTTTATTCCATTGCGTTGTTTGTTGGATTCTGAATTCTGTGGATTCAGCAACAATAACAACAACAACAACAAACCAAAAAAAAATTTATACTGATCCTGAAACAACAACAACAACAAAAAAGGAGCCAGTAAAGTTTTTACAGATAAAGAATGTAAGGTAATTACTTTTAGATAATGCTACTACTATATTCTGTATGTTGATAAGAATAGTAGTAGTAGTAGTAGTAGTAGCAGTCAGAATAATTGATAGTATCGATTGTAATGTTCATCATTACATATGAACGGTGGATCACAGACGACAAAAAACACACATAAACGCATAATATACAGAATTTCCTCATTTTTTTCACACTCTATATACAAATAAAAATTCTGGATAAATTTTTGGATCAACGCAAACTCGATGAACCTCCAAGAACATTAATCAAAGATGAGAAAAAAAGGAAAATTCTTCGATTTTTTTTTTATTTAAAAAAAATAGCAGTGGTATGGATATTGATGTTTAGTTTTTTTTGGGAAATTCTGCAACCAACCAACCATTCATTTATGTAAAAGAATTTTATTTTAAAGTTTTATTTTTTCTTTATCAACATAGTTCCATTTTGGAATTATTACATAGTGTTGTAGTGGAGGCATAGAATACGGTAAAGTTTATTCGGCATTTATCAAAAAAAAATAAAATAAAATAAAAAACTTTATTTCTTTAAGCTTGAAGCGGTTATTCTGTTATCGTTGAGAAGGAAAAAAAATTGCTGATGTTGTCCCTTGGTTGTTTCTGTTTTTCCGATTCTGGCTCTGGTTCTGGTATAGTAAAACTTACACACGCGTAAACATATTTTTTTATACAGGAAAATCATTGTTTAACATAAAGAATTTTTTTTCATTTCATTTCTGAACAATGTTATAACAAACGTTTCACTGTAGAATTTTTGTTTTTGGGTTCCATACATTCAACAACAAGCGAAAAAAAACCGATCGAACAATAAATGCAACCGACCAACCAAAAATAACAATGATCATTAGAATATGCGAGGATTCTGGATTCTGGATTCTTGATGTGCTATGTTATGGATGTTTGAAATTCGGAATTTTTGTTTTTTTTTTCGTTTCGGCAAAACAAACCAAAACAAACGAAAAAAAACTGGCCGCTAAAATATTTTGTTATTTTGGTTCGCTTGACGCATGTCATTCGTTCATTCATTCAAAAGTCATGAATTTCTTTTTTTTGCATTGCACTAGGTATTATTCTGTGTAGTGTAGTGATCAACATCATTTGAATTTGTGAAAAGCCAAATGATTATTGACACACACACACACAGATGTGATGATCATGTTCAATAAAATATTATTATTATTATTATCGAATTCGCCTAATCCATCCACATCCTCATCCAATCATCATCGGTTTTTCCATTTATAAACACTTTATCATCATCATCCTACATCATCATCATTATATAATTGCCAAAAGCATCAGCAGCTTAAACAAACGGAACAAAAAAAATAAAAAGAATAAAAATGAAAGTCAGTTAGTTTGACATGGATAGTGAAGAGAGAAGAAAAATTCTTCTCTTTTTTTTCTGTTTTGGATATATACAGAATTCATTTGGAAAAAATTCTTCGTCAAGAAAAAAAAAATTGAATTTCCTTAATTGACAGGACCGGGAGATGAAGAAAACCAAATAATGATCATCATGATAAAGTAAAAGAATGTAATATAGATGAAAAAAAGAAAAAAAATAGATTACAGAATGACATTCACAGAATAATAGATTAGAAGCCATACAGAATATTTTATTCATATAGTGTTTGTGTGTGTTTGTGTGTGTGAAAAACGAAAATACTATAGTAAGTAAACTAAACACTAGAATTCAATTCATTCACTAATTCTGGATTCTTTGCACCGAGAGAAAAAATAGAATTCTTTATGCTTCATTCATTAATGGATTTCTTGTTCTGGGCGAGAATTAAGCTGGCTAATAATAATAATAATAATTGTGTCTGTGTGTGTGTAAGTAAATAGGTCCATCTGGTATAATGGGTATTATTTTTTTTTCTTTTTAGATTCGTTTAACATCCCCCTTACAAATTCATCGAAGTCGATTCTAATTTGTGGCAATCAGTTGACAATAATAACAATAATAATAATCACCATGGACAAAATTCCATTGAATCATTACACACTGTATTTTGTTGTTGTTGCTTTTTTTTTGGTCGGGAATGTTGTCGACATGAAAAGCAAAATAGACAAGAATGATTATCATGATGTTAATCATGTTTGTTGTTGTTGTTGTCGTTGTCAATTGTCATTATCATTGTGTCAAACAAATGATAATCGCTGGTTTGAAACGTTGTCAACATGATGAATTTTCGATTGGAAAAAAATAATTGATTTTTTCTTTGAAAAATGGTACCAATATCGCCATCTTTTGTTCGCAATTCAAACAAGGGGAAAAAATGAAATTTTTTATTTAATAAAAAATGGCTAGACTAATTCCAATTCGCTTGCGAAATAATTTATCAATGGGGAAAAAAGTATTGATTTTTGATCGAATTTATCGATCCAAAATCAATTGACAATAGACAAATTGTTTCGAAATAATATGTGAGAAACATAAAATGTATAATTAAAATGAAAATTTCCATATAAATCTACCGATGAGAATAAGAAGCAGAAAAAACATAGAAGAAAAACATGGCAATATATGTTATAATGAGAAAAAATTCATCATAAGATTTGAATCGATAACAAATTCCATTGATTTGATTCATCTTAACAAAATGTCGTTTTTCTATTTTAACAAGAAAAAAGAATATGGCCATTCGTTTGTTTGTTTGTTTGTAATTGTTCAACTGAAAATGATGAATAATAAAGTTATGCAATTTATAATCATTTTGATAATATTATTAAATAGAAAAGTTGATACATTTCAAAAATGGACATATGATGGTAAGTAAAATCACAACAACAACAATTGATTGATTGATTGATTGTGTTTATTATAGATCAAAAAGCATGGTCCATTGATAATAAAGAATGTAGTGATCATTTTCAATCACCAATCAATATAAATCATAATGATTTAATATTGAATGATTCATTAAAAATTGAATTTCATAATTATAATCAACCAAGCTCTAATTATCGTGTTACTAATCATGGACGTTCAGGTAATGTGAGATGTTGTTGAATGATGTGAAAATGTTAAAATACATTTTCATCCGAAAAAAATACAGTTCAATTTGATTATATTGGTGATTCGATTATGGTACCAATGATAACTGGATCAGCATTAAATGGTAAAGAATTTGCATTACAACAATTTCATTTTCATTGGGGATTAGAACCGAAATTTGGTTCCGAACATCGTATCGATAATCATATTTATCCAATCGAAGTATTTGATGTTGTTATTGTTGAAATTATCAATTATTAATCCTTTACTCTTTCATTCAAACACCACAGATGCATCTTGTTCATTATAACCATGATGAATATCAATCATTTAGTCAGGCATTACAATCACGTAATGAAAATGTAGCTGTTTTGGCTATATTTTTCGATATTCAAAATCAAAATAATCCAGATTTTGATGTTATAAGTGAAAAAATTCAACATCTACAAACAACACATACAAATTATTCCATTGATTTACAAGATCGATTAATATTACAATTTTTGTTACCAAAAAATACTAGAAATTTTTATCGTTATCATGGTTCATTTACAACACCACCATGTACAACAAATGTTACATGGTTAGTTATGAATCAACCAAATGAAATTGGTTTCATTCAGGTAAATAAGATTCGCTTTTGATGTGTTTTGACCTGAACTAATTTCTACTTTTCTACAAGTATGAAAAATTCAAAGATGTAATCGATCATAAACCGGGTAAACCGATCGGTAATAATTATCGTCAATTACAACAATTGAATGGACGGAAAATTGAATGTTCATTTCAAAATCATCAACAACAACAGCAGCAAAATAACAATAACAATGGTGATCACAGTAATAAATCCATATCGATGATAATCATTCTGGTTTTATCCATAATTGATTTGTTGGCTTTTTTAACAATTTCAAAATTTTATATGTTTAAATGAATGAAATTGAATGGCAAACAAAACAAAACAAAACAAATGGGTGATGGGTAATTTGAGCAAATTTTTTTTACAAAAATCCAAATTTTGTTCTGATAAAATTATCAATGGTTTATTTCATTTGGTTTTCATTTTTAGATTATATTTTATAAATTATAATAATCAAATGATAATAATCAAATTATATTCAAAAAAGAAAGAAGAAGAAGAAAATTATGGAATTACAATAATAATAATAATATAATTATAATTAATTGATAATTATAATCCAGCATTAATAATGAATATTTTAATGAATTGTAGTTGTAGTTGTTGATGATGATTATAAATGTACTGTTTACGTTTGGTTTATTTTATTTATAATACAGAAAATTTTCTTCTTCGCATGTAACATATGAACGTTATTCAATGAACGTGTAGCGATTTTGTTGATATAATGACTCAAGTGATGATGATGAATTACTAAACGAATTGTAAAAATTAGGAAAAAAAAATTTGAAAAATAATTAAGATAAACAAATAAAAGAAGCCTAAAAATTTGAAAAAACATAAAAACATAAAGGTAATTGGAATTCAAAAATTAGAAAAAAAAGAAAATTAACAACAACAACAAAAAAAAACAGAGAAAAGTTGAAATAAAATAAAAGAATCCTAATCTTTGATTAGATGAATATATAGATGTGATGATGAAAAAAGTTTTATGATGAAAGTGTTTGATGTTTGATGTTTGACAATTAGAAATTTGAAAACTTTTGTTTTTTTTTCTTTTCGCTAAATTAAATCCAAAAACAAATTGATTAACTGAAAAGAAGAAGAAAAAGAAGAAGAAAATTTTATACACAGGTAGATAGATGGTTGTATGGTTTGTTTGTTTTGGTAAATGTTATTGTCTGTTATGTTTCGTTTGTTGAATTTTTTTTTGCTTTAAAAAATGAAATGTAAATTTTCGACCGAACGGGATAAACGATGTTAATGAACGAATATTCTATATAATTCAAAGAAATTGATTAGATTGATGATTTGAAATTTCAAAATTACTAACCATATTGATTTGTGAATAGAATCTGATCAATCAATCAATCATCATCATCATCATCACCATCACTAATATCCGATTCTTCAGTATTTTCAGCATCAAAATCAAGTTGTACATCATTGGTTGTACTTGATGGTAAAAGTTTTTCATTCGTCGATTCATTATTATTCATTAATGGTTTCTGTGATGAAGATGAAATTACTTCACAATCTTTTTTATCATTTGCTGTTGATTGAGTCAATATAGTTTCCTGTTTTAAATCATCATCATTATTATTATCATCTTCTTGTTTTGATAATGTTGTCATTGGTAATGGCGATGATGATGATGGTTCATCATCTTTTTGTTGATGATTATTATTATTTGATGGTGATGTTAATAATGATTTTGAAACAGATAAATCATGTACCATATTTGGATCACCAAATTGTTCAATAGATTTGATTAATTTATCATCATCATCATCATCATCTAAATGTTTGATATGTTCATCATCATCATTATCATCATCATCAAAATTAACATTATAATTCATATCGAATCCATCATCATCATCAACATCATTGTTGTTGTTGTTTGCAGTAAATAATTTTGGCCGTTTTAATTTTTGATTACGAAATGATGAAATATCAATATCATCATCAATATTAGCATCATTTAAATCATATGATTCTGGATGATTATGTCCAACAAAATCAACATCATCCATATCATCCATATTATCATCATCATCATCATCAAGATCAGAAAATGATGCTTCATGTGATGATAATGATAATGATGGTCGATTTGATTTACGACGATTTGTTCGACGTTGTCGTTGTTGTTGATGATGATTTGATTCATGATTCATTGATAATTGAGCATTTGTTGTACAATCAGTATTGATGATTGAAGAATTGATTGGTGAATTCTGTCTACCATTGAATGATGATGGAATAATTCCATTCGATATTAATGCCTGTGATGATGAACCACAATTATTTAGATTTGCTGTCGCATTATTCATTTGTAATGAATGATGATCATTTAAATGTGATGCCGAACCAATAAGATCTAATGTTGATGGAAATGGAAAATTTGCTAAAAATGGTGATAAACCAGATTCGGTTAATGCCTGGATGTTCGGATGGTGGAAACATAAACATATTAATCAGTCAGTTACCAAACAGCATTTAGACAATATTTACCTGAAGTGATGCATTTAAAGCTGATGCAGCAATTGAATCAGGATATGTTAATGCCGTTGTTGTTGTTGCTGCTGCTGCTGTCGATGATGATGATGAACCATTTTTCAATAATGAACCAGTTAAATTTGATAAAACAGAATTTGTTGCTGTTGATGATGATGATGTTGGTAATGAATTCATTGCTCCAGCAATTACAGCCGATGATGATGTTGTTGTTGATGGTGATTGTAAAATATTTGAAAATGGAAATGTTGAATGCGGATGATGCGGATGATTTAAAACCGTATCGGATATTGAATTTCTATTTTGATTGGAAAAAAAAGAGAGAAAACAAAAACATTCAAATTTAAAGTCAAAGAAACAAAAAACCAGTCAACATTATTCAAAGTTTCCGGCAAATTTTTTATAATGATCATTGAAACACACACAGCATATAATCATTATCATTATTATTTTTCCAAGTAAAAAAAACTTTTAATAAACAACAATCTCTATATACATTATTTTAACAGAAAAACACATTCACTAATCATCAAACATTGACAACAACAACAAAAATGAATTCTGTATGTATTTTAGCCTGGAATAGGGAAGAATATATGAATTCAAAGTCGAAAACAAAACCGGATACTAATGAATACTAATGATCATCATCATAATTATTATTGGCAGCTAAAAAAATTTTTGATATTTTTTCCATATCGAATAATATTTGTTCGTTATTCTGGTTAGATTTTCAGCAACCACGAAAAAAGTGGTGGAAAAAAAGAATGGATGTCATTTATTTAGTGGAGGGAAGAAAAGTTTTTCTTTTTTGGTAGAGTGAAAAGAAAAAAAAAACCAAATGGATCAATGAAAAAAAACCCTTTTGTCTTATCCAAATTTTGCAATGTACCAAATTATTAATGAGAATTATTTGCAAAAGAAGAACAAAAAAAACAGAAAAAGAAAATTCCAAGAATAATATTGTTTCATCAATATGAGAAAGCAGTGAAAGGAAAAAAATTGGTTTTTCATAATCATCATCATAAGATTCTTTGAAAACAAAAAACATGTATGGATTTTGATTATGTCAAATATAAAGACTGAATGGAGAAAAAAATATATATAAATTGACAGCTATTCTATGCAAGAAAATTACAAATACAAATAATAATAATTGACAAGCCAAAAAAGACAAAGAATAATAATAAAAAACAGAGAATAAGAGAATAAGAAATTCCAATTACAATTTCATTTGAAATTTAGGTACTGATTTTGTTTTTTTCGTTTTTGTTTTGTACCGAGAATATGAAATGAAATTGTTCTTGCTTGCTTGTGTTTGCGTTTGTCAAACCGAATGATTATTGTCGACCATCAATGATGATGATGATTATGATTAAAATGGTGATTAGAATAATGTTTTTTGTTTTTGGATGGGGGAAAGACAAATCTCTTTCTCTCCTGGCTTTTTGTTCAGTTTCTTAATAAGTTTTGTTGGACTAAAAAAAACTTTGAAATGTGCTTTTTTCTCCCGATTCTGATTCTGTAGTTGTACTTTATGCTTGTGACATAGTTATGTAATGTTTATGTAACAACAACACGAACAACAACAACAACAAATTGAATTCGATTCTTTTGGGTTTTTTTCTTGGTTTGTTTCATAATAATAATGATTACACTAATCATAATTAATTATATATACAAAAAAAACATCAAATGTAATGAAATAATAAAGTTTCATTTAGTAATTTTGAACATGGCGTGTTCCATAATCATCATGATGGAACCAGGATAAAAAAAAAAATAAGGGCTTGGTCTTACATGCAAGACTTTGATTTTTTCTCTGTGGCTAAACCACGCACAAAAAACAAGAAACCAAAACCAAAACACTGATTCAACAATAATCATCATTATTATTATTAAAAAAATGTAAAATTAGGCAAACATTGAAAATAATTAATATTGATTTGAACAAACTTTTTTTCATTTTCAAAAAAGGATCCAACCGAAAATAAACACACCATACACACACACTACCATCATCATATTCACCATAATAATAATAATAATCGAAAATCTCGTGTTTTTTTTCCTGCATAAGAAAAAAGTTTTCCATCTATCTCTCTCTCTCTCTCATTCTATTCTTTACAATTCGGTGATCAATCACATTGAGACCAAATATTTGTATGATAATAATGATGGTTGCAAAATATGAAAAAAAAGGATTTTCCTCAAACAACACAAACAAAAATATGAATATGAATCTGGAAATTGGGGGGTGAAGAAAACCAAAGAAAGAAAAACCAAAACGAGAAACCAGCATTCAGATTCCAAAAGAAAAAAAAAGATTGAAAAAAATTATACTTAATATTATAAATTATGGTAGTTTTTTTTCGGATGTTGTTGGTTGGTTGGGCGCCATATGGAACACCAAAAACACACACACAAACACAAACACACATATACAGTATTTGTAGATCCAAAAAAGAAAATAATAGATTAGATTTATGTTTGCAAACTGAAATTGTGTGTGTGGTGTGTAGGGGTTATATATATTTTTTAACGGGAATGAAAAAAAACCAGAACAAAAAAAAATGTAACCCAAAATAAGAATAGACATTGATTTCCAAAAGGGGAAAAAAAGGTTTTTTTTTCGTTTGTTTGATTAATCAAACATTACACAAATACAAACAGACAAACGAAACGATCGGAATCAATGAACGAAAGTGAAATTGAAATATATGGTGAATAAAATATGAATGACAAACAGAAATAAAAAACAAGGCGAAAAAAAATTACTTGCAAAATATTTGATGCTTGAAGCAAATTGAAGAGATCAAAAAACAAAATTCAGAAAATTAATGCAAAGATACATTTTGAAATTGTTTGAAGTTTGAATATTAGAAACAGAAAAACAAAAGGGGAAAAAAATCAATTGAATTTCTATTGTCATCATCATCGTTGATCGATGGAACAACAAGAAGATTCCTGAAAAAACAAAAACAAAAAGTTTTGCTTGAGGACTATCATAAGAATCCTAGAGAATCATCCGTCATTGACAAAAATATTCTGTTTTTTTTTTTCATTTTCCATACAGAAAAAATCTCATTTTCATGACAAAACAAAAGAGATTTTTTTCCAACTTTTTTTCCTCATCTTGAATTTGAAAAATATATTTTTTCTTCATTTCCATTTTCATTATTATTTTGTTTTTTCCATTATTATTATTCAATGATAATGATTATTATTATTATTATCATTTTTGGTTGATGTAATGAATGAATGTGAATTGAGAATCGAGAATTTTCGAAATCAATTCAATGAATGAAAAGAATATTCTCTAATAATAATTTAGTTTTTTCAGCAGAAAAATAAAAAGTTTGTGCTGTGGTATGATATTTTTCTTATTTCATTTCATTTCATTTCAATGACATTTTGCAAAATGAATGTTGAAATTGATGATAGCATCTCTCTCTCTCTCTCTCTCTCTCTCTCTCTCTGGCTGTTGTTGTTATTGTTATCAGTTTTCTATTTTTGAATATTTGTAACTAAGCTTTTTTCTATTGCTCAGAAAAAATTTCCTTTTTTTTTTTTGGGGGATGTTCCCAAACAAAAACATATTTTGTTTAGTGATCCAATCCGGTTTAAGTTCATATATAGAACGGGACCCGAGTGTAAGGTCTATGAAAAACAACAACAACAACATAGATGTTGTTTGTTGCTTACATTTTGCTGATCAACAAAAAAAAAGAATTAAATGGAACCAAAATAAAAATTATGATGATCATTATGATTCATGCGTAGTATTTTTTTGTTTCTGGTTTTTTGGTTTTGTTTGTTCATATTCGTTGACTTTGATTTTGTCCCTTTTTTTTGGTACATATAAAAATATGTGTTTATGCGCAAAAAAAAACACACGGGCATCACATATACAGAATATATGAATCCAGGGATGTTTTTGTATGGGCAAAAAAAAGGAAAACGAAAAACAACAACAACAACAACAACAACAACAAGAATCATCGAGTCGATGCAAACAACAAAAACAACATCAAAATGCATTGATGTGGGCGATATTTGTAGAAAAAAAAACAACCATAGAAAATATGGAATAACAACAACCAAACAACCAAGCAAACAACAAATAACCACACCAAACCAAAAAACACACACGCAAAAGCATCACATTGAAGGCGTCGTCAATTGTGAAAACTGGGAAATAAAATTCTATATTTGGTTGACGCCAAATGGGCAGTTCCAGTAGAATTTAACCAGAAAAACCCAGAAAAAAAACAAAACCAAGAAAAATAAAATCATCCCGAATCAATTTTCAGTGTGTGTGGATGTTGGTGGGTGTAATGTTTGTTCCAAAAAAAAAAATCATAATGTAAAAAGAAAAATATATAGGAAAAACAACAACAACAACAACAACAAAATATCAGCAGAGAAGACCATAGCATCAAGATTATGATAATGTACATCACTATGATGGTGGTGCCCTAAAATGAATTTTGTTTTGTTTTTTCTGAATTTTGACTTTCAATGTCCTATAATAATAAAAAGGAAGACAACAACAACAACAATAAAAGAATGGCTATTTTAGAAAAAAAGCAATTTTCAAAATTTCTGTAAAAAATTGAAATGACAAAGCCATTAAAAGATTCGGGTAATTGTAAAGCAATGACAAACATCATCATCATCATTATCATTATCGGTATGGGACCCGAAATAAAAAAATGATTCGATTGAATTAAATGTCTTTTCTTTTCTATGTTGGTTTGTAAAGGCCATTAAATTTTCACAAAAGAAATCAGAATCTCTTTTTTTTGGAGGCGAGAGATCAAATAACAAGAAAAATTCTGATTTTTGATTACGGAAAAAAATCATAAAACAATTTAAAATTAAATTGAAATAATAATAATAATGACCAATATATTTGGATCAATTAATCGCGATAGTGATGGACAACAAAACAATTATTTCAACAATCAAGAATTTTTAAAAAAAAACGATAAAAATAATCGTTTTTTTTTTTGGTTACACAACTTACTTTTTACCATTAATTTTGGCCAATGCTGTTGCTGTTGTCGATGATGATGATGCTGTTGATGATGATGGTGTACGTTTTGGACGACCACGAGCACCAGGTTTTTTAATCAATGATGGTAATGATGATAATCTATTTGTTAATAATGTTGGTGATTGTAATAAATCTGTTTGTCCATTAACCCATGATAATGATGAATTAAATTCTTCATCGCTTCTATTTTATGGAAAAGATTACAAAATTACAAAGTTAATCGTATTAATTAAGGTTAATTGGATTCAAAAAGTTAATAAGAATCATGTAACAATACATACCCGGATCCTTTTTCCGATTTTGGTGGCCGTCGTTTATAGAATTCTAATTCATCAACAGTCCAAACAGCACCTTTAACATTTTCAACACGCATAAAACATTTATGTAAACTTAGATTATGACGGACGGCATTCTAAAGAAAATTATATAATGAAAATGATCAACATTTAACAAACAAGCAACAATTCAATAACAAACAAACAAACAAACCTTCCATGTTGCAGCATTACGACGAAAATAAACAAATGTATTTTGAAACCAATTGTAAATTTCATTTAATGTAAGCTGTTTATCCGGTGATTCATGTATGGCCTGTTATTGATTTGAGAAAAAATAAAATTAAGGAATACAAAATGAAAATATTAATGAAAGGGAATAAAAAAATGGATGCTAAAATAAATTTATAAAAATCGATACTATCGATTTTTTTTAAAGTAGGAGTTTGTTGATGCAAATATTCATAGTCAGTAATGAATTTAGCTAGTTTTATGTGTGTCATCAATCAGATTAAATTGTTGTCGTAAGTTTTGTTTTTCTTCTTCTTATATTCTTAGTTACAACTACTAATGATTTACATTGCCTTCAATTTTTTTTTAAATTAAAATTTATGACATTCAACACAAAAACAAAATGAAAATACAAAGTGCAAAAAGAAACTAAAAAAAATCCATATATAACGTAACCTACAAAAAAACTGTTTATCGATTCTGAAAAACAAAAACCAAAAAAGCTTTTGTTTTTTCTTCCAGAATTTTATCCTGGTCATCATTCTGATATTATTCAAACGAACAATGACAATGAATATTCTGGCTTGGCCATTATCTTATCATTTGTTCGTTGTTATTTTCATTGGAAAATAAGAAAATTAAACAGAAAAGATTTAACCCCGGCTAAACAAAAAAAAAAAAAAAAAAGATAAATCTTTTTTGAAAGAATTCAATTAAAAAAAAAAAGATAGATAGAGAATATATAATTAGCAATGAAAATGAAGCTTATCTTTTTGTTGGAAGATTTTTCAAGCAAAGAAGAAGATTCTTTTCATTCATTTCATTTCATTTCAATCCGAAAAAAATGATGAACTTTTTTTAATTTGAATTTTCTTTTCTTTTTAATATTTTAATATATCTCTTTTTCATTTCACATTTTGAGTTTTCATTTCACACACACACAGAATTCCAGAATTTTGGTTGGTTGGTTGCTTGGTTCATTCAATTCAATTCATTAATTAAATTTTGCCTTCTTTTCCCCCCATTCTGTTTAGTTTTCTGGATCAAACTGGATGACATCAAGAAAGACAGCAAGAGAGAGAAAAAACAAGTAACCAACCCATCCAGTTGACTTTTTATGAAAATTTTCTATATAAATTTTTTGAAAAAAAAGGAAATTGAAATGCCAACCAGTCTTTTGGCTTGATGTAATTAAATCCTTTTTTCTTTTCTTTTGTTTTTTTTGCTTTGTTTTGTTTGAGAAAAATCGATCAAAAATTTATTTCCACTCTGATGATGATGATGTTCAGTTCAGTGAAAGTTCACTGAACAAAGAAATTTTAAAAAATCTGTTATGAATTTTATCAAGAAACAAAATGAATGAATGAACGATCCATAAAGAAAAAGGATTTATTATCAATGAAAACAATAATTTGTCGCATCTTCATCATCATCATAAGACAAGAATGAATTTTACAAAATGAAAAAAAATTGATGATTAAAAAATTGAAAAAAAAACTCTAATTATATACATGCTGTTTAAAATGGGAAAAAAGAAAGTTCCTTGCATCAAACAAAAAAGACAAATAATAATAATTAAAATGTATTCAAATGATTGAATTTGATTCTTTTCAAAGCCCAATCTAATCAAATCGTACACATTCAAATAATGATTTTGGGCTTTAATCAAGTTTTCATTTCATTGAATTTTCTATCTTTCTTGAAATGTAATGCGTGTGTGTGTGTGTGTGTTTATCCAGATGTAAAACTGAGGAAAAAAACTGTCAAATCTTTCAACAACAACAACCAACCAACTAAACAATGAAGAATATATTCAATATTCAAAAAAAAACTTGGATTTCTTTCTTTTAAAATCATATTGGATGCCTATATATGATGATTATTCATTCATTCATTTTGGTCCAAACACACACAGACAATTAATTTGAATTTCAAAAAGATTCTACGCCTTCTTTCCGAAATTTTCTTTAGTTTCTTGGCAAGATTCTTTACAATCACTTGTTATTATTATAAATTCAAAGCAAGGAAATTTTTTTTTGTTGTCAACTTGGAAAACGAAACAAAACGAAAAAGTTTCATTTTTTTGTTTTGTTGCTAAAATTGGAAAGAATTTTTTCACAAAATTCTCTCGCATTCAATTCAATTGAATATGGGAGAAAACGGAAAGGAGAAAAAATTCAATTCCCCCCATACATTCATTCATTTATTCATGCAGATTGAGAATTGGAAACAAAGATTTTTTTTCGATAAGTTCGTCCATATTTGGTCTAGGGGGGAATGAATGGAAAAAGTTTCTAAAAATGAAATGAAAAAATAATTGTTGTCGAATTCAATTCGAAATTTTGATAGAAAAATAAAATTAAAAGAAAATGTGGGGGGAAAAACGAATGAAATTGTGAGAATCTGTAAATGAGAATCAGAATTGAAAATAAGAGAAAAAAAATCAAATGAATTTAAATCGAATGCGACATCAGAGAGAGAGAGAGAGAGAGAGAGAGAGAGAGAGAGAGAGAGAGAGAGAGAGAAAGAAAATCGAATCTGGATGCAACGAAATAATAGAAAATTTTTAAATAAAAGTTTTTTCTCATTGGAAAAGAAAGGGGTGACATCCAGAAATTCTTCTGGATGTGAAAAAAACTTATCATCTGCCTGGTTGTTGTGTGCGTGTGTGCAGGGAGCATCACATAGCGACACAATTAAACTATAGAAAAAAGTTTCGTAAAAAACCAAAACCAAAAACACAGTGTCTATGTCATTTAATTGAAAATTGAGAAATGAAAAATTCATTACATTTCCATGGAACAAAAATAATGAAATAAAGATGCATCATCGATACGGCGGAACAATTCTGGCGTTATTCTATTGCAAAAGTTTACCAAACAAAACAAAAAAAACTTAAATCACTGTTTCACTTGTCAAACGAATGTTTTTTTTCTTTTGGAATTCAAAATCAATTATTATTTTCTCTGTTTGTGTATTTTTTAGGGGTATTATTGTTTTGTGTGTGTGTATTTATAAAATGGCTAAAATGAAATTGAATTAAATCTTTAAAACCATACAGACACACACACACAGAGCAAACAGAATTTCAAATTCATTTTAAGCTTTTTTTCCCCTCTATTGATGCAATCATTTTTTCCCATTCAATATTTTTCAAAAAAACAAAAACTGACAAGTCAAACAAACAAACAAACATCTGTATTGAATCAAATACTGAAATGTTTGTTTGTTTGTTTGTCTGGTTTTTCGTATTGTTGAATTAGTTGATCAGTGAATAATGTTGATTGATTAGTCCAGAATCCAAATTGAAAACATACCTGTCTAATTAATGATGCATATGTAAATGGTGGTCGTACTTCATTTGTACGATAAAATTGTCGATTACGTGTAATTTCTGGAATGGAAAAAACCAAATAGTAAAATCAACAAAAGTAAAAGCAAAAGTAAAAAAAAATACCTTCAGAAATATCAATATTATTACGATCAGCAATACGACGACGTGTATTTTCAGGTAAACAAAGATCACTATTATGATTATTATTATTATTATTATTTGTATGATGATTTTTATTACATTGTTTTTTAACTTTTCCATGTTTATGACCAGACGATGCTGATGTTGTTGATGTTTTACCGGTAGTATTAGTTGTTGTCGATGTTGTTGTTATTGCGTTTGTTGTTGTTGCGGCTGTTGTTGTTGTTGTTGTCGTTATCGATGATAATAAATCATTTTTATGATTTTTCATATCCAAATCATCGATTATTGATTGTGAATTAGATTTCAATAATATTGGTGATGATAATTGACCATTACGATTTGATAATGGACTGGATTTCATTGCAATTGATTGATTTTTTACGTTTGAAGATGTTTTTCCAGAAGCAGCTGCAGCCGATAGATTCAGGATATTCGATTCATTATCATCCTTATTTTTATTCGGATTTCGATCAGAATTTCTTCGTTTTCGATTCATTGATATTGAACGACCACCATTATGATGATTATGATGATAATGATCAATAAGTGATGTTGCTGTTGATGTGGATGATAAAAAATTTTCCGAATGATTTGAACTAGTTGGTGATGATAATGATGATGATTTATTATTGAATAAATGATGACTAGATAATGTTGATGAATGTTGATGATGCAAATGTGGATGCGGATGATTTGGTGATAAACCTAAATGATGATGATTATGATTATTAATGGAAGAAGTATGTAATAATGGAATAGCTGGTGATAAACGATGATTATTATGATGATTATGATGATGATGATGTAATAATGAACCATTCAATAATTGTTGTTGCTGATGTTGATTATTATTATCCAAACCATTTGCATTAGCAGCCAATAATTGACTAGAATCACTACCAACACCACTATTAGCAATCATTGCTGCATTTAATTCTTCATGTTCTTTTAGAAATTTTAATACAGTTTGTAAATTTGTATTACCGGTATCATTTGATGACGATGGTGATGATGATTTATTATTATTATTATTATTATTCATTGACAATTGTTGATTCTGTTGTTGAGAATTATTATTCTGTAAATTATTTGTAGTTGTAGAATTATTTGCTGAAGCTGCAGCTGCAACTGCTGCAACAGCAGCAATTCTTAAAGAATTTTCTGTTGCTGATGCTGCTGATGATTTTAATGCTGGTGATAATGACATTGATGATAAAGATTTTCTATTCACAACAGAATCATCATCATGATCATCATCATCGTTATTATTATTATTATTATTTTCATTTAAATGAATATTGCCACCATTATTATTATTATTAGCAGAAGAAGCAACAACAACAGCCGTTGCTGCAGCCGCATCATCTTCACTAGCATCAATATTATTATTATTATTATTATTTGACGTTATCGTTGTCGGTAACGTCGTTGCCGTTGTTGTTATTGTTTCGGCTGTCATTGAATTATTATTTGTGTTGTTTTGGGTGACAGCTGCTGCTGCTGTTGCTGCTGCTGATGTTATCATTGCTTTTTGTTTACAATAAAGATGTTGTAACATTGCCATCAATATATCTCTTTCTTTTATCAATTGTGATTCTAATTGTTGTACAATTTGCATCTGTATACGTGCTTGTGCTGTACTACGATCATCGAAACCATGTTCATTTGAAAGATGTTTTAAAAATATTGCCATATCATCACAATATGTTTCACATCCAGGCCATTTACACAATCCATGTTGATATAATGTTGATTGACCAGTATAAATAGCCGAATCATTATTATTATTATTATTATTAATCATTAATTGATTATCATCATTACGATTACCATTTATAATCGCTTGATTATTATTATAAGTATTGTTAGCAGAAATAATTACATCATTTAATAATAAACTATTTCCACCAAAACAACTATTAGCTAACATTACAGTTAATTCCTGGTTTAATTGTTCCAATGATTCAATTGATTGTTGTTGTGATGATAGTGATGATGGTGAATTTGATGTTAAATGATTTGAATGATGATAGGCAGATTGCTGCGGTTGCTGATGTTGAGATGTTGTTGCCTGTTGTTGTTGTTGTTGTTGAAGCAAATGACCAGAATTTGTCGATATTAATGAATTTCGACCATTCATCAATATCGATGATGATGATGATGATAATGGTGATGAATTAGAATTAGTTATGGATGTTGGTGAATTAACTGATGATGATACTGCAGCTAATGCTGCTGCAGCTGCTAATGAATTACCTAATGCTGATGATAATCCAGCCGCCAAACCATTAACAGCATTCATATTGAATTTATTTTGCTGTTGTTGTTGTTGTTGTACAGCAGCAACAGCCGCTGTTTGATTTGTTATATTAGCTAATACGAGATCTAATAATTCATCTTGACTAAAATTTGATGCATTTGGTACTGTTTTAATAAATTCCTGTATAATTGGTTGAAATGAATCTGGGGTAATTTTGTTCAAAAAACAGAATTTCCGTTATTTACAAGAATTTCTTTCACTGTCATAATAAAAACAAACTTACTAAGTAGATATTGACGATGTGATGATAGTTGTAATTGTTGCATAATTTGTTGTTGTTCCATTTGAAGTTGTTGTCGTAATTGTAATTCTAATTGTCTTGAAAATGATGAAGGTGATGATGGTGGTGATTGTTGTTGTTGTTGTTGTTGTATTGATTGATTACGATGATGATTATGATGTGATTTAAGATTCAAATGTGCCATTTTTGTTTTCAATTGTTGTTGTTGTTGTTTTCTACGTTGTTGTTGTTGTTGTTTTTCGGAACGTATATTATTATTCGTTATTGACATGACGAAATTATTTATTCTGGTTATGTTTTACTGAATGAAATCCAAAAAAAAAGAAGAGAAAATTGGGTTAAAAAAATTGATCAAATGGATGCGATTTTGTTGCTTTCAAAGGCGTTTTTTTTGTGCACCGAAAAGGAAAAATCAAACAAGAAAAAAAGAAAATTTAATAACAATGCGGTGATGGCCAAAAGAAAATCAGTATGGTTTTTTTCCTTAATTCTTGTTTGTTTGCATTCAAAAATTATAGTGGTGATAAAATTATAACTGTAAAAGAAAACTTTTTTGGGCAAAAAAAATGATAATAACGGATATTTATAAAGTTTTTTGTTTGGCTCGGTGCTTGTTTATAAATGACGTTTATAAATTATAAAAAAAAATCATGTTATTTCTGAAGAAACAGAGAAAAACTAAAAAAAAGGAAATATCATCATCATGATCGATATGAGATACAAACAACAACAACAACAAATTATTATTGTTTTTTGGCCGGTATCATCCTGGATACAACCAGAAAAAATACTAATAATAAATAACAAATGCTGAACAACAACAAAAACTTTATTGACAAATTATCAAACACAGAGATGATAATGTTGTTGTTGTTTATGACAAAATAAACAAACAACAACAACAACATAATAATCATTATCTGACAACCAAACAAACAAACAAACAAACTAGAAACAGGAACTTAATTTGGATCAAATTTTGTTGTCCTGTGATCAAATGATGATCAATATTATTAACCACACGATGGCGTTACCTGGTGATACACGATGATGATGACCGTATTTTTTTGTTGTAATTTTTTTTTGGAAAAATGATTTTTTGGGTCAAATTTTTGTTGTTGTTGTTTGTTTGCTATAGCAGAACATCAACGTTTATACATTGTAATTAATTTTTCTGGTTGATTAACTTGATCTGTGTAAATCGTATTTGGATTTTTGAAAAAAAAACCGCAAAATCAATCAATCAATCAATCAATCAAGAACGCAAATTTTTCTTCGCCAGAATATTTCTACACTGGGTATTAATGTGTGTTTATCGTCAACCGCCATCATCATTGTTTTGTTTGATTCAAAAAATAATAATGGAAAAAAGTTTCAATTCTTGAAAAGATAAACAAAACAGAAAAACAATTTTTTTCCCATTTTGAAATGGTCGAAATAAACAACAACAACAAAAGAAAATTCCAATATTCTGACAGAAAAAATGCCACACACAAATAGAAACACAGAAAGATATCAACAAATGTATTTTTGAACGAAAGAAAAAAACCAAAAACAATTTTGGGCAACAAGAAAAAATTGATGGAAAATTATTCATTTTCAACAAAACCGACTAAAACAACAACAACAACAAAATATCATAAAATTTATTACACAATTTAGTTTCTTTCACCACAAGACGTATCCATCCTATCCATTTATAATAATGGAATATATTTGTATATTGTATGTTCATCGTCGTTGATTTAAGAAGAAAAATGCAAAATTCAAAACAAAGAAAAAATATATTTATGGAACTGAACTGGATGATGATGATCCGCATATACATACATATACATAAATAATTAGTCAAAAACAAATTATCACAACAGGGATGCGCGCACCCGAATCAAACCAAAACAAAAAAAAATTCATATTTTCAATGATTTGGTGAACATCATCACATCCACCATTTAACCACCATAAACCAGAAGCCATCATCATCATCATTATTCAGAAGCTATCAATGAATATACATTGGGCCCACACACTGATAATGTACGTCATTTTTTTTTCTTTTCCATTGATTTTCTGTTTTTAATGTTTTTTGCTTTGTTTTGTAAATTGAATTTTTTAAAAAAAATTTAAAATAAATAAAAATTTCAATTTTCAATAACTGTTATTTCTTTCTTTCTAATTTTGTTCATTTGACATTTTGAAAAAACGTTTGAAAAAAATTTCTATTTTGTATGAAAAATTGTTTATTTTCAAGATAAAAAAAACCAAGTAAAGTCAATCAAATATCAATGGGAAAAAATGGATGTTTTTTCATTGTTATTTCAAAACAAACAAAACAAAACAAAAAAATCCAAAACATCTGAATAGCAAAAGACCTTGAACTAATGAGCAACTTACATAATGCAAATATGGCAAATATGCGGATTGGGATTTTGAATTGAATTGAACAAAAATCCCTGGTTTCTCTGCTGGTTTGGAAAGTGTTAATTATCATCATCATCATAAGCTTGATAATAACAAACAAACAACTATATAGCTTTGAAAAAAATTTTATGACCTAACCCTTTTTTTTCTACCCGGTCATGTCATATATTTTCTTATTGATTATTGGTGAAATCTCTAGACTCTCAGGCTTGATAATGTTATTTTTTTCATCATCATCATCATTGGATTCGACCAAAAAATATAATGTTTAATGAATGAAATGGATAAAAAAACAACAACTAACCATCAAGCAGCATTGAAGAGATGTTTTGTGAACGATAGTGTGGGGCAATATTGAATTTTTTTTTTTTTAAATGGCCTCATGGGTGACAATGAGAATCATTGATTAGTTGGTTGGTTGGTTGGAAGAAATGGAAAAAAAAATTGGAACGCTCGACCCCAGAGAGAGAGAGAGAGAGAGAGAGAAAGTCGCCATACAGATAGAGAGAGTGAAGAAAAAATATTAATTTAACCCTAAACAGTGTGGAAAGTGTTAAAAAAAATAAAACAGTGGTGAAATTCATTCATTACCGGACATATATACGACAGGACGAATCCATCCATTTATATATCCATCATTTTTCAAATTGTGTGTGTTTGTGTTATTGATAATTTTCATTCGTCATATTTTCGATAGATGTATGGATGCTAATGAACTTTTTCTTCATCGAAAAATGAAATGATTGTCTAAATAGAGAAATTTCTGAAAATATTGAAGAAATTGAACCCGTCGAGTTCCAAACTAACCAACTAACAACGACAAAAACAACAACAACAAAATGAACATCCAACAAAATTTTCCAATTCTAAAAATCATTCAAGCATCTATGAAACCCAAACATTCAAATGTGGATTAATTATCTTGCATGTCATTCATTTTCGTTTTCATTTTCATTTTTTTATCGTTTTGACAATAACATTTGGTGAGCCAACAAAAAAAAAAGAAAGAAGAAATTAATGAATGAAAATCAATGGAATTTCCATTGATTTGCATCATCATCATCATCATCATTATTTTTGGTCCGGAAATTATCATTGAATCCGGTTAACACAGAGAGAGAGAGAGAGAGAAAACATTTCATGTAATCTATATAGAGATGCTTTTGAGCATCAACAAAAACAAAATTATTATTCAACCCTTTTTTATAGGATCAAATTCATTCACATTTATCAGAGAGAGAGAGAGAAAAAACTAAAACAGCAAGAAAAAAATGTCAAAAAAAAAAAAAAGAAATTTTCATTTGTTGTTGATGTCAACATTTTTTTTTCATACATTCATTTAACAAAATAATGGGTTGGAAACTGAATCGAAAAAAAACATAAATGATGTGCGTGTATTTCCCAATGTTTTTCTGCATGATGTGGTTATTTTGTACAAGAGACATATTTTGTTGTTGTTTCCAAAACATGATTCTGTTAGGAAATATAGTTAGGGCAGGCCAAAACCAAAACTAAAACTAAGGTCCCAAACAATCCAAATAAACAAACAAACAACAATGTTAGTGATAACCGAATCAATTGAATATTTTTAGGTTTTGTTTTGTGTTTTTTTCGCATTTACATTCCACCCACATAGCCCTATAAACAACAACAACAACAACTGGAGCAAAAAAAGGGAGAAAGGAAATCAAATCGAAACGAAACAAACAACCATATGGAACAAACATAATGCATTTGAGGATAGAGCAAAGAGAGAAAGGGAGAAAATTGAGAATACAGAGAATCTCTATTCACATCGTGCAGACCTAGCCAAAAAAAAAAAAATTGGTCAATTCAGCCAATCATGTTGGCAAAAATACGCATTCTCGAATAATATATATAGACATCATACACATCGTACACAAACATACAAACAAACATCATTATTATCATCAAAGTGATGATGGATGGATGGATGGATGGATGTGTTTACTGTGTTATCTATTACCCATAATGCTATATATATAGATTCAATGTATATATTTTGAAATGAATCGATAACAAATCAATAAAAAGTTTGTTGTTTTTTTTCAAAATTCAAATTGAGAAATTTCCCAGAAAAAAAAATAATCATTGTTTTCTGGAAAACATTTTTTTTTCCAATGAATCGTTTGTTTATTTGATTCAATCATCAAAATGAATGAATGAATGATCATCACCACCGTCATTATCATCATTCGCTTGGGATGATGTTTTCTCAATGATGATAATAAATT
This sequence comes from Dermatophagoides pteronyssinus, assembly GCF_027571235.1. Taxonomy (NCBI): domain Eukaryota; kingdom Metazoa; phylum Arthropoda; class Arachnida; order Sarcoptiformes; family Pyroglyphidae; genus Dermatophagoides; species Dermatophagoides pteronyssinus. Next base: position 845,081 of record NW_027461530.1, read on the forward strand.
TTGTTTTTTTTTCAAACGATGTTTGTTTGTTTGTTTGTTTGGTGGATGATGATTTGAACATTTGAAAAAGGTAGTTGGATTTTTCTTTCATTTCATTTCATTTCTTCAGTTAGCTTCATTTTCCATTGAAAAATGAAATAATAATAATTTGTTTTTTTTTCGTTGCCAAGGTCGATTCGATTAGCGAAATTGAAAATGATTTTCATTTTCAATTTTGAATTTTGACAAACAAACACAATTTGTTGTTGTTGTTGTCGGATGTTTATATTGGATAAATAACAACAACAACAACAACAAAATGATTTTTCTTTTTCTGGGGATAATGTAATTTGCTCTGTTGCTCTGTTGCTATGTCGTTTTGGATTTTCTCAACGAACAAAAATTGAAAAGAAATGCTAAAGTTGGAGGCAAACATCACATCACATCATCATTCGTATCAGTTGTTTTCGGTTGATTTTTTGTTTTCTTCTTTCTTATTAAAAATTCAACAAATTTTCAGTTTGATTAAAGGATTTTCATACATTTTCATTCTTTTATTTGTTTTCAAATGATTATTTTTGAAGAAAAAACAACAACAACAAAACATCATTTCAAACGACCAATTTTGTTGTTGTTTGCATCATCATCATCATTATGTAGCAACCTTAATGGTAGTTTTGATTGGAAACCCTTTCGCTTGAAATTTTTTTGTTAACCCTTTCGCTCTCTCTCTCTCTCTCTCTCTCTCTCTCTATCTACCTATCATTTCATTAGTTGTTCCACCTGGATTCCAACATTTTTAAAAGTGAAAAAAATACTCGCTGATCACTTGATATGATCATAATCATCATCATTCAGTGAAAAAAATAAACAATTATAATCATGTGAGCAACAAACAAACAAAACAAAAAACAGCAATTATTGTTTGTTTGAATAAAACTTGGCAACAAAATTTGAAAACAAAAAACAAAACAAAAAAACAATGGAAATTCGAAGGTAATTTTCAATCAAAGACAAACAAAAACAACAAAAAGAAATTGTTTGCCAAAAACAAACGAAAATGCAATAATTTCCACGAAAAGGAATTAGCGAGATTTGAATAACAAAATTGAATGGATGCAATATTTTTTCCATTTTGCGAAATTGACAACACACACACACACACATAAATCAATTGCTAACTACCCCTTTCCACCAAATGGTAATGATCCTGGATTTTGTTTCTTCAATTGAAAAAGAATGTGAATGAATAATAATAATCCAATGTTTTGAAAACGTCAAAAAACAATCAAAAACGATTATCATCATCATTGAAGAAAAGAAAAGTTGTTTTTTTGTTTATGGTTTTCTTTGCAATTATCCATTTGAAAATGGTAAAAAAACCAATCAATAAAAGAAGAAAAAAGTTGACTAAATTGATTCAACAACAAACAAACAACAATTTTGATTCATTTCTATTAGAATTACACATATGATGGTTTTCCCATCTAAATATTCTTTCTACAACATCAACAAACAACAAAAAGAAAAAAATCTGAAAGTGAAAAGAAAAGAAAAAAAAACAAAATAATTATTATCAATTTAACAGATTTTCTGGCATCATCATCCATCCGCATCCTTTTGCATCCAATGCATCCTTTTGCATCTTTTCAATTCTTTTGCATCATCCGCATTATCCCGTTTTTTTCCCAATATAAACACTTGAACACGAAATATTGTTTTTTCACTATCACACTCTCTGTTTTTCTCAAAAAACACATAACGACACACAACATAAAACAATCTTTTCGGGGGGTGAAATGAAAATATTAGATTTCAATATTCGAACCAGAAAAAATAACAGAAAAAAAAATACTAAGAAAGCATCATTCTGTGATGATGACAAAAAGAAAGAAAGAAAGAATGGTGTATTTTTTTGAATGATGATCATCAACATCACACGTTTATAAAAAAAGCTCCCATTATAATGCAATTAATACAATATGTTTCCCATACACACACACACACAACATGTTGAAAAGAATTATTATTATTATTGGTTGGTTGGATGAAACGAAAAAAATATGTCGCAAAAAATACTAATAAAAAAAATGAAAATTTTCAGAAATTTTCAATGTTATCACCATCATCAAGATGATCTTTCGTTGCGAAAAAAAAATCTGGGTAATAATCGGTTATTTTTTCTCTCACTCTCACACTCTATGGATCTCGGATATTATTTTGTTGTTGTTGTTGTTGTTGTTGATGGATGCTATTAACACAAGATGATCCTTCATCAATGACGATATGCAATTGAAAAAAAACGAAAACAATTTTTTTCTCGTAAGCAAAAAAACTGAAAACAATGATCCAAGATGCGACCCAAATTGCCTCGCCATACTGTAAGGCCAAACATTTTTTTATTAGTGAAAAAATAAAAACAAAAATATCCAAAAACGATTAGAGAAGAGAAAAACAAAAAAAATTTGAAATTAAAATTGAAAATATTGAGTGTGAAACAAACAACGAAAGTTCAGCGAACTTTATGAAAAAACTGAATGGATGCTGCCCCATACCCAGAGTACATCTCGGATAATCTTGCGCGTGCTTTGAATGTGTTCCAAAAACAACAATATTCATTCATTCATTCTCATCAACCCTTTTCTCTCTTTCTTTCGGTTTTTTTGTTTTTTCTCATTGCAAACAAAACAAAAACGAAACGGAATGAAGGGGAGACAAAAAAAATTCACGATAAATTCATTTCATTCATTCATTGATTATTCATTCAACGAAAAAACAAAACAAATGAAAAAAAAACTTAATAAACAAAAAAAAAGAAAAAAGAAAGAAAAAATCCCGAGACTCACTCACACACAATGCCCGACCGAACGGGTTAACATCCCGTCGGTGTGATGATGATGGACTATACCCTGGAACTACAAAAGTAAAAACAATGATTATACATGACACATACACAGCAAACAGCAAAACATTCAAGGCCAAAGTGAATAAATTTAAAATTTTTCCTTTTTTGGAACAAAAACAATACCAAAACCCAATATAATTCAAATGAATTAAAACAACAGCAGAACAACAACAACAAAATACATTTCATTTCAAAAGAACATGACATTTCCATATCACTCAATCACAAATGCAAGTTGCAGAGAGTAAGGATAGAAAAACCCTTTCGATTCGTTTCATTTTTTTTTCGCAGAAACATAATCATCATCATCAACATTCGTCCAAGCGTGTTGTGTGTGTGTGTGTGTTGCGTAGTAAGATAGCTAAATGAAAATGAAAATATAAAAAACAATTGACAATTTTTTTTTGTTGGGCCTCGGGAATCTGAATGAAATTATGATAGGGTGGTGGTGGTGGTGGTGGTTGAAAAAACTCTTTTTTGTTTAACCCGACCCTAACGGGATTGTTGTGTGAATCAACCCGACAGTGATGGGCAAATAGTTAACTGATCCAAATTCAAAAAAAAAAAATTACTGAGAAAATAAAAAAAATAACCAAACATTAAACAACAAACAACAACAACAACAATAACCGAAACCGAAATTGAACCGAGAAAATCAAACATTTTTTCATTATTTTCTGGATGCTAAATAAGTATCTCTCGTTCTCTCGCTTGCTCAGTGTGTATGTCACACGCATTATTTTTTGTTGAAAAATCCAAAAGAAATTAAAGATGAAATGGAATATTCTTTTCCATCATTGCAAACACATCAATTTTTTTTAACCCTTTCGATGATTGTGAACGACACATTGATAACAAATAAATAGAGAGAGAGAAAGGGAAAAAACCATTATTTTTCAGAAGAAAAAAAGGAAAAACATTGACAATGTACGAATAGAAATGTAGTGAAAATATTGAGATAATTAATACAGAATTTTCAAAATTTTCATTTTCTTCCCCTTTTCAAACAATTTGCTTTCCCCCATTTTTTTTCTTACAGAAATATGCCTTCATCATCATCATCATTGTTTGCAAATAAAAAAAAATTAAAAAGAATACAGAATCCCAACTCTTTCTCACTCTCAGAAAACAGTGCAACCAACAGAATTTTTTACATTAATATTCTGTATTGATGTGTTGGTGATGAAAGTGAATGATGAATGATGAATGAATCGAATCGATTGTTTAATATTTGCTTTTCATAATTTTCATTATCTTTTGGCGATTGTTGTTGATGATGAAAATCAATCAAACTTTCTGATGAAAAATATTCTTCTTCGTTGATATTTAATGATAAATATGTTTATAGATATGGAATGTCTTCGTGTATATATGGAAGAAATAACAATGATAGATAACAATATATTCATCATCACATCAAACATCGATTCTATCGATTATCATCATCATCATCATTCACTATCGTTTAATGGATTCTAGCAAAAACAAAAAACAAAAAAGGAAAATTCCAATCATCAATATTTTCTTCTTCTTTTGGTTAGAGTCCAGAATTATTATTAATTATCATTATTTGCAATGGGGAAAAAAGGGTTGAAAAGATAACGGTGAAATTTTCGTTTTCCATTTTGACAGAAATGATTAATCAATCAAAAAAATGCTTTGGATAATGAATATCATTTTGGAGTAAAGTAAAAGAATCCGAAAATGGAAAACAAAACAGAATTTCCCAAGTGAAAAAACTAGGGATTTTTAACCAGAAACAAAAATTCATTATTTAAACATGACAAACGAAAAATGAAATTTCGGGGAAAAAAAGTAATACATTCCGATCGATTATCAAAGATAAATTCATCCATAAATATTATTTTGTTTATGATTTGCCCGATGGGTATTCTTATTTCATTTGTTTTCAAAATGTTTTTTTTTAATATAAAAATCCATCCATAACGTAACCCATCAATAATGCGAAAAAAAGGGTTAGAATCGATTTTTTAAAACGAAACGAAACAAAAACAAATAACGATTTTAGGTTTTGTTTTGTTTCACAAAAAAAAGAAGAATTTTTTTGCTAATATCAAATACAAACACACACACAAAGCGGAACAAGCGAAAAAAAAATTCCGTGGATACACGGGCTCGTTATGCTCGTGTGCTCATCGGTATCGGGTCGGTCGGTGTGCGCTTATGTAAATAAGATGATGATTTTTGAATTCTGAATTCTTTATTTGAGGGAGTACGTGACAGACACGTGTTATTTTTCTTTTTCTAGTTTGCATTTTTTTTCAAAAAAATGTTCAACTCGTTTAATACTACTGCTGCTATCATTACTGGTTAATCGTGAAAACATCATCATCATCCATTGATGGTTGTACACAAACGACATTCGATTGATCGATTCTAAAATGATGTTGATGATTATGATGATTATTGTCATTTTCAAACAGCAAACAAACAAACAAACAAACAGCGAATCAAGCAGGCAAACAGCGATTGATATGGACGTATCATGTTCATTGATGATGGAACAAATTCGTTTTCAATTTAAAAAATTTTGAAAATTGAAAATTGAAAATTTGAAATTTGAAATTTTCATTTTGATGACGAGGTTGATGAAAATTGGAAAAAAAAGGGTTTCCCATGAACATTAGAGAATCCTCTCACTCTGTGTTTGTTTGTTTGTGTGTGTTTATCATGATTGTTTGTTTGATTGATTGATTTGTCGATGAAAAGATTGAAGAGAATCACAATGATGATGGAGAAAAACATTCAATTCACTTAGCAAACAAACAAACAAACAGAAAAATGAATTTGATAGGAAAAAAACCTCAAAATCATTCATGATGACATAATATCTTTCTTTCTGTTTACCATAATGATGATGCTAAAGAAGGATGCTATTTTCTCTCTGTATATCAATCTCTATTTCGACCTTGAAAGTAACAAAAATACAAAAATAACAAAAATACAAAGTATCAAAACAACGACAACAACAACGATCAATGTGAATTTTAGTTTTACTGAAAAAGATGAAAATTAACACAAAAAAAAATTGTAATTTGGTTACTGTCGCAAGCGCATTTCAAAAAAAACAGAATATTTTTCCAATGAAATTCTTGAAATGTTTGTAAATTTATGGAAATTTGTTCAAATAAATTTGGTAAAAGGAAAATCATCATTCAGCAAACAAAAAAACAGGGGAAAAAATATGATAAATAAGCATTTCATTGGTTTTTTCTGGTTGTTTCAACCGAAAAACCCAAACCAAAACCAAAAAAATCCAAGACTGCATTTCATTAAGATTGTTTTTTTTGAATGAAACGAAAAACTTTACTTCAAAATCAGAGGAAACAAACAAACAAATAACATTATCAAAACAACCTTATCGAAAAAATCCAAAAAAAACATGGATGTTATTCAATCGAAGAATGATGGCCATGAAACAAGCAAGCAAAAAAAAATCAGGATAAATTATTTAACAAAAACAAAAAATTGAAAAACAAATTCAGCAAAGAAGCAAAGATGAAAAACACACATATTCCCACTCAAAAACAAAACTTACATTTCAAGGTGATGGTTGTTTTCTCTCTCTCTCTCTTGGTATATCGTCGATAATATGATGATGTTTACACCATTTGTTTCTTCAACAACAACAAAAAAATCAGGCAGGCAGGTAAGATGATAATCAAAATTCGATGATCAAAAAGGATTCAAAAGAAATTGTTTATTTCAAAAATTCAAAAATCAAATTAAAATTTGCTGTTGTTTTTCCATTCATTTCATTCAATCATTTGATTGAAAAAATTAAATAATCATCACCATAATCAAATTTGTAAATGGCAGTTTTTCAGTGGAAAAATCTTTGTTTTTTCAATAATTAATTTCCTATGAATCGAGTCCATTTGTTTGTTTGGCTGGTTGGTTGGTTGGTTCTTCCTTCCTTGATGATAATGATAATAAAGGAATTTTCAACGAAATTACCTAAAAATTGATGATGATGATGATTGGAAAAGAAGAAAAAAAAAAGAAAAAGTAATTAAGATTTTCAATTTTGCAATTTACAACTAATTTTGTTTATTGGTCATATAAGGGTTTAGAATCTAAACTTTAGATACATTGTTGTTGTTGTTGTTTTTGGAATGTTGTTGTTGTTGTTTTCGTTGTTGTTGTTGTTGTAATAAAATGTTATTATCAAAATTTTTTGGTTAACCTTGATCCACTCTAGTTGAAAAAAACAAAACAATCAATTTTTTTTCTTTTTCTGAATGATAATAAAGATGATAAAAAGCACGTTTCCAGGTATCGACAGTAAAGAAAAATGTAAAAATCCGCACACAGATTACAGCACAAGTATTTTGATTTACTATAGTCAAGCTATACCTTTGCTGTTTTTTTCCCCTTTTGCTTTTTTGGCTTCAAAGCCAAATTTAAAGGCGATAATAATTTTTTTTTTCAAGCGAACCACAAGAATATCGGTTAATTTGATTTTATGATAATATTTTTTGTAAGAATAACCATCGTTTGATGGCGCCATCTATCGCATTGTTTTATCAAAAATAAATAAAAATAACCGCTAATACGGGTAAATAGCACAGACACAATCAAAAATGAAATCAGTAACATTGTTAAAAAAAAAATTTTCTCAACAATTTCCTTGAATTTTAAAACAACAGACAAAAACTACAAAAGAAAGAAAACTATTCCTGCTTTCACTTTCCTTAATTTTTCTCATTCATTCATTCATTCTTGCCAACCATCCACATTATCAAATTGTAACTCCTTCTTTCTACATTTTACAATTCCTCATCCAATTACACCCTGTATATATTTAAATATAGAATGATTTGTATGATGCGACAAATATAACTTATTCAACAACAACAAAAAACTACGGAAAAAGTAACAACCAACTGTAACAATATTTATGACATGATGACGTAAACATGACAGACAAACACACAAATATAAATCATCAGAAAATCATCAAATTTTTTCTGGTTACATTGTTTATTTCTTAACAAACAACAATAATAACGGTGGTTATGGTGGAGGGGGGAAAACAAAATCATTGAACAAAACAAAACAAAAACATTGAAAATTATCAGATCCGTTTGTTTAGTTGAAACGCCAATCGACTAATTAATCGATAAAATCAATGAAAAATTTTGTTGTTTTTTTTAAATTTTAAAAAATTTTCAATTCTTCCCCCCTCTCCACACACACCTTTACATTTCATTTTGATTATCTTTTTTTTTTTTTGGTTACCTTTTTTTTAAAAAAAAAAATAAAACTGGTAAAAAAAACATCAACCAGAATGAAACAAAAAAAAAAAAAAAAAAAAAAAATGATAAAACAAACAAAACAATATGGTATGTGTGTGTTTGTTTGATTATCCTGATATAACCAGTTTCTCTCTCTCTCTCTCTCTCTCTCTCTCTCTCTCTCTCTCTCTCTCTCTCTCTCTCTCTCTCTCTCTCTCTCTCTCTCTCTCTCTCTCTCTCTCTCTCTCTAACTATAAATAAATTTTTTCCATAAACATCGTCATTGAAACAAAACAAAAAAAAAATCAACTTTCTCCGGATACATCTACCAAGTTTGTTGTTGTTTTTGTTGTTTGTGTTTTCATTACGCTAACAATCCTGATGATGATAAACAAAATTAAATAGAATATTGAACAACAACAACAACAACAACAAAATGATGTTTGTCAAATATGTTATTTTTTGATGATGATAATGATGATGAAAAACAACAACAACAACAACAAAAACACCAGAGCAACACACACACAAAATGTCGTGAAAATGACATTTTGATTTTCAAAAAACAACAAAATTCATAACATCCTAGGCAAAACAAAACCAAACAAAACAGAAAAGTTTGGAAAGTTTTTTTCAACATATAGAAAATTGTTGATTTAGTTTGATTTTTCGTGTTTTTGTTTGTTTGTTTGGATCTATGGATGAAAATGTCTAATGAAAAATAATGATGATTCCCAGGGTGGTGGTGATGGTGGTGGAAAATATTAACCCACCCCCACATCACATCGCACACACAAAAAGATCCAATCAACACAAGGTGATACACATCGATTTAGATAAATACAAATAAATAAATCAGGAGGGAGATGAGTGAAAAAAAAATCAAAATTTGATTAAAAAATGGCTGTTAATGCTGCTGATGGATGCATATATGATGTGTGTGTGTGTTTGTTTTTTAACCTTGAAATCAAATGAAAAGAAAGAGATGTTATGTTGATGATGGATAACAACACAGAGAGAGAAAAACAAACAGTAAATAATATGCGATGAAAAGCAAAAATCATCAGATTGAATCAAATTAAAATGTTTTTCTTTTTCAATCTGGAGAATATCTTATCTTGATTTTGGAATTTTCAATATTCAATTTTTGAAAAAAATCAGATAATCCCAATCTCTCTCTCTCTCTCTCTCTCTCTCTCTCTCTCTTGTTGTTTTTGTTGTTGAAAATTGAATGTCAAGGTTGAAAAGATGTTTACAACAACAACAACCGAATATTTGAATAAATAGAAAAAAAATTCAAGTTCAAGAATATCCCATTAATCAATCAATCAATCAATCATTTAATTGATTGATTTGATGATAAATAAATTACAACAACAACAAATTCTAGATTTTTCTTTGCAAAAAGTATTTTATATAACACAGAAAAACAAAAAATGATGGATCGATATTCCATGGTTTGTATTTATATTTATAAATTATTATTATTATCATTATTTTTTTTGTAATTCTAAGCCAAAAAAAAAACAGAGAATAAATAAACCAAACCAAACCAAACAAACTTTTTACATAATTATAAACAGTGTAGGTGGCTTGTAATATTTATTTATTTATTTATTAAAAAAATAATATTCTTCCTGTTTATTAATAATAATAACAACAACAACAATCATCATCATCATTCAATATTTATGTCAATGTCAACATTTATAAACGAAGAATAAAAACAACAACAACAACAACAACAAGAATTTTTCTCTCTAGAAAAATAAGAAGAAAAAAAAATAAAGAATTCCATTGAAAAGAAACATATCAGGTGTTTGTTTGTGTGTGTGAGTGTGTGTGTGGAAAATGAAATATAAAATGTTGTTATTACATTGAAAAAATAGCTAAAAATAGCTAATTATTCTCTTTCTCTCTCACTATTTATCCATCGTCATTTCATTTCATATTTATTCAATGTTGTTGATTTAACCAAGGATGTGTGTGTTATTCATGATCAAGGATTGACAACAACAACAACAACAACAGCAAATCAATGATTGAATTGATGAGAATTCCGAGAAAACTTTTTGAATTCTGAATCCAATTGGTCATTGGTTTTGCAGGTCCATCGTTGATTGTTGCTTGAATCATTTTGATTTTAATTACGTTGCTTGATGATGATGATTTGAAGAATTTTTCTCCTTTCATTTCATTTTTTGGATTATGGCCATATTAATGATGATGACGATAATGATGATGATGATCAACATCATCATCAACAACATCATATGACAATTTGTCATCAAAAAAACAAAAAAAAAAAAAAAAATCAAGAGTGAAAAGTAAAAGAGAAATCAAGCAAACAAGAAAGAAATGTCGATAATGATAATCATCACTTGATTCAACTGACTGATTGACTGATTGTTCAAAAATTAAAAAATTTGATTCAAATCCCTGAATTGTTTCACAACCAGAATATTCTTGATGCTATCAGTCAGTCGGTGTGTCTGGCTATATACAAGTAAAATGCCGGCCGGTACAATTTGTATCATTGTAGCGGTGTATGGCAGTAGCAAATGGATTCTACAAACAACAACAACAACTTTTTTCCCTCTTATTTTCCAACAATATTTGTACTTTTTCGTTTATTTTGTACCGAAAAACAACAACAACAACAAAACTATTAGAAATTCTTAAAGAAGTTTTGTTTTTTCGGTAGAAAAACAACAACAACAACAACATGGATAGATAAAGAAAAAAAAAACAAGGATCAAAACAAAGCCAATGCCATAACGACAAACAAAAATAATATTCGTACAACATGTAGGCGAAAATAATGAGAATTTGAAGCAAGAAAGAAAAAGAAAAGAAAGAAAAGAATGAAAGAATCTAAACAGGATAATCACTACACACAAAATGATTCATGAAGAATTTTTATTCAATGAATATTTTGTTTTTCTTTGTTTAAAGTTTTTTTTTACAATGAAAAACAATGAAATCCGAAAAAAAAATTCCAGATATTCGACTGGTCAATCTGGTTCGGGGTAGGTAATCGCAGATGTTTATCGCTGAAAAAAAAATGTTTCCGACAATGTGTAAGGGAAGAAAAATAAACAAACATGTCAGATTTACTTTAGTTTATTTTTCTGGTGAATGCCAGTAAAAAAATAAAAAATCAAAGATTATCATCTCATTGTTGAAGACAGATTAAAACAAACAAATAAAAATCAATCATATTTGGTGGATCAGAAATGGAAATTTTTCATTATTTTTTTTTTTTTTTTGGTTATCGTTAAGAACAAAAGTAAACTGAATTTATTTTTTCTTCTTTCATTTTATAAAATGTCAATGACAAATCGATCAACAAACAAACCAAAAAAAAACCGAATAAGAAGAAAAAAACCCGAGAAACAAAATGGACTGGAAACAACTGGAGATGGCCAAACATACTGGCTTGGCTGGTAAACAAAAAATAAAAAAAAAAATTTAAAATAATTTTCTGGTAAAGATAAACATAAAGAACTTTGGCAATTGGCAACAAACTTCAAGGATCTTTTTTGTTTCAATATTATCATCATTGGCGTGTTATCAATACATATCAACGAAATAAAACAAAAAACATTATCGGGTGATCCAAATTCATAAACTTTTTTTTTGTTGTCGAATTTTTTTTGCAAAATCACCCGATATCGAATGCTATATCGTTATTATTATTATTAAGGTTCGTCGATCATCATCATCATCATCAACGTCCTCGGAAAAGTAAACAAAAATAAAAATAAAAATAAAAATAAATAAACAAACAACCAACCATTCAGTCTAATAAACATCTGAAGAAGAAGAAGAAGAAACTTACCACCAGAACCAACTAGAGCCAACCAGACAACTAACATCAACAAATAAACAAACATAGAGACCAGAGCAGCGAAGAGAAATGAAAAAATTTCCATGATGGAATTGTTGTTGTTGTTGTTGAATGAACCAGAATCCAAAACAACAACAACAACAACAACAAATTCTGGATGGATCAACAACAACCATCGATCAACAACAACAGAAAGAGAGAGAATTTCATTTTCATTTTGTTTATTTTTCTTTTTTTCTGTTTATTTTTTCATTCGGGTCAAATCTTTTTTCCACCATCATCATCATCATCATCGTTTTCTGTCAATTTCAAACAAACAAAACAAAAAAAAACATTTCATTTGTTGATCAAAGGAGAAAATTTTCCTTTCCTCCCTCTTTCCCCCCCCACACACACACAAATTCTACCCCCACACTCGTTCATCATCATCAACAAACAAACAAACAAACAACGGGCTCGATATTATCATTCGACGAAAGAAATCATTTTCTTTCATCAAATTCTTCTTCTTTTTCGTCTTCTTTTCCCAAGTTGTTTACTTTTTCATCTTAGTCGTCGTCGTCGTTTTTCTGGCTAGAAATAAATAAAATGAAAATGTTGGAGGAAGAACTAGAGAACGAGAGAAAAACCAAGTAAACAAAAAAATATATTCGTAAAAAAAACTGGTGAAACAAAATAAACAAACAAACAAACAAACAAACAAACAAAACATTGGACAGAAAATCTTTACTGCAAACCAGTGTGTGTGTAAACCCAAATCGTTGCAAATATAGCCAAAGAGAGATCCATCCATTTTTGTTTTGTTTTGTTTATATAGACAAACAAACAAACAAACAACAAACTTTATTTGTAAAATGCCATGATGATGTTGATGATGATGATGATGATGATGGAAAGATCGAGAAAAAAGAGAAAAAACAAACTTGGTTTGGTTTTTTTTTCGGAAAATAATCTTTTTCCTTTTTTTGAGGGGAGAGAGAGAGAGAGAGAGAGAGAGAGAGAGATAACCAGAAAACAAAAAACATTTCATCACTGGATTGTTGATTTTTTCGGGTATTTTTTTTTTTTTGAAATCGATCAACATCGATGACAATTTTCAGAGACTTTTCGAGCAAAAATTTAGAAAAACATTCGAACAAATTGCAAACATTCGATTGAGTATATACACAAAGTACGTACGGATGGAAAAACTTTTTTCTGGTTGAGTTTTTCATCAACATTTTGTTTGTTTTATTTCATTTTTACGTTTTGTTTGTTTGTTTGTTTCGTATTTATTTAATTCGGACTGTTTATTTGTTGTTGTTGTTGTTGATGTTGTTGTTGTTGTTGTTCATCATATTGGAACGACAATTTTCTGTTTGTGCAAAAAGCAAAAAGCAGAAATGGAATGAAAATGAAATTCTTTACTTCTCCCGTTTAGATGATGATGATGATGAATGTTTACCAAACAAACAAACAAACAAACAACCCAAAGCACAAACAACAACAACAAAAAAAACTGAAAAGTGAAAACAAAACAAAACTCAACTAAACTAAAATGGGAAAAAGGAAAAGGAAATTCAATGAATGGAATGAATGAATTCGAGTCCACTATTTCTACCTATTTGTGTTTGTCTTTGTACAAATAGAAATTTATCAAACAAACAAAAAAATTTAATTTCAACAATTTTTTTTTACTTTTTTTCTATTTGATTTATCATTAGTCATGTTACATCCATCAGAATTCAACAACAAACAAACAAAACATTAAAACATCAAAGCAGAGAGAAACATTCTGTAAACACACACAGACAGAGAGATTCTATTGTAAAACAGAATCTCTGCTTTTTTGGATTTACAAAATTTTTTCTCGTTTTTTTGATTATTGTTATATTGTTTGATGATTGTATTGATGATTGGCTAGTAGTGAAACAAATTTCATTTCATTTCATCATTTCCTAAAATTAGAAAATGTTTTTTTTTGTAACATTGAAAAAAATTCTGTTTTTGTTTCGAGAATAAAATACGACCAAAAACAAATTTATCAAGTTTTCATTCTCCCCATCACTCTCTCTCTCTCTCTCTCTCTCTCTCTCTCTCTCTCTCTCTCTCTCTCTCTCTCTCTCTCTCTCTCTCTCTCTCTCTCTCTCTCTCTCTCTCTCTCTCTCTCTCTCTCTCTTGACTTTTCATCAAATGTTTTTATTATTTGTCATTTAGGTACACAGAGAACACAACAACAGTTAAAAAACATCATGTTTGTCATCGTTTGTTGTTGTTGAAATTGTCATCCAAAAATGGATGTTTGAAACAAAAAATAACAACAACAACAACAACAAGGCAAAACAACAACAACAACAACAACATTGGATATATGTTTGAAGAACAGAAGGAAAAAAAAAGAATTAAAAGTTTTCCAATTATAAAAATACACATTTCCAACCAACCAACTGAACAGAAGACAAAATGATATTTCCAAAAAAATTTTCAATTGTTTATCAGGAAAAAAAATTGCTGGACAACCAAAATCTTCGCAATTTTTATGGATTCTTCTTGTTTTTTTGCAACAATTTAAGTAGATTTTTGTAGATAAAAATAGAGCAAATCATCATCATCAACAGAATTGGCCAAAAAAAAATCTTACATAAACATGGATATAAATAAATAAATGAAAAAAAAACTTAAAAGGATTCTGTAGTTATAATCATTACATTCCATACAGGTGTAATGTTTATTTATAAACATATACATTTTTCTTAAAATGTGGCGCCCTCTATCAATTCCATTTCCTTTTTGAAAAAAATGGACAAAAAATAGGGAAAAAAAGCAGAAGCAAAATACAGAATGTGAAAATTAGAATCGTAGAAAATGAAATACAAACAAACAAACAAAACAAAATGATAGCAATGTCCAAATGTGAATCCAAAAAGAGAATGAAAAGAATGAAAGAAAAACAAACCAAATAAACAAACATAGCATAGAGACATTGCATTTCATTTGCCAACAACAACAACATACAGCATACATACATCCGCATCCCAAACAACAACAACAACATGCTTCATTCACCATCAAATTTTTTTTTCGTTTTGTTTTTGTTTTTGTTTTCGTTGATGATGGAAATGATGTTTTGTTTATTTTTCTCTGAATTCACATTTGTCGACAACAACAACAACAACAGAGAATACATAGAACATAGTGATGCACAAACAAAACAAAAGAAAAATACTAAAATAAAAATAACGAAGCAGAGAGAGAGAGAGAGAGAGAGAGAGAGAGAGAGAGAGAGAGAGAGAGAGAGAAAATAACGATGGCCAACCAAATAACAATCAACAAAAACAACAACAACAACAAAACGAATCGAAATGAAATGAAATGAAACGAATCTAAACAGAAAAACAAAAACAAACAAACAAAACAAAACATGAACAACAAAATGGAATAAAACGACAACAACAACAACAACAACGACAATAATAACAAACAACAACAACAACAACAAATACACACACACATCAACATCCAAAAAACTAAATAGAATTGAATTGGCAGACGAACGAAAGAAGAAATTAGTTGAAGAAATAACAACAAAAACATTCACATCGAATATACACATAGAGAAACAAACAAACAAACAAACAAAAGGCAAAAGGAAGGAAATAACAAAAATGTATATACAGAGAGAATGAAATAGAATAGACAAACACAAACACACAAAAACAATCAGAATATAGACAATGATGATGATGACAATAATAATAATAATAATAATAATAATAACAACAACAACAATAATAACGACAACAACAACAACAACAACAACAACAATGATGATGATATTGATGGCCAAACAACAACAACAACAACAACAAGACAAACGATAACAATGGTGATGATGATGGTGATGGAATTTTTGCTGTTTTGTTTTGTTTTGGAAATAAACAAAACATGATGATGATGATGATGATGATGAGGATGATAAAGGGAAAAAAACATTGGAAAAAAAAAAAGTTTTTTTTTTGATAATGAAATGAGCGAGAGAAAATCAAATGGATGCAAACAAACAAACAAATGGAAAATAAACAAAGATAGAAATTAATAAGAAGAAGAAACATTGGAAATCATATAATCAACATAATCAAATATAATAATGTGGTAGAAATAAGAATGAAGAAAATTCATCATCAACAACAACAACCAAAGAAAAAATAAGATTTTTCTGCAAAAACAAAATGATGATGATGATTGAATAAATGAAGAAAAACAAACGAATGGAATGGAATGGAATGGAAATGAAAAACAACAAGAATTTTGTTTGTTTGTTTGTTTTGGCGTTTTTTCTTTCATTCTTTCATTCTTTACTTGGTTGTTTTTTGTTTTGTTTTGTTTTGTTCTGGATGTTAAATTTGTTTTGTTTTTCCTTTTTTTTTGCCATCTCTTTTTCCCCCACTGAATTTTTTCTTTCTTTCTTCTTCTCTCTCCCCCTCTTTTCCATCATTCTGTTGTTGTTGTTATTGTTGTTTTTTCATTTTCTCGTTCTGTTTTTTTTATTTTCGTAATTGAACAACAACAACAACAACCATAGCAGCAAAACAACAACAACAACAGAATGAACAAAAAAAAACAAGGACAAACAAACAAACAAAGCTGAAAAACAGGAAAAAAAACATGGCAAAAATAAATGAAATAAACAACCAAACCAAACAAACAAACAAGCAAACCATATAGATATATTTTGCAAACATGGAATTTTGCTGTTTTGTTTTTCCCATTCTTCAAAACCAAAAAACCCAAACCCAAATAAATAAATAAAATTTCCTTTCTCATCATTTTTTGATTGAAATAAATGGAAATAAAAGTGTGTTTTGCGTGTGTGTGTGTTTCATATGGGCAGAATTTTTGTTTGTTGTTTTCACATAAACCGAATCAAGATGAATGGAATCAAGATTGTTTATCCTGTTTTGTTTTGTTTTGTTTTGTTGTTTTTCAATAATCGAATCGATGATGAAATAAGTGAATCAGGATTTGTGTGTTTGTGAAAAAAAACAACAAGAATTTGACAATGAAAACACACACAAACAGAATTTTTTGGGTTCAGAATTTGTTGTTGTTGTTGTTGTTCAGTTTCTCTCTCTCTCTCTCACGCTATATATAGAAATTGATCGGTTGTTTGTTTTGTTGTTGTTGTTGATGTTTTGGCAGAAAACTTTTTTTGTTTACGAAAACAAACGTTTCATCATCGTCAACAACAACAACAAATTAGACCAAACAACAAGGCATCATCTATGTTGATGACAACATGGAGAGAGAGAGAGAGAAAGAGAAAGAACAGATAAACAACATTGATGATGATCCAAATGGAACAACCACCACCACCACCATCATCAAAATAACACAAACACACAAACAAATACATATACCGAAAAGAGTGAATGAATTTGGAAAGGGGAAAAAAATGAAAAATATTTATACTCAATCCCCCCTTTTACAAAAAGAAATTCTGCTTAACTCTTTCACCCCCTTTCTCCAACGAAGACAAAAACATCAACAACAACAACAACATTTAAAAGGAACTGGAAACCATTCAGCAACAACAACAGGATTTACTGTTTTTCTTTCTTTCTTTCTTTCAATTTTCTTTTTAATTCCAACTTGTTTTTGTCGTTGTTTGTTTGTTTGTTGTTGTTATTTTTGGAACCAAAAAAAAACACCTAAAATTCCAACCAATAAAAAAAGATTCTTGTTTTCTTTCCCCCCCCAAAAAAAAATTCTTTTTCCCCCTCCATAAACACCGAATATATTACTCTTTCATTCGTTTATGGTTTTTTTTTCTTGTTTTGTTCATAAGAATTTCATCAAGCAAGATGTTCGTTCGTTTATTCATATACCAGATGTATATTTTGTTGTTGTTGTTGTTTTGCCATCAAAAAAAAAAAAAAAAAATTGAACAAACAAAACGAAACAAAACGAAAAAAAATGATGGCCAAGGATCATCAACAACAACAACAATGGCATATTTTTGGTGACCTTGAAAATTGATGAAAAACAACAACAAAAAAACAGCCAAAAGTGAATACAGCAAAAATGTTTGGATTATATTTTTTTCAATATAAAACATGTTGAACAGACGGAGAAAAAAACATTTATGGAATAGCATCCTGATCCAATAGATTTACCATACAGTGTGTGCATGCATTTTACATAATAATAAACGGTAGCCAAAAACAAACGACAAATGACAAACCTCAATCAATCAAAGTATTTGGCTTTAATTTTCTCTCTCTTCCTCTGTGTGTATATTTGTTTTGTTTTACCTGTTTTTTTTTCGTTTTGTTTTTTGTTGTTTTACCTGTGTTATTTTGACCATCATCATCATCATCATGTGTTAATAATAATAATGATGATAACAAATTAAAAAAAAAAGAAGAAAAATATTCCGGTTGACTGATTCTGCGTGTGTGTGTGTGTGGATGATGATGACAATTTGTTTTGTTTTGTTTTGTTTTGTTTTTTACTTGCTTGGTTGATTATAATGTTTTTTTTTTGTTTTTTGTTTTTTGTTTTCAATTTTGAAAACAAAAAAGTTCAATTTTTTTTTCTTTTGGAAAATTCCTGATAAAATTCTGAACAAAATGTTATCGAATCGATTGATTTGATTTATTTCAAACTTTGTTTTTTGGTTTTAGCTAACCTTGATCGTTGATCATCAACAACAACAACAAACGATGATCAATAAATTCATATCCGGTATGCACCGAAACAACAAAAATATCAACAGCTTATGTAATGGATGAAAAGAAAAAGATTTTCAAAAAAAAGTGAATAATAATGATGTATATACCAAGACCCTTTGTACATAATGTCATAGAGATTGCATTAAGGCAGAAAAAACGAACGAAAAACAACAACAACAAAAACATATTATGCAATGACTATCATAAGAATGGAAAACAACAACAACAACAACAACAACAGAAAAAAACAAGCAGGCAATTTGTAGATTAAATTCTGTTGTTGTTGTTGTTGTCTATATGCTTTTGTGATTTGATTCGTAGAAAATAAACGAAAAAGAAGAAAAACAAAATTGAAAAAAACAACCGAAATAGAGCGACAATGTTGTTGTTGTTGTTGTTGTTGATGATGATATATGAATGGTTATTTGGAACCAGCAAAAAAGAAAAAAAAATACACAGCCAAACAAACAAACATAACACCACATTGCCTTGCATTTCTATTGATTGAAAAGAAACAAAAAAAATCATTTCGGTTTTTTTAAAAAAAATCAATCCAAAAATTGACTGAATGAAGTTTGAAAATTGTAAATTGTCAAGAGAGGGAGGAAGAAGGGAGAGAGAGAGAGAGAAAAATATTATGCAATAAAACAAACAAACAACAAACAAAAATTGATAAGAATCGCAAAAACAAGCAAGCAAACAAAACAAAAAGAAAAGAATAACCAAAATTCATTTGATAGCAAACAGAATTGAAAAAAAACCATCATAATAATATTATTCTGAGAAAGAATATTCTAAGAAATAATAATAAAAACGACAACAACAACAACAACCAGAATATTGTCATGTTGTGTGTGTGTGTGTGTGGTTTTTTTTGTTTTCAACTTGAATGTTATTTGTCATATAAGAGCAAGAGAGAGGGAAGAAAATTCGATAAAATTCTTTGTAAACAAAAATTGATTGAAAATATGAATTGAATGAAGGAAAACAACAACAACAACCTGAAAAGCAAAGAAAAGAAATAATTGTTTTTTTTCTCCTGTTTACCTGGTTATTTCACTAGTTTCTGTTTGAAATAATGAGAAAAGGATTCCAAAAAGAATCCAAATGTTTGTTTTTCTGGTTCTAAGCTTAACTCTTTATGTTTTGGGAATTTTCTCTCGTAAATCAAACAACGAAGAATCAAATCAAGATAATCCAACAAACAGAAAATCATCAGGGATATATCCATTCGAAAAACTACCAAAAACAATTTATTCAATGGAAAAATGTCTATGAAAGGATAACCAAAACGGAAAAACATTCAAATTTTCAGTAATGATTAAACAAACAAACAAACAAACAAAAACTCTGTCGAAACATCAGATTAAAATGTATTTTCCCTCCGAAAAAAAACTAAGAATTTTTTTTTCACTTAATTCACACCAAACAAACAAACAAACAAACAAATGGAAAAAACTAGCAAAACCCTAGAAACTGAAGAAAATATCAGCGAGAAAATTCTTTCATTTTTTTTGCACTTCACACAAACAAATCAACAAACAAATCAGAAAAATTCAATCAAAAGACAAACATCATCAAAACAAAACAATACATAGGAAAAAGAAATCAACATGGGAATATAGCACCTAGGCGCCAAACAACAACAATTTTAAAAACAACAACAAAAATTCTTGTCAAAAAAAAATATTCAAATTTAAAAAAAAAAAGTTAAGGTTAGGTAGGTAGTTTTACCTGGCTGGCTGATTTTATTTACATAATTATTGTTTGTTTGTTTGTTTGGGTTTTTCTTTTTTTCGTTCGTTCGTTTGTTTGTTTGTTTGTTTGATGTCAAAAAAAAAAAAAAATTTCCCAATCTTATATGACTTATGATTTGAAAAAAAAACAAAACAAAAATACAGAAAACAAGAAAAAAAGGTAAAATTACTGTATAGAGAGAGAATGTTCACACATTTAGTGTGAAAAAAAACTCAAGAAAAAGAATCCTAAACATTGTTTTTTTTAACCATTGTTTTTTCTTTCTTTGATGGCGAAGATCATCATTTTAATGACCAGATAATTATGGATCAAAAACAACAACATTTGTTGATTTTTCCTTTGGTTTCTTCTTGTTTCTCGTTCTTCTTCTTGAAAAAAATGTCACATTCGTTTGAATGAAAACATGAAAAAAATTCAATAAAAATATACTTCACACTTTTGGTGAGAGAAATGAAGAAGAAGAACTTGGAATCCAAATGAATGAATGTTAGTTATGTGTGTGTGAAAATGAATTAATTGGTTTGGTCTGTTGTGTTATGTGTGATGTGGGAAATTCTTGTCAAACAAAAAAAAGTCAACATTTCAAGAAACAAACATACCTTTTTTTGCTGTTGTTGTTTATCGTTGTTTGCGTTTATATTTTAAAGATGTTTGTTTGTTTTTTGTTTAGAAAATTTTGAGATCATCATTGACAAATCAAATCAAAAAAAAAAAAAAAAAAAAAAACGTTGAAATAAACAAAACAAAAAGGCAGAGTAGGAAAAACAAAGAAGAAGAAACGAAGAAAAAATTCACAAAATCACTAGTTGAATGGAATTTACAAAAAACAGACAGATACACAGAGACAGACAGGTGAATCCAAGAAGAATCTGAAGAAGAATCGAAACAAAAAATTCAATGTTTTTTCATGGTCATGGTCAACAATCGATCAATCAATCAATCAATCAATCAATCAATCAATTGATCGATCTTATGTCACACACACAAAAACACACATACACACAGGAAATTACAAAGAAAAAATTACAAAATTAATTAATTAATTATAATTATAATTATAACGATGATGATAATGAAGAAGAAAAATTATTAAATGACACCTGTGTGTGTTTGTAATAATAATCAAAATTATTAATAATTTATAAGATATGTTTAGTGTGTGTGATGGATAATTATAATTTGTAATTTGTAATTTGTAATTTTACTTCTTACATATGGATTATACACTTCCCTATTTTGTAATTTTTTTTCAAAATTCAAAAATGTGCGATGCTGTTAATCAATCAATCAATCAAACAATCGGTGAAAAGTAATAACGTTGATGATTAACAGCGACGACGACGACTAACGACAACAACTGCAACAATACAGGACGACAATCAACCACAGACTGATTTGATTCGGCACATGGTGACTTTGGTTTTCTGTTCAAATTATCATCATCATTTTGTTGTTTTCGTTATTTTTTTTTCAATTGTAAAAGAATCAGATACAGTAGCTATTCTTCCTGCGTTAACTTTTGCTGCTACCACTACGATCTACTACTACCAACAAAAAAAAAAAATGCATCACATAAATGTAAACTACTACCACCATTATTATTCAATCATCATCATTGATGATAATGTTTGCTTGTGTTTAATACAAATGTAGCAATTGTATGGCAGTGGGTATATATTTTTTTTTTTTTTTTGATTCAAAAATTCCAATTCAAAAACAACAACAAACAACAACAACAGTGGAAAAATTTTTATTTGAAAATGAAAATCCTGAAAATGATGAAGAAAAAGGAAAAAATCAAAAAAAAAAAAAATCGCGCGCATTATAACGGTGTATTATTCTTTTATTTTTTTTTTTGAATTTTGAACCCGTAACGCCATCTATGATGAAAAATATTGGATAAATTTTTCAATTTTTTTTGTATGGCTGACATTGAATGAATGAATGAATGAATTGTAGAAAGAAATGAAATTCTACAAAAAAAAATTTGGAAACAAAGTGATGAATGTTGGAGAAAATACTTGTGATATAAGAAAATCTTTTTTGCTGTTGTTGTTGTTGTAAACAATTTGCCAAACGACAACAAATCAAAATAAAAAACAATTAAGAAACGAAAATTTCGTCTATCCGAATGTTAATTAATCTAATTTCATGGTTGTTCGAATTGAAATTATTTGCATATAAAACGATGAAGATGATGAAGGAAAAGGAAAAAAAATTGAAAATTGGTTGTGAAAAAATCAACAACAACACCGACAACAACGATGTGAAATAAAATACAAACACCGTATACACAATCGACAAATGTATAAATGGTTCATGAAAATAATTTTGATGATAATTTTCAATATAGACAAATGAAAGAAGAAGAAGAAAAAAAACAACAGTTAAAATTAGACAAGATAAAAACTAAACTATTTTCCTATTTTCCTATTTTTCGTTTACATTCATTATTTGCCATTTTTAATGATAATAGATAAACTGGAATACACGGGCAAAACACACAAATAAATACCATCCAGAATGAATTTGAAAGAATCCTCGGGTTTCATTTTTTTTTTTAGTCATTGTAAACACACACTGCTATAGAGATAAATTGTTTCAAATAAGAAATGGGCGCCTTAATTATTATGACGCTGTTGATGATGATGATCATCATCATTAAGAATGGAAATATGCAATTGGGAAAGAAAAAAATAAGCAAAAGTAATGGAAAGAAGAGTGAAAAAATGCAAATGAAAATCGGAATAAATGTTTTTTATTTGTGTTTCGAAGCCAATCATCATCATCATCAGTGAATGTGGTTGATTGTTGTTTTGCCATTTTTTTCGATTGATGAATTGTAACGATTTATTGGCGAAGAGAGAGAAATTTATTACCTTTTTTTTCTTCTGTAAAAAAATATTCATCAATGGCAATCAATTTGTTGTTGTTGTTGTTGTTTTTCTTTGAATTTTGATTTGAAAAAATTTTCCCAGAAAAGAAAGAAAATAATCGATATTCATAATAGTTAATAGCATCCCATTGTTAATCTAATTTAAAATCATCATCATTAAAAATTGAATGATTTTTCCGAACAAAAAAAACAATTTCACCGCAAACCTGTGTTGTATCAAAAAGTATTATTTTGTTTTTTTTTCTTGTGAAAAAATAAAAGATACAAATTAACACTTACATACCCAGTTAGATATTTTGTTAATTTTTATATTTGCCAATAAAGAAATGTTTCCGGCAGATTTTTTTTCAGAAAAATCAATTTTTTTTTTTAGAAATCGAAAGTCAAACATACACGAAAATTTCATTTTCAATGGCAAAAAGAGAAAGAGAATCAATGACATTTCCGTTGATATTTGCAAAATGTAAATCATCCAAACACACACACAAACACACAGACCAAAGCTTCAATCAAAGAAACATAAAATGATCAACAATAGTAGTGACCCTCTGTTTGTTTGTTTGCATGGTTTTGCGTGTGGTGGACCAATTTACTATAGTTGTTATGACCATTTACCTGGATGACCAACCATCATCATCATCATCATAAACCATAAGGTTCCGGTAGAAAATCATCATCAATGATCAGACAAAACAAAACAATAAACAAGCGGCTGCCCATTTTAAATTATTTTTAATTTTTTTTTCATTGAAAATGAACCACTTGAATCAATTGAACAAAAAAAGTAACAAACAAACCGAATAGACCGACATTTTTGGTGGCCTTTTGTGTTACCGTTCTTTCTGAAAAGGTAACAAACAGAAAAATTATTGCTCGTTTTGTGGCTTTTGGTATAGGTAGATTGGTAGTGTGCTACAATGTCACCGGGTCACAAAATGAACCCAAACAACATACCTATGGCACAAAGAGATAGGTCATTGGTAACAATTCAATATATAAACGAAACATTTTGGTAATTTTGATAATAGAAAAAAAGTAAAAGTAAAAAAATGTCAAATTTTTTTCCGATTTGAATCAAAAGGCAATTTTCTATGGATTAAAGCAAAAAAAGGATTTTCTTATTTGAATATAGTGAAAGTATTTAAAAAAACAAAGGAAAACGTAACGAACGGGAAGAAAAGGAAAAAAGGAGACGATAAATAATGGATAATTTTGTTAAAATCGACAAGGTAATCTCTCTCTTTTCGTTGATGATTATGGTGAGATTTTGTTTTGTTTTGCTTTTTTCAACAAACATCCAAAAGGATTCAAAAAATATAACAGACAATTTGAATGAGAGAAAAACAAAAAAAAATTCAAATTTCAAATTGATGCGGCAACTGATGCTATATCGTAGGGAGTATAAATAAACAAAAATCACATTAAAAAAGTGAAAGAGAGAAAACACATCATTGACGTCTAATTTATAATGATTAAATTAGATTAAAGATCGATGAATAAATTACCGAAAAAAAATCAAAAACAAAAACAAAAGTTGTGAAAAAAATACAGACAAAGAATCACAAAAAAAAAGCAAATTTCCTAATCACATTTTATCGTTGTTGTTGTTGTTGTTTACCCGTTAGATGATCAATACTTTTCCATCGATGTTTGTTTATGAAATACAAAAAAAAAAAATACAATCAATCATGGCCATGGCAATAAACAAACAACAACAAATTCAACATAATTGAATTTTTTCCTGGGCGAAAAAAAAATTCCAGAATTTTTCCAGTTATTTTCCTATTGGAATATAAAGTGTTCAAAAATCTACTGGAATTTTTTGATTTTGTTTTTCGATTTTTTGTTTGTTTTGATTTCTTTTTCCATATATACATCCACAAACACACATGGAATGATGGGATGTAATATTGGTTCATTAATAAACGAAACAAGTAGTAATCAAAATAAACAACAAAATAGTGATAGTATTGAAATAAAAAGAAACGATTCAAAACAATCAATATTAACAATATATTCATCAACAATGCCACCAATAACAACAAATTCGATTACAAAGAAAAAACAACAACAAATAATAAAATTACAACCGAAATCATTAAGAAAATTAAGTGGTAAAAAACAACAACAACAACAACAACAACCAAAACAACGATCATCATCAAAATCATTAACAATATTAAAATTACCAATTTGTTTATTAACATTAAAAGAACGTACACAATTATGTAATGGTTTTGTACCAATACAATCATCAACAAAATTATTATTAAGTGCACCATTTTCAAATTTTAATCAATATACAAGACGTTTATTTTTAACCGGTTTTGCCGGTATTATACCGGAAAATCTTAGTCAATATCGTATTGGTTATATTATTATTTTAGCAAAAGAAATGCAATCAATCATACCCATAACTAAAGATCGTTCAACAATTTCAGCTGAAATGCATAAATTTTTGGTAAAAAAATTTTCAAAATTTTTCCCTTTTCAAATTTTCTCTAATCAACTGAATTTCTCTATATATGTAAATGTAGATACCGGAAAATCTAACAGCATCAATACATCCACTATTCCATACAATTGTAGATCTGATTGATGCGAAAATTCGTGAAAATAGTGATAAAAATGTTGTTGTTTGTTGTACAAGCGGTATGAGTCGTTCGGCAACAATTGTATTAGCATATGCAATAAAACATTTAGGTGTTACATTACGTTTATCATTTCATCAATTACAACAATCCCGACAATGTGCACGACCAAATTTAAATTATTTTCAACAATTGATTGAATATGAATTTGAATGTTTAGGTAAAAATAGTGTACAAATGATTGATTTAGATCATTTTAAATGTAAATTTCAAACATCATCATCATCAATTGATGGTTATAATGAAAATAAATTCTTATCAAAATCATCATCATTACAACAACAACAACAACAACAATCAATTATTGGACAAAAATTACCAGATATTTATTATGAACAATATCCTGAATTATTAAAATATGAACAAAATACATATCAATATTTGAAAACAAAATCACAACAACAACAACAACAACAACAATCATCATCAACAATACAGAATGAATATACAGGAGAATTACGTCCATATATTATTGAACAAATATCATATTTAAAATTTTTAAATGATTTAGAATTATCTAGACAACAGTTGACTATTTTTTCAAAAGAAAAAATAAATAGTGGTGGTAGTGGTAGTAAAGGCGGTAGAAATAGTCGAGATAATGTTTCATTAGAAAAATATAAACAACAATAAAAAAAACTATCAAAAATCATTAATATTTTGGGTGCACCGAACACTACCGACCAAAATAAAATTTTTTTAAAGAAAAAAAAACCTACTAAGATAATTGATTATTAATTGATTTTTTTGACTTTACTTTTTGATTTTCGATTTTTGTTTTGTTGTTGAAAAACTGAAAACAACAACAACAACAATAAGGAATCAAGAATCAATGGAAGAAATTGAAAATTGAAACAAAAAACAAAACAGCAGAACAGCAAAAGTATTTTTTGTTTTGTTTTTGTTTTTTTTTGCTTTTTTGAAAAAAAACATCATTACCGAATCACCCCATCTTTACTCCAAAGGATGATTAATGAAAGAAAGAGTTTAATGAAAAACAAAATTCTTTGCTGGTAAATTCTAATGAAAACAAAACTGGAAAAACAATAAGAATTTCAATCGAATTAATGATCATATTTGAAATTGTGTTTTCGTTGTTTTCTTGTTTTGTTCTTGTTGTTGTTGTTTTTGGCCCGAAAAAAAAAAATTATTTTCAGAAAATGTTTCCAAACAATAATTATGAAAAAAAATTTTCTATTGAAATTTGAACGAAGAACAAAATCTTTTCCTTGGCAATTGCAAACAATTATCATGATTGCACGCAATCTAAATTCAGAATTGAAAAACAAAAAATTTTTTCCATTGTAAATGATATGATGGCAAACTGATAATGATGATGATAACGAAAAAGACAACAGCAACCACACAATCAGATGATGATAATGATGATTATCAGGTAAATTTAATTAATTTCAAATGCAAATTTCATTTTCATTTTCATTTTATTAGGTTGTTCGGAAAGTACTGTCGGCGTTTTCGAGCACCATTTTGATCGTCTCTAAAAAATTTTTGGTAGGAGATTTTGAAATTTTTTAAAAGCAAATTAATTTCTTGGTTATCTGGCTATAATTTGATCCAAAAATTTCATCAATTTCCCAGCCCAAAATTTTGCTAGGGCCGCTGGAAGTGACCCTTGTCAAATTCAAAATTTTGACGTTTTTTGTTTTCAGTCCACTGTGACATCAAAAAAATTGTCCAACAACTTTTGGCCCCTAACTGATGATCTCTCATGTCTTGGGACTAACCAGAAGTGATTTTCAAATTTTTGCTGCAACGCGATCATCCTCAAAAGCGGTTTGATTTCCGGCCGGAATAAGAATGTTTGATGTGCTGTTTTCCCTATACCATTATGATTTTTTCCAATTTTTTTTCAAATCTTGAATGATGATCAATTCAAGAATTTTTTGAGACCAAAAAAGCCAACAAAAACTTTGGGTTGAGAAAAAAATCCACAATTCTCGATGATCGACAAACGCATTGAAAGGCTATGCACACAAAACGACACGACATTCAGACGGCTATGCAATAGACGGGTCACTTCCAACGGCCCTAGCAAAATTTTGGGCTGGGAAATTGATGAAATTTTTGGATCAAATTATAGCCAGATAACCAAGAAATTAATTGGCTTTTTAAAAATTTCAAAATCTTCAACCAAAAATTTTTTAGAGACGATCAAAAATGGTGCCGACAGTACTTTCCGAACAACCTAATATTTTGTTATCATTTTCATTTCAATGTGAAAACAAAATCTGCACGAAAACAAAAAGTTTGAACAAACAAACAAAAAAATTTTTGTTGTTCAAAATCAAATTAGCTTTGTGTTTTCTTTGTTGTTGTTGTTGTTGTTGTTGATTTCATTATTCTTGTAACATTCATTTGCAAAACCAGAAAGACCAGAACGTGCAATCTGAGCAACAACAACAACAAACCCTTTGATTATTCAAATTTTTTTTTCCAAAAATGATCCAAAATCAGATAAAATGTGCTAATTTGTTTGCTTAGAAAAATTATGGTTCCCTTAAATTTAGCTTTGAAGGAAAGAGTGTGTGATTCACGTACAGCGTTCAATAATGATTTTAAATAGTATCGGCTTTTGTAGAAAAAGAAAAGGGAAAAAGGAAATATTGATTAAAATTTTTCTTTCTTCCATTCGACGACATAATTCAAAACGAATGAAAAACAAGCCAAAATATTCATATTTATTTGCCCGAACCGAACTAACCAAACAAACAAACAAACACAAACAAAACACAATCTTTACAATCCTTGCGGGCCTCTATTTCTCTCAAATGTTTTTTTTTCAGTCTTGATTCTCATAAACAACAAATGATGAAAGAATTAAGCTTCTTCACGAAGAAGGAGAAGAAGAAGTAAATATCCGAATCAAGAAAAAAATAATAATTCTTTTTCTGCTTGGTTTTGTTGTTGGTTTTTTTATTTTTATTTTCATTCGAGTTTTGTTTGTTTATACAGAGAGAGAATATCAAATAAAAAAAAATTTTATTATTATTTTTTCTAGCAAAATCTGCATGAATCAATGAAGAAGAAGAAGAAGGAAATATTATGTTTGTTTAAACAAAAGATTTCTTTTTTTCTTGTTGGTGGAATTGCGAAATAATAACAGAAATTTCTGGTTGTTGATTCTGATTCTATAGTTGTTGTTGTTGTTGTTGTTTTTTGTTGATAATATCGATATTTATTATGGCTCCAGGATGATGATGGTGGTGGAAGAAGAATGTTGTTCATCCGACCGTATGTGTGTATGGTGTGTATGCATTTGGGTGTATGGTGTGCGTTTTGGGTACTCGGTAAGACCAACGGTAAATACCATAACACAACAAAAAAAAATCATAATGAAAAGCTCAAGAGTTTCATTCCAATAAATAATGATGATGATGATTGTTTTTTGTTGTTGTTGGAACCAAAAATATTCTGTGTAAATATTATTTTTTTTTTTTTTTGATCATCAACAACTAAAAAACAAAAAAACAATAACAGAATCGAATAATAATAATAATAATAATTTTGTTTATAAATAGGATAAACAAATAGAGAATGAGAATGAGAGAAAGAATTTCTTCAAACACAAACAACAACAACGATGTGAATTGCCAAGCATAATGCAAACATGAAATTTTGTTTTTTTTGTTTTGTTTTCAATTAAAATATTCTCTCTCTTCATAATTTGTATTTGGATGATGAAAGAAAAATTGTCACATCTCAAATGATAATAATAAGACGAAAAAAAGAAAGAAAGAAGTAGAAAGAAAGATCCAACGAGAAACCAATATACACAGAAAATTTCTTTTTCTGTTGAAAAGAAGAATGAGGAAATCTTCATTTTTTCCTGGATATTTTTCTATACACATTTGATACACATTGTGTGTGTGTTTGTGTGTTTAATAATAATAATAATAATGATAATTTCAAGTTTTTTCCATTCGAATGGATTCAAAATTGAATATATATTGTGACGAAACGAGATTTAGCTCGTTTCTATTAGAACTTTCGAACTATTTTTCTGTTATTTTTCATATATAAATGGTTGTATTTCATTCTATTTTCTTAAGCTGAATGTTACAACCTGTTTTAAACAACATTAATTTGAATTAATAAATTCGCTTTTTTACATTTAAAACAGGGATTATACGTCAGCATTCTGATTTTATGTATGATTTTTGTGATTTTTGATGATTATGATTTTGTGATTTCTATGATTTTGTGATTCTTTGTGATTCTTATGAATTTATGATTTTTTGTGATTTTGAGATTTTTATGAACTCTATGATTTTGTGATTCTTTTGAAGATTTTTGTGATTTTGTGAACCTTTAGAAGATTTTGTTGATTTTGGAACCAGAAACCAGAATTTGTTGAAAATATTTGTCAATATGATTGCTGTACCTGACGAGTTGAAGAAGAAATTATTGGCTTGTCGAAGAATTATATCTCGTTTATCGGATTGGAGATGGGATATCGAGCATGTTGAAGCATTGCGTATCAGAATGGATTCTTTGAACGCAGAATTGTTTGATTTGGTTCCTGAAGACGAAGAAATCCCTTGTGAGTTTGGAGAAAAAGTTGAGCATTATAACGTGATGTTGGATCGTTATATTGATCGTTTGAAATCTGGCTCAGTCTCTTCGATTCTGAATTACAATGTGACGTCTTTAGATGGTCTGGCGAAATCAATGATTTGTAGCGAACATATCAATGTGAATATGAATGTATCGAAAGATTCTAACGAAGCAGTTCATGGAGATCTTGTGAACAATTTGGTTGATCCTAACAGGACGATTTTTGATGAACATGTGATGAACTTGGTCGATTCTCACGAATCTATGTCAAATGTGAATGCTGTGGGTGGTTTTGTTGTATCGTCAGCTAATGGTGGTCATGAAAATAATTTGGATGCTATGAAAAATGAACCGGAACCTGAATCGTCATCTCTGTTTGGCCTACGATTTCCTTCGAGAGAAAATTGTTCGATTGAAATTCGAGAAAAAACCAGTGAACTTCAATGTTCGATTTTGGAATTTAACCCTCGGCTATCCAGGTGGGGTCAAATTTGACCCCAACGACATTTAAAACTTCGCCATTCGAAAATCTATCAACATAAATCAATTTTCTCTTGAATGATCGAAGATCTATGTTTATTGAACATGATAGGCAATTTTCACCGTTTTCCGACTAAGAATAGTGGAGAAATCATCGATTTTCGGGATGAAGTCTAAATGTGCATAACGTAAGTGCTGTAGGATCCCTACCTACAACACTTACGTTATGAACGGACCCCAAATTTAATAGGAAAATCAAAATTTGTTTGCCGCTTTGTATCATTAATGATATGCTTTTAAGATAGAATTTTTTGATGAAATTTTAAAATTGATAATATTTTCTAAGAGTTGAGCACAAAATTTTAGATTATTTTAACTTTCTAACATAATTTAAAAGCGATCAAAGTTGGGGTCAAAAATGACCCCACTTGGATAACGACGTGAGAAATGCTGCGTGAATAGCGGAGGGTTAAGAACGAATCGAATTTGTTATCGAAGTTTGAGTTTTTTGATGAAGTGAACATTATGAAAGAAGCTAAAGAAATTGTAAACGGTGCTGATCTGGCTTTTGCCAAAAATTGTTTATCGAACTATCCAGACTTTCGTGAATTTATGATCATGTTTACGATTATGAATACGAATGACGTTGATTTTGTGACTGATTTTCCCGAATTGGATGATATGAAAACTCGAAGTGATCGTTTAGTAATTATCGGAAAGATTTTCGATCCTTACGGTTTTGATCCTGGAAAGCTGAAATTTAAATTATTGTATCGACTGGCGAATAATCTTGATTTGGTCGTTCCGTTTCCGATTATGATTGTCGAACAAGTGATAAATCATTTGAAATTTGTGAATGAATTATCAGATTTGGTAATGTATCGAAATTTTTCGGCTAATGGAGAAATTTATGGTGTTATGTATGTTTTCGTTTCTGCATTTGGTTATGTCGTTTATGATATTGAACAAATGTATTTTGTTTTTGGCTATTTGTTATATCGTATCCATCCGATTTTTTCTGGTTTATTTACGTTTTGGTCGGATTCTATTATGAATTTTTATCGATTTGATTCTTTGCCAAGTGATCGAGATCGTCAAGTGGCTGTTTTATTGAAGAAATCAATCAAAATCATTTATGTATTGAATCTAATTATTAATATATTGTGCAGATTCCTTAAGAAAATATTTTTCGTTATGGAATATGAAATTCGTTTTAATGAAAAATTTTGGCGTTATCAATATCTTTCGTCATTGTGCCTTTTTAACGTTCAGAAAATGATTAGTTTTAAGATTGATGAATTGGTTATGGTCTTTTATGTTTTGGTAAATCGTTATGAATGGCCGTTTTTCCGAATATTTTCTGAAGATGATGCTAGCACTGATGGATGTGAAAAATTGGAAATCTTCGAACAAGTAACCAAAATGATACTTCCGATTAGCGAATTTTCGAATTGGAATCGCGCGGGGAGTGTGACGAAACGAGATTTAGCTCGTTTCTATTAGAACTTTCGAACTATTTTTCTGTTATTTTTCATATATAAATGGTTGTATTTCATTCTATTTTCTTAAGCTGAATGTTACAACCTGTTTTAAACAACATTAATTTGAATTAATAAATTCGCTTTTTTACAATATATTTACCCAAATAATCAAACATAGAATTGAATAAGAATATTCCTTTTCATATTCCTTTGCATCTTTCTTAATCATTTTTATTTTTTTCATGAAAAAATAATCAACAACAAAACTGTGTTTGATCAGGAATAATCAAGGTATGTGTGGGGGATGAAAGAGAGAGAAAGGGGTTAAAAAAATTATTTGCATGATGACAAAATTGATATTCAGTGGAGGAGGTGGAAGAATAGAAAGAGAAAGATTATTCATTCAACCATCAAAACATCAACCAAACCAACCAACCAACCAACCAACCTAACAATTTTCATTTTCAATTCAATAATCATCATTATGAGCATCATTGGAGAAAAAAATGCTATCATTGTCGTTGTGTGTGTGCATATAAGTGTTTTATTTGATAATTTTTTGGAAAATGAAATTAGAAAGAGAGAGAACAAAATAATTATAATTATCAATGATAGCCTAGGCTCTCTTTTTTTTTGATCAATTAATTAATTAATTAATTACATAACGTTTGTAATTTGTTGTTGTAGAGTTGAATGAATGAATAAATGGGTGGAAAAAACATTAGAAAAATGCCTAGGTTTTCTTTTCCATTTTTTTTGTATATTTGAAAATTATGATTTTCTGGGTTTGAATTGCGAAAAATTACTATTGAAAAGTTGTTATTGTCGTCGTCGTTTGTTTGTTTGATTCAATTGGAAATCATGAGAAATTGATTGAATTTTCTTTTCACTACAAAGTTTAGTTGAGAAATTAACATAAATGTTGAAAATTGATCAAAACTAAAATGAAGAAGAAGAAATTATAAACAAAAAAATAAAATGTTTGGAAACCAAAAGCAGCAGAAGAAGAAAAAACCATAAATCATGTCATCGGGTTTTCTCTTGATTCTCTGTGTTTTGGTCATCAAAATCATCATCATCATTCATGTAATTCTACAGGCGAAAAACACACACTACAACTACACACACATAGTAATTATAGTAATCCATTTTAATGATTCCTTCATTCATGTTGGTCGGTTTTTTTTATTTTTTTCCAGCCAGAAAAAAAGCAAAGAGAAAAAAAAACAATTTTTGTTGTTGTTGTTGTTGTTCGAGTATAGTATACCGGAAAAATTTCTGATGATGACCATAAGGGGGAAGAAAATTATTATTATGTCTACCAGAATTTTGACCACAGAATCAGAAAAGAACCATTGGAAAAAATTAGGCCAATCAATTTTGGTTTTTTTCATGATCCATATTAATTTATATGAAAATAAAAAAAAACTGGACAAAGACGTCAGCCATATGATGATGATGATAATAATTTCGAAATGGCAAACAATGAAAATAATAATAAAAAACAACGATCAAAAGTTATTCATCAAAATACGATATCAAATTCCTTTTATTATTATTTCATTGATAGCCGAAAAACCGAATCAATGATAATCATAATAATAATACCGGGAATATTCGGTTATTATTATTATCATTGATGAAAGAGAGATATCATTTAAAATAATTCTCCGGTAATCGATTGAATCGGTTATTCGGTTTATATTTACTTTATCTATCGGTTTGATTCTTGATAAAAATACAACAAGAATCAAAGAAAACAGAATTGAAAAAAAAACTTTTCGGAAAAACAGAATTTGATTGAAATGTATGAAAATGATTGAAACAAAAAACAAAAAAAAAAAACAATAAAAAAAAAATGAAATTAAGGGGCCAGGTAACAAAAACAAAAAAACAATCATCATCATTGTTGAATATCGTGATATTTGATAATCAACTTCAATAATAATAATAAACATTACATAACATAACATAATAATAATATTTATCATTCCTATGGGCAAAACAACAACAACAAAATTACATAATCGTATAATGTTTGCCCAGAAAATGAAAATAAATTAGCAGAAAGACGAAAAGGCGGTAAATTGTATGTGTGTTTTTTGGCAAATTTAATTAGCGGTTATATATTACAACAACAACAACAACAGCAACCATGATTATATTCTGGATGATTATTGTTGTTGTTGTTGCTGTTTTTTGTTTATGGAATTGGCGCCATTCTGTGTTGAATATTTGCTTTTGTTGTTGTTGCGGTTGTAAATGATTCTTTACATAGGAATCGAATCAACAACGAACAAATGACATTAAAATATTATTGTTGTTTTTGGTTTTCGAAGGGCAAAAAAAATATGAAATACACTTGACCATTTTCTGGTAATATTCATTTATGGACAGAATTGAGAAAAGTTTTTTTCCCCTTGAAATGAATGGATGGAAGATAGATAAATGAAACATGAAATATGAAAAGGGGAAAATAAAAAACTGTTTTTTTAACCAAGTAGTAGATTCGAAATCCATTACTAATCATCTTTGTTTTTTGTTTTTTTCCATTATTATTACATAATGATAATAATAAACTGATTAACTTTGGTTGGTCATATCTCTCTCTCTCTCTCTCTCTTGATTAAATGCCGGACAATGATTATGATGATGATGATCGTCATTGATGATGGAACAAAACAACAACAACAACAACAAAGAAAGAAAAACAAAAAACATTAATCGTTTTGACTGGAAAATCATCATCATCATCATCTTGAAAATTGGATAAATTTTTACCCAAAAAAAAAGACCAGAAATCTCCGGCCAAAAAAAAACATTAATGTTTTTTTATTTCTGGCAAACAGCAAAAAAATAAAATAAAATGAATGCCGATCATAAATGCATGTAGTGTATGGCGAAGAATAAATGATATTATCGTTTTGACCAGAATCATTACTCTGTCTTTTGCTTTTTTCTCCACCCAATTCACATTTATCCGTATTGAAATCTAATTAAAACAACGTTTTTTGGTTTTTTGATTTACTAATCATCATCATCATCATCAATTCCATAATTTAATACCGACAAAACATAACAATAATGACCAACAAAGGTAGAAATAGACGAAATGGAGAATAATGATAAAAATTGGAAAAAAAACTCGATCAAACTCGATAATAATTATTGATAAACAATCGATTATATCGATGGTCAGTTTTTATTTTTGTGAATATATTAACTGTTTTGTCCATAAACAGCCATAATCATTGATGATTACCATATTTAGAAGAGGAGAGAGAGAGAGAAACGTTAAATAAATGAGTGCAACACACACACACGCATCTCATGAGAATTCAATCGATTCTGTTTTGGCAAACATAAATATATAATCGCATGGGACATTTATAGATTGACTTTAACGACAACCAACTAAACCAACCAGCCAACCAAACAAACATAGTGATGAAAAAATACCTGCGGCTTTTATTTTTTTTTCTGGATGGAGGTGGGCTAATTATTCCAAACACGTTCCAACCAAAACAACAACAACAACGCAACACAGCAAGCAGAAGGTTTTTTCGGAAAACCATCCATAAATTGAACTAGAAAAAAAAACAATTTTCCTTACTATATCAACAACAAAATAATGAAGAAAAACCAATTCAATCATCATTGATAAAATTCCAGAATATTCCTATGTGTAGATTTGAATAGAATTTGATTCAAAACAGAAGAAAACATTTGTATTCATTCAATTCATTTTCATTTCATTTATTCACGCAATCCATAATCAAATCAATGACATGATGATGATGATGATGGTTATTGTTTTCATCAAAAGACATCACATTTGAATGATAACGAAACCGAAAACAAAACAAAAGTTGAAAAACAAAACAAAATTCAAATTTGAAATTTACCGGGTGAGAGAATGAATGAATGAATGAATGAATGACAGCCTGGTGTGTTTTGTTTTTCTCGATCAATTTGGGTGCAAAAACAAAAATACCGTTTTGTGTGTGTGTGTGGGTAAACCGTGAATACACAAAGGAATTTATGTTCAACAGCAATATTTTTGTGGTGGGTAAAAATAGTCTTCTTTTAATTAATATTTATCTCCGGAAAATG
Organism: Dermatophagoides pteronyssinus; assembly: GCF_027571235.1. Classification (NCBI taxonomy): domain Eukaryota; kingdom Metazoa; phylum Arthropoda; class Arachnida; order Sarcoptiformes; family Pyroglyphidae; genus Dermatophagoides; species Dermatophagoides pteronyssinus. The sequence continues at coordinate 881,737 of NW_027461530.1, forward strand.
AAGAAAAAAAAACTTGAAATGAAAATTGAAAAAAAATGTAAAAAAATAACGTTTGAAAAAACGAAAAAATCTAATCAATCAAACGTCGAATGAATGAATGAATGTGAAAAACAATTTCTGAAACTTGGTGGAAAGAAACAAGGTAAAAAAATAATCATCATTTACCAATGATGATTGTTTCACATATATCAATGTGTATATATGTTTCTTCTTTTGCAAAAACTAAAATTCTTTATTTAAGAATTCTAGTTTTTTTGATGAACAAAAAAAACTATATCCACCCAAACGTGTGTGTGTGTGTGTAATATTTGAATAACCAAATGACGACAAACAAAAAAATGAAAAACGAAAACAACAACAGGAAAATTATAATAAAAATAGAATATATTTGTTTTTTTTTGATTATAAAATGAATGATCTGAATACATAATAAACACCTACTTCTCCTATTTTTGAAAGAAATAATAATATTCAAGAAACAAAGGTGATCACCATAAATTGACCGACAACAAACAAACAAAAACAACCAAACAAAAAAACCAAACAAACAAACAAACTTATGATATTTTGATATTCAAAGGAATGACGACATAGAAGTCATCATCATCATCAATGTTTGTTTGTTTGTTTGTTTGATAATTATACCGACCGACCGATCGACCAACCTACCGAACGACAAATGAAATATAAACACGAATTGACAATTAAATTATGAAACAAAAACAACAACAACAACAAACTCGACAACAACAATAATATTCCGGAAAAAAATTATACAGAATCAAACAAACAACAACAACAACAACAAGAACCAGAATTTGGTACCAAGACAACCAGAATTTTTTCTTATTATTATTGATATAATCAACAAACAAACAAACAACCAAAACAACAACAACAACAATGATAATAATAACCTTTTTTTTATGGAAAACGGACGAAGTGGAAAACTAAATTTGGAATAGTAAAAACTTTTTAAAATGAAAACAAGGAAAAAAAATAAGATTCTAAATGAGAATTTTCTATGTAGTTTTTTTTAGTAAAAAATTTATATAAACAAATGAATTGAAATGTTGTTTTTGTTTTTGTTTTTGTTGTTTTCTTGGTTTTTCTATTCCAAAGAAATTACCTTCTCTTTTTTTTTGAATCGATTTTGATTCGATGGTTCGATGTTAATGTCAAGGTTTAATCATCATCATCAATGTTTCCGGAACAATCAATCTTTCCTACTTGCCTATTTTTTTCGATATATGAGGAAATGTAGACATAATTTTCAAAAATCAACAACAACAACAGAAAACAAAACAAATCGATTTCGATCGTTAAAGATATTCTTTCGCTCTCTCTCTCTCTCTCTCTCTCTCTCTCTCTTCTGTTGTTATTTTATTTCATTCATTTTTGTTTTCGGAAGAAAATGATCATCAAAAGAAGGTAAACAACAACCAAAGATAATGATGATGATGATCCTAATGATGTTGATATTTCTGTGTTTGGAATAATGAAAAAAACCAAAAAAAAAAAAAAAAAAATGAAATATATTTTCCAAACACAAAAAAACCAGCCACCATGATAACCACCAGAACCCTTATTTTTTAGGTATAAGGGTTTTTTGTAATAAAATAAAAAAAAAATGATAACCACCAGAACCAGAAGAAAAAAAAACAGAAAAAAAACATGTTAATGAGACATTCATATTGTCTTACATCATCATCATCATCGGATATAAATGTCAATACCGGAATTTTGAAAGAAGAAAAATAACCAAAAATCGAATCCTTCATTCATTCATTTGTATATTTGCATTTATATTGTCATTTCTACAAATTCATTTACATTATCGTCATTTCTGTTTTGTTTTTTATTCATTACACCAAATAAGAATTTAGAAGCAAAACAAAGAAAGAAATGGAAGAAAAAATCATCATAAAACAAATAATGAAATGGATATGGAATGACAACAGAAACAGAAACAGACAGAAGAAAAAAAATATTGACAAAACCGAATGTCAAAAGATGCAAATGTGATAGCTAAAGGCAAAATTTTAATTAAAGCCAAATGAAACAAGAAAAAAAACAAAAAAAAAAATATGAAAAAGTCAGGGAGCCAAACAGAATTTTTGAAAGTTATCGGGTTTTTGTTTTTTGTTCTCAATATCCCCATACCCCAAATGTGCTAATGAATAGATCAGAGAGAGAGAAGAGAGAGTGCAAAAACAAAGTAAAAGTTCCAAGATGAATTTACTTTCTGGTAGTCGTCGCAGTCGTCGTTTTGGCTGGGAAACCAAACCAGAAATATTAATTGCAAACATGCCTTGGGTTTGTTTTTTTTTCCATTTTTCCCTTGCATCTTTTGCTCAATATCAATATCACATATTTGAAATTAACATTTTCATTTCTACTTCATTTGTTTTTCTTCTGTTTGGAATTATCAATGGATAAAAAAAAACTAAAATCTTCTGGTTACACGGGGAAAAATGAATTTCGGTTGTCGCACACACACACACACCGAGAGAAGGAATTTCAAAGATGCAAGGGAAAGAAAAATCCATTCCAAAAATTGATAATAATGATGATGCTGAATATGAAATGAATAAATCATAACACACACACAGAAAATTCATTATAATTTTCGTTTGGTTTTTCGCTTGGCATTTTCTAAATAATTAATATTAATTTTACTTTTTTTTAAAAAAAAAGTTTACAACCGAATTATAATAATAATAATTTCAATCAAAATGATGATGATTTTAGTTTCCTTTTCACATTGAAATTTTTTCATTTCAATTAGATTTTGTCAAACAAAAAACAAAAATAATTGCTGACGAATATTTCCCGAAAATTTCAATTTCATCATTTTCAAATGAATAAAATTTTCAAAAAACTTTCTCGATCAGACCGTATTTTTTTCCATTGAATTATTGATAAAAAGGAAAAAAAAATAAGATTAAAACCGAGAAAAATCGTCACAACCGCAAACTGTGAAAGAAAAAAATTGTATTTTTCAATTCAAAAATACATTCATAGGGACAATCAACAATGAATTTATGTTTAGGCAAAATAAAAAATGAAATTTCAATTTGAATTTCCATAATTTTTCAACTAATAAATCATTTTATTCAATGGTCAACCACACACACAGTGGTGGATAGTGTTAAGTAAGAAACCCACATCACCAACGTTATTGACACGTGTTTGTTTGGTCACCACCGTGTCAATGGATATTGAACAGAGAAAATTGGATTGTGGCCAATGAAAAATGAAAAATTCAAAGAAAATTAAAAATCAATTAAATTTATCAATCATCATTGGGATTCAATGATCGAATGAATGAATGAAAAATTGATTCATAATCCTCATCTGCTGAATGTTAATCTAAATAAAAAATGAACGAATCGATCAAATTGAAATTGGAAATGAAAAAAACAAAAAACACAGGGTCCAAAAAAAGTAAAAAACTTTTTATATTTTTTTTTTATTTGAAAAAAATAAACACAGGAAAAACATTAAGCATGGCCCAATGACATACATATGACCAGTGAGAGAGAGAGAGAGAGAGAGAGAGAGAGAGAGAGAGAGAGAGAGAGATATTGGTTCACTTGGGTCCATTTTGATATAGATTATATGCACCAGTGTTGATGATAATATTTACAATTTGGATCGAACAACGAATGAATGAATCCTGAGGAAACATTCATAAATGAAAATAGAAAATATCAACATGACCGACATTTTTTTTCGTTTCAAAAATAAAAAACCGAAAATACAGAAAAAAAACAAGGCAGCAAAAAATTGAAATTCATTTTTTTTTTTTGCAAAACGTGATGATGGAAAAAAAAACTTTGCGCGTGCGAAATTTACACAAAAAAGTAAACATCATCATCCATGGATGGATACAGTAGTAGTTTTTTCAATAAGATCACCACCATCACAGATGTTTGGATATAATGAAAAATTGATGATGATGAGGATGAGGACGGGCCATACAAACAAACAACAATTTTTAGGTGATGACAAAAAGCAAAAAATAAAATTCACAAATAAAATGACAAGATTTGTCATCATCCACATAATCACTGGAACCATTTTTTTGCTAGAAAAAACGATGGAACTAGAGTGACAACAGATAGATAAAAAGAAAGAAAATCCAAAAATCTAATTTACGATTTATTTGCCAATTCGGTCGGTCGGTCGATCGTTCGGTTTGGTTAGTTAAAAAAAACGAAACTAAACATGTGGATCATTCAGCTAAGTTTTTTTTCATCTTCAATTCATTACTTTTTTTTTAATACGAATATAACAATAATAATAAATAAATATTCCATTTGGAAATAATATAAAAAATCTTTAAAAAGAAATATGGACTGGATTTTTGTTTTTGTTTCTGTTGTTGTTTCAACAAACCAAATATTGACTTGTCGAGTTTTATTTTCGCTGTTGAATCAGTGATGATGATATATGAACATTTCATTTATTTCATTTTCATTCTGGGATGTTTATTCGATTTTTTTTTGATCAAGGTGACAGAAAATGTTTATTTTTAAAAAAGCATTTTGGGAAAAAAATGAGCATCATTTCAATTGTGATAATCCAACAACAACAACAGCAACATTTTCAATGACTGAATTCAAAAAAATCCACTTGAAATCACAATGATCACAATGGTACTTTTGGTTCTATTTTCGGGATCAATCCAATAGGTCAATAGGAATTTTTTTCTTTCTATAAATAACCCAAAAACAACAAAAATCTAGGTCAAGTTTATTATAACGGCAAAAGTTTATTTTGTTCAATTTTTTTTCGGTTTTGATTAAGCCTTTTTTTTCCATCTTTCTTCTTTCAACTATAGTGGCTATCTTGATAACAACATAGGGCTATTCTCTTCCATCTCTCTCTCTCTCTCCCTGTCTATCTGTTTCTACTTCGGGTGTGGTATACACTGAATAAACATCGCACATCACATCATTCATTTGAGCAAAGGCAGTCCTTTGACCAAACGAAACAAACAAACAATCTTTATTGGTCGAATGGCTGAATGGCTTGTTTTTGTTTATTTTGTGAAATAGGCAGGCATCTTTCAATGCAAAAAAAACATCCATATCATTTATTCTGGGCATTTGAACATTTGGAAATGCTTATATATAGATAGATAGATATTCTCTATGCGGTGGATAAAATTCTTCTTCTTCTAGATGCTATATAGATAGTCAAAGAAAGTGAAAACCAAAATAGTGATGCTAAACAACCCAAAAAATTTGTTTATTTTGTTGTTGTTGTTGTTTATTTTTAACAACAAATGTTTTGGTGACATTTTGCGCATCGCTATCATAATCATATAGCGAAACAAACAAACAACCGCCCATAAACATGAATCATTTTTTGGAAATTTGTAAAAAAGTTTTTAAACAAAATTTAAACCTTTCATGTTTTCCTGCATTAATCATTAATCAATCAATCAAATTGACACATGATGATGATGTAATTTGGTAGAGAAAAGTAAAAATTTTTCCTAGGAACATCTGCGCATCGGATCTGATAATTTTCCCTGGAAAATAATTTGACAAACAAGGGTTAAATCTCCAAAAATGGAAGGATTGAATTCATAACAAACAAACAACAACAACAACAAAATAAGATTTTGAAAAAAATTGCAAATCATCATTGATTGATCGATTCAAGCAAAAACAAAAATAAAGAGATTTTATTCATTTCCATCAAAAAAAGTTACCAATCACATGATTTTATTGAATGATTGTGAATGTTATCACAAATATTTTGGTTTGATTTGATTAGTAAAAAACTTATTTATTTACTTTTACTTTTACTTTGATGTTTTAGAAATTACAAACAAAAATGGCAATAATAATTAAAAAAAAACGTTTACAAAAAAATAAAATAAAATCACATCACATCGAATGATTGATTTGTAATTGATTTTTTTATAAATGAAAAATTATTATGATTTATAAAATTATCAATTAATAAAATTGAAGTGAATTAAAGTGTGAAATGACGTTAATAATAATCATGTGATTTGTAATCAACAAAAAATAAATAAAATTGATGCAAAATAAATAAAAAAATGAAACCAATTTTGATTGTAATTTTTGTTTCTGGTTATTTATAACGAAATCATTCGATTGATTGACATGTTCGGTTATAGATAAAATTCCAATGAATGGATTATCATTTATAAAAATGTATTTTTTTCTGTTACAAACAGTTACCAAGTGAGAAAATCAGACCAAATAACAACAACAAAATCAAATTTTTGGTGGTATATAAATAAACGAAAAATTCAACGATTCAATTCAAACTAACGAAACAAACAACCAAGTTGCATCAACAGTGATTGATCACTTTCAAAAGAAATTCAAAAAACAACTACTTTTTTCAACCAAAATCTTTCCCAAAATCCCAAATAATCAACATGGCTGCTAATCCTGAATCAACAACCAAAACTTCACGTGTACGAATGAATTTTCATAAAGAATGTGAAGCTGGTATTAATAAACAAATCAATTTGGGTATGTTTTTCTCGATATCATTTTTCATTGAAGAATTTCACATTGTTTTATTACAGAATTGTATGCATCCTATGTATATCAACAGATGGCTTTTCATTTTAATCGTGATGATGTAGCATTACCTGGTTTTGAAAAATTTTTCCATGAATCATCCAAAGAAGAACGTGAACATGCTGAAAAATTGATGAAATTACAAAATCAACGTGGTGGTCGTATTGTATTACAAGATATACCAAAACCCGTACAACAAGATTGGTCATCCGGTTTAGAAGCATTAAAAGCATCATTAGAATTGGAAAAAACTGTTAATCAATCATTATTAGATTTACATGATTTAGCTACTAAACATAATGATGCACAATTTGCTGATTTTATTGAATCAAATTATCTACATGAACAGGTTGAAGCAATTAAAAAATTAGCTGATTATATTACAAATTTGGAACGTTGTGGTTCGGTTGGTCTTGGTGAATATCTATTCGATCGTCATACATTACAATGATGGTAACGATGCATTGAAATGATGGTAATCATCATTTACATTTGTAATCATCAATTCGACACAAGATTTTTCTTTCTTTTAACAATTTTTCTGTTGTGTTTTGATTTCTGTTTGATGTTTGCAAAATAAAAATTAGAATAGCCATACTATAATAAAAAATTGGTTATGCATAACTTTTCATTGATTATTTCAGGAGAAAAGATGATGGATAATTCAAGAAAAAAACTTAAATTTCTTCATTCGCAGAACGAAACAAACAAACAAATATTTCTCTCTGTCGCTTCTGGGACGAAATTTTTCACCTTCTTTTTTTCCTAGATATACCATATGTCATTTTGGAAATGGACCTTACACATTAGAGCAGTGATTCTCAACCAGTGTGCCGCGGCACTTTGGTGTGCCGCGAAATTCTGAAAATGCAACTGTTATATATTCAAAAATTCTAAAATTGTGCCGCGACAACAAAAAGGTTGAGAATCACTGCATTAGAGACATTATTAAATACACACAAACACTGAGAGAGAGTGAATTGCATTTTGTTTGTTTGTCATTCTCATTCATTCATTCATTCATTCATTCTGTATTATGTCACATACACATAACATTATACAATAATAAACAGAAGCTCGGTTATGCTGATATTTTTAGAAACCGGGTGAATAAAAAAAAACGGTCAACAACAGAAAAAACCATGACCCAAACAAACATGCATGTCTGTGTTTGGGAAAACAAAAAACATAGAAACCAAAGAGAAGAGATATGAAAATCAACAACAACCAGAAAAAAAGCGAGGATCCATTGTGTTGATTAGTGTCTATTTATGGTTTTTTTTTTTATTATCACGCGGATCATCTTTTTTTCTCATTTCTTTTCGGGCATCAAATATGGATGCAGGGAGAAAAATTTTTCAGATAATGATGAGCTTCTTCCTCTGTTCTTAGGACATATTTCTTTCACACATTTGATGATGAATTTCATTTTGGGATTTTTATTTTTCACGCTGCTACTGGTGTTCTTGTGGTTGTTGTTAGATTTGTTGATTCAATATTAATCAAATTAAATAATATTCACCAAGAAAAAAAACAGGGAAGAAAAATGAGGATACATTTATTAGGATTAAATGTTTTTTTGGGTAAAAAACATTCGGATAGGAGTGTAGATGAGGAATATAAAGGTAAACAAAAAAATCAATCCCAAAATATTTCATTTGAAAAAAATCTCAATGTCAAAATATATTGTGTCCAAATACAAACAAAGCAAGAGAGAGAGAGAGAGAGAGAGAGAGAGAGAGAGAGAAATTGTCAATATTTAACTTAATGGAAAATAGAAATATAAATTATTATCATTATTTAACTAAAACACAGAGAGAGAGAGATGAATATCATTTTTTACTTTTTTTTTCACTGTTGGTTTTATTTTCTGGATTTTTATTTTCACTGGTTTTTCATTCAAAGATTACTTATTCAAAGATTATTACTTATTATTCAAGATCAAATGATGATGTGTGAATGAGAGTATATAAATCCTACCTAAAAAAACAAACAAAACGGTAAACAATTTGATCGAATAGATCAAATTTAGATCCAAAAAAATCGATCATCGATCAAAAGATTATTTAAGGATTTGAAATTTTTTTTTGAATTTAAATTCAAACAACAACAACAAATTTCAAAGGCAACTTGTTTTTTTTTGGTTATTTTGGGTATCTGAAAGCCTATGAATGACCTGTGACCACAAACGGAAAGTTTCTGTTCGTTCACCGATAACCAAACCAAGCTATTATGGAACACGCATAGGTCACACCAAACAAACAAACAAACAAAATTGATATAATTTTTTTCTGTTGCGTAAAATTTTTCTAAAAAGAAAAACAAATTTTGTTATTCAGCCTTGGTGTTAGACCAAAATTTCTCACTTTTTTCTTTTCTTTTCAATTCAATTCACCATTTTTTGATGTAGTGTGAAATTGGATTTCTATTCAATTCATTTTGGATACCAACAACAAAAAACATTTATCGCATTTTCTCAGCATGCACCCAGTGAAATCGGTGTTTATTTATAAACAACAACGATTTTCATCCATTTTGCATAATACGCTAGGCTACTAAAGATTTTTATAAGAAGATAAATAATCGCCTTTTTTTTTGCCACCTTTTAAAGGAATCTAACTTTGTTGTTTTTTCCGTTTTTGTCTAAGTTTTCCGTTTTTGTTTTGTTTCATTTTATTTTGTTTTTGGTTGATTTGGTGGTGATTTCTTCATTGAACCACAAGAAAAAAAATTGAAAAAAAACGTTTACCAAGCCTACCTAACTAATCACATAATCGGTGGGGTCGAATACAACATCAAACAACAACAACAACAAATTGGATTGATACAAATAAAGAAAATTTTGTTTTGTTTTGTTTTGTTTGTTTCGAAAAGATGCAGATGCCAAACAAACAAACAAAGATTTTGTTCTGTGTGAAAGAATTCATTCATTTTAATAAACGTTTGTTGTTTGTTTGTTTGGTTTGAATGTTAAAGCTATTTGAATGAATTTTTCTATACCATAACACCGATAATCAAGGATATTGATTAGTGGGAAAAGAGAGCCAAGAAATATATTCATCTGTTAAATGGTTCAATTTGGATTTCCATTGCTTGAATTGACTTTATGAATGACACACCAAACATCGATTGAAATCAAACTTGTTTCAACAACAACAACAGCAAAAATCCAATTTCATCAATCAAAACGAAAAACCAAAACAGAGAGCAGAGAAAAATTATGACAAATAAGATTCAGGAAAACAAAAAAAAAATCAAAAATTTTCGCTAGATCAATCATCTAGGACACCTTTTTACGAAATAAATAAAACGTTTTTGACCCAAAACGTGTTTCATATTGGATTAAATAAGTAAATATATCGATGAATATTTTGTAGATTTTATCATAATCATCATCAGATAAGCGGTGACAAAACAAAACAAAGCAAAAAATTGATTGAAAATGATTAGATGATTGAACAACAACAACAACAAACAAAACGGGAGAAAAAATTCAATAAAAAAGAAAAAGCCAAAGATAATCTGATTTGATTTTGTTTTCTGGAACCCAGCAAAACACAAAACAAAAATAAACACAGCTAGCGAGCAAAGGAAATGTATAATTTGAAATTGAAACTTTAGTTAAACGAATTCAGTGGAAAAATTCATCAGCTTGTGTCAAAATTATTTTTATTTTGATTTTGAAAATTCATTTTCCATTCACAAAACTAGATTTTGGGACAGATTTTGTTCAAATGAAAGTTATTATAATCCTAGCCTACTAAATTTGTAATCATTTACATAAATAATAATAATTTTTTGTCAGTAAGATTTTAATCTTGATCCCCACCATGCTGAAATTTTTTATTTTTTATTTATGCTCGGTAACAGCAGTAGTAGTTTTTTCCGAAAAATATCGAAAAACCAACCAAACAAACAACAACAACAAATGAATGATTCAGGGAAGGGGAAACGCAAGAGAGAGAGAGAGAGAGAGAGAGAGAGAGAGAGAGAGAGTTTGGCATCGCAGAGGAAAATCCTATAGGATTTTTTTTTTTAAATTGTTAAAGTTGACAAATTTTTCATTTTGTTTCGGGTGAACTAAGAAAAAAGGGTAAATCCTTTTTTTCAAAAAAGAAAAAAGAAAAATTACCCAGCTTACGATTGAAAAACAAAAACAACAACAACAACGGAAGATGAATGCGACCCAAGTTAGATAAATATTTCAAAACAAAGAAATGAATTTTGTTTAGGGAAAAACAAAATTTGAAAAAACCATTTTTATTAATTAAAAAAAATTTTAAATTTTACCAAAAAAAACATAATTAACAGAAAAACAGCAGAAAAACGAATAATATCTTTTTGTGTTTTTTGCATAATAAAACATTTTTTGTTTTTGTTTTTTGTTTTTTTTTTGTTGAAAATATGATTAATAAATAAAGATGTTTTTTGTTTCTTAATTCCAAACAAAACAAAAAACAACCAGAAAAAGATGCTCAATTGATAAGATAACTTTTTTTTAAAAAAAAGGGGGAATCAAATACCAAATATATGCTCCAACTCTCTGTTTAGCTCTCTCTTTTTCTATATATCAAAATTACAAAAATACAAATCTTATCAAAGTTTTTTCCCATTTCCATTATCATTATCATTATATAAACACAAGGCAGATGCACTGGATGCACCAACAACTTACAACTTATCCTATAGTTTGTTTGACTGGTTGGAATCTTTTTCAACTTGATTTCGTTTGATTACTTTTTCGGTGATGTTTGTGGCCCTAAAATACGTAACACTAATATTGTTTTGATTTGCGTGCAAAGCGTGTTTGGGTGCATGTTTGTTTGGTTGGTTTTTTTTGGATTTTTAAATATCAAAAAAATGAAAATGAAAAAAATTAAAAACAAAAAAAAACATTTGAAATAAAATAATGATATTTTTCATTTCATTTGAATCCAAATAAGAAAAAAAAATTTGCGTGTTTTCAATTTTACGAATGATATGAATTTTTTCATTTTTTTACAAACGAAAAAAAAAAACAAAAACAGATGCTACTGACTCTCTCTATCTATCTAACTCCAAATATATTCCTTTATGTCGTGCGAATTGGAAAGTTAATCAAATAAATTGTTTTGTTTGCTTGTTTTGCAGATTACATTGAAAAATGGAATTCATTTTTTTTCAATATTCATACCACACACATACACACAAACAGTGAATTAAATTCTTATGATTCTTGAATGTTGTTCGATTTGCGCATCTTATTGAATATTATTATTGTTGTTCGCTAATATACGATGCGCAAATCGAACATAAAATTTGATTGATTGCCCAATGATGATCAATGTTTTACCTAATTATAACGAATGTTTTATTTTCTTTTCTTTTCAAAGTCATTCACACACCGAATGAATTGAATGAATGAATGAAGTTCATCAAAGATCAAAGCAAAAAGAAAATAAAGCAAAAATCCAGTATCAATCAAATGTAAAATATCACCCCGAAAACACAAAAACTTTCACAAACAAACAAGCAAATTCAAAAGACGAAAATTCGGACATTTGATTGAGACGCCGGATAGTGAATCAAATGTTCAAACAAACAATAGACATTTTTTTGTTTTGCTTTTGTATGGAATTTTTCATTTATTTCAAGAAAGAAAATCAAAATCACACGCAGTTTTGCTGTTTAGTTTGGTTTAAGGATTTCCCTTCTTGTCAAATTATTATATCGAGATTGATCGGTGTTTATTTGTTGTCGTTGTCGTTGTTTGTTTGTTTGTTTGTTGTCATTGATTATTACTGATTATGCAAACAATATAATCGATATACAATCGTCCATCACATCAAATCAGTGAACGATATGATGATGATCAACATGAAATGTGGGTGAAAAAAACTTTTTTTTTCAATCTAAATATAGTCAAAACAAAAACCAGAAAAAAAAGTTTAGGTCAATTTCGACCCCAAGGGTCAGAAAGAGATTGACACACACACTTGGGTCAATACCATATGGTCCAAAATGTTTATCAAAATTTTCCGATGATTATTCAACAAAAGTAGAAAAACAAGAACAGCAACAAACCAGACAAGAAAAAAAATTGATATCGTGATAATTTGATACAATTAAGCAACAACAACAACAACAACAAACTAAGAAATTATCATCCACTCATCATATTCAAGGATATTTTTTTTCATGGTTCCAGAAACCCCAAAAACAAAACAAAAATAAACATTGGTTATTTGATACTATTTTTGGTTTTTTTGGTTATTTTAATAACTCTGAATATCGAAGAGGATTTTTTTATATTCACCTGAATTTTTCACTGTTCAAAAGTAAAAACAAATCAAATCCACTCATCATATATTTGAATGAATGAAGGTTATCAACAGACAAAAAAACGGAACAAAACAAAACAAAACAAAAAGAAAATTGTAGCAATCGTTTTGATCCACTTCACTCATCATAATCATCATAATCATCATCATTATTATCAATCGATAATAATGGAAAAGTTCAATGACAGTTGTCAAAATTTATTTTTTTTCAAAAAATAACCAAAATGATAACAACCAGAAAAAATGATCAAAACGGACAAAGATTCTATTTACGACTATTGTCATCATTATAGTATCAGTAAGATCGAAATAGAATACAGGACACACAATAGCCCAAAAGACAAACAGAAAAAGACTAACAATTTTTTTTTTCGTAAAAAAGACTCATTTTTGTTGTTGTTATTCAGCAATTTTTTCTTTGGATACGGTAAAATGAGACAACAACAACAAACAAACAACAATAAACAACAATCAAAACGAGCGTTAAATTTACAAAGAAGAAACAAACAAACCGAAATGGAAATGGATCATTGTTCCAATTTGGTAATTTGAAAATGAACAACAAACAACAACAACAACGAGAACCGAAGAGAAAACGGGCCACTAGAGACGTGGATCATCATGGATCATCGTAAAAATGTAAAAAAATAAACATGACATCCAATCTGTCGAAAATGAAATGAAACAACCGAAAAAAAAATTTGAAACATTTTTTTTCATTGTCATTTCACCCGGATGATCAGATGATGAGAATGGAAATGAAATAAACAAACAACAACAACAAGGGAATGGGAGAACTATGTTGGTTGCACGAAAAAACCAATTTATTTACCGAATTCAAAAAAAAATCTCAAGAGTTTTTCAAATGATTTTCAATTCAAAAGTATTTTTTTTTCTCATTTAATTTTCAATTATCATCATCATCAAACTGATCAACAAAATGTAATAACATTTTAATCACAAATAACCTGCAAAAATCGTTTCATCACATAATGACTTGGTGCGAAAAGCCCTTGAGGTTTTTTGTTTCTTGTATTTTTTGCATTCATTTTGAATTCAGGTATTTTTTTGGGAATTTGATGAAAATTTTGAATTTAATTTTTTGCGTTTTTTCTTATTTCTATGAAAGACAAAAATTTTCAAGGATGAAAAAATACCAAACCAAGCAATCAATGTTGACATTTTAAAATTGTCGATCAATATTATGCGAGAAAAACAACAACAACAACAACGAGTGGAAATGTGATACTTTTCTATGTAGCTCAGTTTCTCGGGAATTCACAGTTTCATTTTCGAAAAATATTTTTTTTTTTTTTTGCTACAAATTTCGATCAAAAACAACAGGAAAAACTTTTATTTTTCAAATGTTTGCAACAAAATAACAACAACAACAGAATGGCAAAACTTGAAACGAAAAATCATGTTTTTCACATTACACAATGATTATTATCATCATCGACAACAACAACAACATTATTCTATGGGGAAATTTTTTTTTTTTTTTTGAAAAAACCTTGTATCTTATTACGGATAAAATTTTTTTTTCGACAACAACAACAACAACAAATTCAAAATGTAAATAACAAAAACAAAAAACAATACAAAAACTATGTCCATTTTATATATGGTCAACAGGATATTATAAATCATTTGATTAGTTTTTTTTATTGGAAAAACATAAACGAAATAAAAGTCCATTTTTACAGATATTTTAAAAACAGATAAACAGGAAAAATAAAGGAAAATTCTTTATTCTCTTTTCGATCAACTTGTTAATGTTTTTTCTTTCTTTCTTTTTTCAGGAAATTTGATTCAAAACAAAAAAAACATACAGGAGTTAAGTAATCGGACATCATTCGAATGTTAGATAATGTGTAACAATAATAAACAAAGTAAATTTAAAAGTCAAAAAAATAAAAAAATTTAAATTCTTGCCTGTTTGAACAGGGAATTGCGTTCAAGTATAAACCAGAAAAAAGTCAAAAGTTTTGTTTCGATAATGTCTTCTTCTTCTCTTTTTTCCCATTTGATATTTGGTCAATAATGAAACAACATGATTTGTATCACAAACATGGACAATTTGAACAAATTTTTAAAAAACATTTTTGAAACATCACATTAACATTGTCTTATAAGAATCACCAGAAGAATTTCTTTGTTTTGTTTTTTTTTGTTCGTGAAAGGAAAAAACCAACTAAAATAAAGCGATAAACATGAAAAACCAATGACAGACAACAATGAACAAAAAAGGTTTGGCGGGGAAAAAAATTGGCGGAATATTCTTTTTTTTCGATTCTATCGATTATTTCTTTTTTGAAACAGAATTTTCGATAAAACTTCTGCCATCTTGTGTAATATGGAAGAAAACAATTTTCTCATTTTTTTTTTTAATGTAACAGTCGCGCATGGCAAGTTTTTTCAAACGAAAAAAAAAATCTCATTTTATGTGACAGTCGCGCATGCCAAATGTCTATTTTTAGCAGCAACTTTTTTTTCATCTATCGATAGTATCGATGTCAACAAAAAAAAAAATCGAATCATGTGATCAACGAATATAGAATTCTTCGAACGAAAAAAAAAAAAAAATTATGCTCACGAATCGTCAATTAACCAACATATTCTTCGGTTTAATTATTTATTCTAGTCTTTCATTTTTATTCATTTATAATCGATCAACAATGTCGATTCTTTCGGTTAATTTTAAAGTTTATGGCATAGTTCAAGGTTTGCTTTTTTGATTAACCATTATTCGTATTTGTTTTTAATCAAATTTTTATTCATTCAAAAGGAGTATTTTTCCGAAAAGTAAATTAAGCACATTTTCAAAAAAATGTTCCATTAGCTTTGATTAGCATTTTATTTTTCTTTGTATTTCTATAAGTATACACTAAATCAAGCCAAAATGTTGGAATTAAAAGGATGGGTTCGTAATGAATACGATGGAACTGTTGTCGGTATTATGCAAGGACATCCGAATAAAATTGAAATGATGTGAGTTTTTTTTTGAAAGAAATCATTTTCCGGATATTAATTTTCTTTTTCAATAGGAAAAAATGGTTATCCACTGAAGGCAGTCCGCACAGTCGTATTGATTATTGTGAATTTACACAGGAAAAATGGCTTACAGAACCTGAATTTCAAACATTTGAAATTACTCGATAAAAAAAAATTATTTTATGAATTCATTTTAATCATTTTGATTCGATCATTTTTCATAAATGGCCTCAAACATTCTGGAATGATAAAATAATCTTGTTTTTTGCTTTGATTTTGTTCAACAATTGCAATGATTATTCTTGGTATCGCACAAGCGGTACCATTGACAGTATGTACATAATTTTTTCTTACTTCTGTAATTGCCTTAGTTTTTGAATCAAAATAGAATTTCTGATATGTTATATTCAATCGTTTTGATTGATAATCAGTACAATTTGAAGCTGAAGATATTTCACCCCAAAAATCACGACCATACATATAGGTTTCAATATCAAATTTACGATAAGCTGCTGGTCCTAGTTCATTTGGTGGCATATCAACAATACGAAAATATAATCCTAATTGTTCGAATAAAGATTTTTCGATCGAAACAAATTTGTCCAACATTCGATCCGAATCGTTTGGTTCGGTCAATGCAAACATTTCAACTTTATCAAAATAATGAACACGATAAAGGCCAGACATTTCACCCGATGATTTAGCTTCGGCACGATAACATCGACTTAATGCACAATAAAGTTTTGGTAGATCATTTTCGGTGGCAAAATTTTCACCCAAATTCATTGATGCTAATGGCATTTCAGCCGTACCGGCTAAACATACATTTCGTCGACCATCCATTGTATAAACTTGTGTTCGTTCACCGAATGGTTCGAATCCACATGCACGAACAAAATCTGAATAGATAAGATTTGGTGTAACAACAGGTGTAAATCCATGTTTATTTATTAATTCGGCCATTGTCCATCGTGCTAATGCACGAGATAATTCAGCTAATTGTTCGATAAACATATAGGATCGTGGTCCACCAACGATTCCTAGTTTTCCTCGAGTAATCGATGAAAATTGAGCTAGATTCATTTCGAAAAGTAAATCTTCAGCTTTTAATGGTTTGAAATCAAAATTCTGTTGTTGACCAATATGATCGATGATTGTTGTTTGATGTTGACGATCATTCCTTATTGAGAAAACAAAACAAAACATGATTATTGTTAAAGTGAAATTTCGATAATATCATACCAAATTGGATGAAAATCATTTGGCAATGTTCTACTGATTTCAATCAATCGATCGCCTAATTGTTTGGAATCAAGATTATCAGCAAATAATCCAGGAAAATTATCAATCATTTCTCGTGCACGGATATTATCCAGGATTCTTTGCTGATTCTCTGCATTTCGAATAAATTCAATATCAACATCGAATTCATTGGTAAATAATTCATTAAATTGTTGACTAGACGGTTTATTTGTCGAGAATTTATTGAAAAAATTTTTCATTGTAGTACAAAATAAATTTAATCTTAAAACATTATTCGGTATTCTTTTAAACATTTTTTGTTTTCAAAATGAAAATTTTCAATTTATTCAAAATGAAAAAAAAGTTCAAAATCACATTTATGATTTTTTTTTCTATTTCTACCTCCAATTGTTCATCAATGTTGATTTAGGAATTTTCATCCTGATGGAAAAACAAAACAAAAAACAAAAAAATCAGCGCGGTTATTTCCGACCTTGACGAAATGATTTTTTCCAATTTTACAATAATTTCATTTGAAATTGTAAAATACGGATATATAAATCCTGGAATGGAATCTGATAACAGACGAGAGTCATCATATTTGGTAAATGAAATCAATTTCTATGGAAAAATGTCATATGATAATGATTACGGATGTACTTGTGCTTCACTCAATCGACATTTTGTCTTTTGATTTTTATAAAATCACCAACGACTATAAATAGAAAATCCATTCCACAATTATATTGTTCATATCAGTCGATTGTAAATTATTTTGATCAAAATCATTCTTTTTGAAACTCAAATTTACGTGAAAAAAATGAAATTCATTTTAGCCATCATCTCACTTACCCTTCTCATCAATGGTAATTATCAATAAAATTCATTTGAAAATGACTAATTTTTGCTCCTGTTTTGGTTTTGTTCCCAATAGGCATCATTGCCGATGATAACAATAAAGAACAATTATTGAAAAAAGGTGAAGAAATTGGCAAAAAAGCTGAAGATGCATTGAAAATGTTAAAATCACAAAATCGTAATCGTGAAGCACGTCGTTTGGAAAAAGATATACCTTTGTTGGAAAAATCGATGCAAGATTATCGTAACACAAAAACCACTGATGATGATGATGATAAAACAAAAATACTTGAAAAAGAATTAACATTATTGATTAAGAAAATGTCATTGGAAATTCAGATGGCATATTCCGATGAACCAGATATGCATACATTATTAGTAAATCGAGCCAAAGATATGGTTAAACGTGGTGAAAAAACTTTGGAATTTTTAAAATCAAAAAATCGTCTTGAAGATGGTAAAACAATTGAAAATGATGTTAATGGTTTGAAACAAATTATCGATAAAGTTGAACAAGAAGATGATTTGATCAAATTGAATGATCTTGAATTACAGATGATTAAAGCCGAAAACAAATTGAGTAACGATATTTTCGATATAGTTAATCCACATTAGTTTTTTCTTCGAATAATAAATTTATTTTAATTAAAGAATTTGTAATTTTTTTAAAAATCAATGATATCAATAAATTATTTTAGACAAAAATTCTTTGACGCCAGAAATTTTCACAAACAGGAACGAAATGATTATCAACCATATGTTGTTTACCTCGTACATCTATTTGCAAAACTCTAGCACTAGAATTTGATGATGTTGGCTGCCATTCTATCCCAGCAAATTTACCTGGTTGACCATAACGTGCAAAATGTGACCATGCATTAATCATATCTAAAGAAAGATTATAATCTTCTTCCGAATAAACAGTACCATGTAATTCGATAGGAAAACCAAATAAAAATACCAAATCATCAGCATGACAAACACCCATATATCCAACACATTCAAGTAATCCTGACAATGTTGGTTTATGTACTAAATGATAGCCAAATACATTATTCGAATCACTGTGCTTAGCAAAAGTTTCACCAAAAAATATTGATGGACAAGTAAGATGATAATCACCGAAAGCTGCACCGACAGCACCGCTAGATTTTTTGAGAGAGGGAAAAAAATTTGATTAGTAATTAATGGATAGTCGTTGTTGTTGTTATTTACCGTAATCCATCGACATCAGAATCAGAAACATTTTTCAGATAAAATTCAGCAACTGCTTTTGATCTTTTAGTTTGAAAATGCCAAATAATAATTCAATCAATGTTTGTGCATGCATCCGTGTAAATTGTGGATTTTTGATTGTTGGTGAAAGTAATTTTGGAAATATTGCTGCAGCAAAAACAGTTCCTTCATTACGATTAACACCAAACAGGAGTTCAATTTCACGATGAAATTCACCATTTTTTACTGCTTCGATTGGATTTTTCGGTATATATTCAGAATCATAAACTGGTGATAATACTAGGCCAACATTCCGTCCATATTTATTACTTTCAACAATTGCTTCGGCTGATGCATTACGCATACATTTTATCATCTGTTTGATATCAATAGTCGAACAATTTAATTTACTTGCCAACATTTTAGTTTTATCCAATGATTCTGCTTTACTATGTGAACCCATCCATGAATTTATTGCACCGGATTGCATTATAGCACGTTTAAATAGTCCTTTGGTTAATGGTGATAATAAATGTGATGATACACTTAAACTGCCAGCTGATTCACCAAAAATTGTAATCTGATCAGGATCACCGCCAAATTGTTCAATATTATCACGTGTCCATTTTAGGCCAAGAAGTTGATCATAAAGTCCAGCATTACCTGGTGCATCTTCATCATCAGCATACAAGAAACCAAATGCAGCCAAACGATAATTCACAGCAACAACAATGACATTACCAACAGCAGATAAATATGATGGATCATATGCGATAGAAAATATTGTACCAGTTTCAAATCCACCACCATGAATCCAATACATAACCGGTAATTTTTCTTCGGTTTTTTTAGCCGGACGATATACACTTAAAAATAGACAATCTTCTGATTGATGTTTGGTTTCAGGAATTTCATTATCGGGTACAATTAAAGTTGAATGCATACATGCATTTCGATAACCATGTGCATTATAAATACCATCCCATTTATCAATCGGTTCGGATGGAAGAAATCTTCGTTCACCAACAGGTGGTTTTCCATATGGAATGCCTTCATAAACGAATAATTTGGCATCATTATATTGTAATGTTTTTGTATAGCCACGAATTTTGCCAGTTTTTGTATCAACAATTGGTGCTTGATCATCGGCCAATATTGATTGACTAAAGATAAATAAAACAAATGTTATTTGAAACAATTTCATTTTCATCATCATCATAATAATAATAATTTGTTGATATCAATGAATATTTAAAATGCATCAAAATGATTGACAAATCTTGATGATTGTCGATCATGTTTTATATATTTGGGTCGATGATGATGATGATGATTAGAAAATCATTTAAAAAAAAAAATTTTTGGGGTTCTTTTTTTCCAGAAAAAATTGAGTCCATCTTATCAATAATTATGATTATTGTGTGTAGATTGAATCTATGTTATCTAATTGGTTAGCTTTCTTTTCTTTTATAAATTGTTTTACTTATTTTATTATTGTCACATTCTTTGATGATAATCATTATTTTTGCAATCATTTTTTTTTTTTGGACTTGGGTATGGATAATCCAAGATCAAAGCAAATATTATTTGATTAATTAACGTGTAATACCGCATGATTGATTTTTTTTTTTTTTGGAAAAAATACCAGCCATTTTTTTTTTGTTTAGTTTAATCACGAGAATAGATTATTGTGTTTTGATTAATTAATTTGAAAAATCTGTCCTTAAGGTCATTCATTCATTCATTCTGTCCTTAAAATAAAAAAAAAAAAACAAAAAATTCAATGGTTTCACTATGAATCACACACATTCGAATAAGGGTTTTCAATAAAGGATAATTGAATGAATATTACATTAATTGTCCGTCATCCAATAGGATGTTTGATTAATTTGTTTGAAAAATTGTTTAGAAATAAATTTTGAATGGTATTTCACATTCGTTTTTTATTTTTATTTTTTCATTTTATATTAAAATTCATTTCAATTGAACAATTTGTAATTTTATTCAAGAATCAATGATGTGAAATTATTTTAGACAAAAATTCTTTGACGCCAGAAATTTTCACATACAGGAACAAAATGATTATCAATCATTTGTTGTTTACCTCGTACATCTATTTGCAAAACTCTAGCACTAGAATTTGATGATTTCGTAGGCAATGTTGGTTGCCATTCCATTCCAGCAAATTTACCTGGTTGACCATAACGTGCAAAATTTGACCATGCATTAATCATATCAAGAGAAAGATAATAATCTTCTTCCGAATAAACTGTACCACGTAATTCGATAGGAAAACCAAATAAAAATACTAAATCATCAGCATGACAAACACCCATATATCCAACACATTCAAGTAATCCTGACATTGATGGTTTATGTACTAAATGATAGCCAAATACATTGTTCGAATCACTATGTTTAGCAAAAGTTTCACCAAAAAATATTGATGGACAAGTAAGATGATAATCACCGAAAGCTGCACCGACAGCACCGCTAGATTTTTTGAGAGAGGGAAAAAAATTTGATTAGTAATTAATGGATAGTCGTTGTTGTTGTTATTTACCGTAATCCATCGACATCAGAATCAGAAACATTTTTCAGATAAAATTCAGCAACTGCTTTTGGATCACTAATTTTAAAAATACCAAATAATAATTCAATCAATGTTTGTGCATGCATCCGTGTAAATTGTGGATTTTTGATTGTTGGCGAAAGTAATTTTGGAAATATTGCTTCGGCAAAAACAGTTCCTTCATTACGATTAACACCAAACAGTAGATCAACTTCACGATTAAATTCACCATTTTTTAATGCTTCGATTGAATTTTTTGGTAAATATTCCGAATCATAAACTGGTGATAATACTAGGCCAACATTCCGTCCATATTTATTACTTTCAACAATTGCTTCGGCCGATGCATTACGCATACATTTGAGCATTTGTTTAATATCATCAGTTGAACAATGTAATGCATTTGCCAACATTTTAGTTTTTTTCAATGATTCCGTTTTACTATTTGAACCCATCCATGAATTTACTGTACCGGATTGCATTATAGCACGTTTAAATAGTCCTTTGGTTAATGGTGACAATAAATGTGATCCTACACTCATACTACCAGCTGATTCACCAAAAATTGTAATCTGATCAGAATCACCACCAAATTGTTCAATATTATCACGTGTCCATTTCAGGCCAAGAAGTTGATCATAAAGTCCAGCATTACCTGGTGCATCTTCATCATCAGCATACAAGAAACCAAATGCTGCCAAACGATAATTAACAGCAACAACAATAACATTACCAACACCAGCTAAATATGATGGATCATATGCAATAGAAAATATTGTACCAGTTTCAAATCCACCGCCATGAATCCAATACATAACCGGTAATTTTTCATCGGTTTTTTTAGCCGGACGATATACACTTAAAAATAGACAATCTTCTGATTGATGTTTGGTTTCAGGAATTTCATTATCCGGTACAATTACCATTGAATGCATACATGCATTACGATAACCATGTGCATTATAAATACCATCCCATTTATCAATCGGTTCGGATGGAAGAAATCTTCGTTCACCAACAGGTGGTTTTCCATATGGAATACCTTCATAAACGAATAATTTGACATCATTATATTGTAATGTTGTTGTATAGCCACGAATTTTTCCATTTTTTGTATCAACAATTGGTGCTTGATCATCGGCCAATATTGATTGACAAAAGATAAATACAGCAAATGTTATTTGAAACAATTTCATCATCATTATTTTGATTGCAATAATCACTGGGGAAAAAAAATATTCATGTATCCAAAATGATTAACAAATTTTAATAATTGTTTGATTGTTTTATAAAAAAGGAATGATGACTATGATAATTAGATAATCAATTTTTTTAAAAAATCTTTTGATTGGAAATGTCTAGAGAAAAAAAATTCAAGTGCATCTTAATCAATCTAGGTTATCTAATTGAAATCATTTTATCATTCTTTTTTTTTCTCAAAAATCTTTTGCATTTATTTAAAGGATATGGATAATCCTAGTAATCAAGACAAGTAAACAGGTAATTAATGTCAAGCGCTTCAATATCGATCGATTGATTTTATGGAAAAAACTTGGCAATCACAAGACTATAGATTATCCTATTTTGATTATATCCTATTTCAAGGTTTCGATGAGTTTGTTGTTTATCGCTTTTAAAAGGATATTACGACAATACAGGTAAAAAAAACTATCTATTTTAACATAGGTTTGAAAATCTTCAAAAAAAAAAATGTTACAATTCAATTCACCTTTGGTCTTTGTTTTTTTTTTGTTTCGCTGTTGGTTATTACATCAGAATGATCAACCACAAACGCCCACACACGATTATTTGTGATAATTTTTTTTATTATTATTATTTTGTTCCTCCTGGGTAATAAATTCTGTTTATAAAATTTTATTATTATGATGGTAATTTATCATTTTTTTCTCTCCAGCTTCTTCTTCTTCGTCTTCTGTATATGATCGATCGATCAATCGATCCGTTTATTCAATCACAATGTCATTGCGTTTTCTTTGAATTTGATTATTCAATCAACGTCATTTGGATTCATTATGGTTATTGTTTTTTTCTTTCTTTCTTTCTTTTTCAAAACAAAACTAAACAACAAAAAATTCTTTTTCTTTTTCTTGAATAACTTTCTATCATCCTAGTTGTTCTATTGAATCCAGGCCAAAAAAATAAATCTTTTATGTGAATCGCAAAGAAAGAAGAAAAAGTTTGTTTATTTTTAGTTCGAAGAAGTTTTATATTCTTATTGCCCTGTTGTTGTTGTTGTCATAATGCCAAACAATGAATGCTAAATTGAAGAAAAAACATTCGAATGTGAATATACAGAATATTCTGTTGAGCATGTTCGGTTCGAAAATGTTTTTAATATGCATTCGATTTGAAGATGATGAAGAAAAAAAACAAACATTAAAATAAAAAAAAATCTTTACCGAAGTCTCTTGGTGTTAACCACTGTATTGCTGTTGCTGCTTCTTCAATAATAACCTTAATAAGAATTCTGAATTCAGCCTTTTTATTGATTTTTTTTTTGTTCTCGGTGAAATTGATCCATTAATTTTTTTTCTAGTTGAATATTTTTTTTTTGATACCAAGAAAAGAAAAAAATTCATTATGAATTATCAACAACAAGATCTAAGACATTCAAAACGTTTCCAAATGAAATCCACTTTGTTACATATTTTATTTCCCGTACGTATTATTGCCTGTATAACATTGGCTGTATTATCCTATTGTCATTGGATTGATATTGCTGAAAATGCTGAAAAAGATAGTGATGAAACGAATATTGTAAGTTTATTTTTTTAAAGGGAAAAATTTCAGCAACCAAATTAATTAAATCATTGTTTTTTTCTTTTCGAAATAAAAAAAAAGCGTGGTAAACTTTTATACATCACTTTGTTTGCTATCGTCATATTTTTGGCATCAATAATAGGATGGTCAGGTGTTATCCGACGAAATTGGTCATTAGTTGTTGCATTCAATGGTACAGCAATGTTAATCATTATGATCGATATTTATATGACAATATTCGATATACGTTTCTATTTGATTTCATTGATTATTACAATCATAATGCTTATTGTTAATATATTTTTAGCTATTGATTTGGATGGTATACGAAAACAAGAAGATTTAATTCGTCGTGCACGTATTGATGAACATAATCGTCGTAGAAAATTAGCTCAAATGGAACAACAACAAGAATATTATAAATCATTAAATTTGATTCAAGATTCGAATTAGGAATTCAAAAAACAAATAGAAAATTTTAAAAACAAAGCAAACATACAAAACAAAAAAACTTGATAAATGAAATAAAATTTGAATATTTTTTATTCATTGAAAAATTCTTATATAATCAATTTCCATTGTATTTTTGGGCCATTTTTTTGCCTGTTCCGGTGTAACATAAGGTGGTTGGCCGAAAAATGTTCCACCAACTGCAACATTCAATATCAGATAAAATGGTTGATCAAATGGTTGTACTTTTTTTGTGTATGGTGATTTGATTGATTTATCATCACAACACATTATACGATCTAAATTAACTGAATAATATGGTCGATTATCCAATGACCATTGTAAATGTTTTTCATTCCAATCTAATGTATATAAATGAAAATCTTTACTTAGATCGATGGAAAAATTCTTAACACCACTTGTCATTGAAATCATTGTTTCAACTGTTGGTCCATAATGTATACTTGATGACATTAAATCAGCTGTATTGCCAATAATTTCAGCAATATCAATTTCACCATTAGTTGGCCAACCACCATACGTTTCATGTTTAGCTAACATCCAAATTGCTGGCCATAATTGATAACCATGTGGCATTCGTGCACGTATTTCAAATCGACCATATTTCCATGATTTACGGGTTAATAAACGACCCGATGTAAAATTATAACCATTATATGGTTCAACACAAACTTCAATCATTAAATGACCATTTTTAATTCGTACATTTTTTTCACGATGTTTTGTATAACATTCAAGTTCTTGATTAAAACGTCCACAATGTTGTTCATAAATCCAATTTTGATCATCTAATCGATCGGAATCAAATTCATCGCTCCAAACTAAATTTCTATGTTCTTCTCGTCGTTGTCGATGATGGTGGTGATGATCGATAGCTGTAGCTATCGATGGTTGTAGAATATTTTCGAATAACGAAAGCATCATAAACGTATTCAGATTCATTATGTCTTTGTTGTTTGTCAAATTTTTTCAAGTTTAGAAAAAAAATTGATTAAAAAATGTTCATTTTTTTCCAATTTCAAACATCACTTTTTATAATTATTTTGATTCGGATAATGATGATAAACAAATAACCCTGATTACATGTTGCGGGGTAATAATCTCCTTTGAAAACAACAACAACAATTTCATCGACCTTTTTAAATAAACAAAATCAATCAATCAATCAATCAATTAATTGATTACCATTTGGCTATTTTTAGATAGGAAAATTGGTTTTTTTTTGGGGGGGACGGAGGATAGGAAAATCCATTTTTTTCCATTGATTTCATCAACGATTTGTGTCCAAATGTAAAATTTCAATGCTAAAAAGATTTTAATGACATTATTTCCATAATCTGACCAATCGATTGATTGATTTTTGGACAGAGAGAGAGAGAGAGAGAGAGAACGTTTGTGTTTTTTTCAAATCTCAAAAAAATCATACATGGTACATCATTATCAGGAAATTAGTTTGATAAAAAACAAAATATTGAAAATTTTTTCATTTGATCAAGCGGCATTTCAATTTTCAGTATGTCAGTATCAACGTTGTTTGATTGACATAATGTATAATCAATTGTTTGATGTTTGATTTTATCTTTTTGATTCAAAAAAAATGATGATCATCATCCATTATCCATCAACTTGAAGCAAGAAAAAAATGATTATTTTTATTTGATAAAAGTGCAAATTTACTTGACAACAGCAAAGAGAGATATGCCGCTAAATTTGATAATCTGTACCAGAGAAAAAAAGAGACAAAACTCATTAGAAAAAAAATTTAGCCATTTTATTTTATGAAATTGATTTTTGATGTTTAAAAAGCAATTTTGAAAACCATTGCGAATCATTTTTGATATTTGATTTACCAGATCGAAATCATGTCTTCGAAACAATTAACCGTTTTATTTGTTACATTAGATGGTTATGGTCATTTGAATTCTTGTATTGGTGTTGCTGAAAAATTAGTGGAACGCGGTCATCGTGTTATTTTTGCTATGGAAAAAGCATGGGCTGGTAAAGCTAAACGTTATGCTGGTATTGAAGAAATAATTTTTGTTGATCCAAATCGTGATCCAACACTTGGTGCTAATGAACATTGGATTAAATTTATGGATGATATGAAATCAACATTCGGTTTATCACCAATGGAAGCAGTTAAAAAAATGGATCCAAAATTGCAACAACTTTTCATTGATACAATGTTGAATGTTGATGATGAAATTAAAAAAGTATTGGATCAAGCCAAGCCAGATGTTATTGTAGTTGATAGTTATACAACTATACCGGCTGTTTATAAATCCGGTATTCCATGGGTATGGTTGACAAGTGCTCATCCATTATCATGTCTTCCAAGCGATGATTTACCACCAAATGGAACAGGTATATTTTTTGTGATCATTAAAATTTTTGTTCAATGATTAATCAATGTAAATTTACATTTGAAATAGATTTTCCAACCAATGGTGATCGTAAACAATGGGAAGAATATATGGAAGTATTTTTAGAAAAAATAATGGATCTAGTGGTTCATTTTAATAAACGAATGACCGAAGAATTTGGCTTG
The DNA here is from genome assembly GCF_027571235.1 of Dermatophagoides pteronyssinus. NCBI lineage: Eukaryota > Metazoa > Arthropoda > Arachnida > Sarcoptiformes > Pyroglyphidae > Dermatophagoides > Dermatophagoides pteronyssinus. Next base: position 909,313 of record NW_027461530.1, read on the forward strand.
GAACCATCAATGCATGGTATTCATCATGAATCACCATATCTAAATATCTATGCATATCCAAAAGAAATGGATTATCTTGATATTCGACCATTACCCCAGAAATGGCAAAGTTTTGATCATTTTATTCGTTTTACCGAAAAAGATGAATCATTTAAAATACCGCAAGAATTTCTTCAAAAACCATTAGGCAAATTGATTTATGTTTCAATGGGATCGATGGGCTGTGCAGATGTTAAACTAATGAATCGTTTGATAACAATTTTGGCCAAATCACCGAATCGTTTTATTTTTTCATTGGGTCCACGTAAAGATCAACTTATGGCATTACCGGATAATATTTGGGGTGAAAGTTTTGTACCACAAATGCAAATATTACCCAAAGTAGATTTAGTTATTACACATGGTGGTAATAATACTGTTTTAGAATCATTATATTTTGGTAAACCAATGATCGTTACACCATTGTTTGGTGATCAATATAATAATTCACAACGTGTTACCGAAATTGGTTATGGTTCAAAAATCAATCCATTTGAATGTGAACCGAAAGAATTTCTTTCATTAATCGAAAAATTATTGAATGATAATCAAATGAAAGAACGTTTAGCTCGAATTTCTAAACGAATGCAATCATCAAATAGTACTGAACAGGTTGCCATTGCAATCGAAAAAGTTGTCCAAAACAAAGATCAAGCTTAATTTGATTTTTTGATCTACCAAACTAAATAAAATTATCACATTATGTTTTTTCACCTTTTGATGTGTGTCTGCGTGTGATAGACAAATTTGTTTGCTGATCCTTATCCAATTTCTAGAAAAAAAATAATCATCATCATCCATCAGCTAAATCAAGCAAAAATTTTTATTTGATAAACAGAAAAGAAAATACAACTCAATTGATAATCAATGTTATAAAAGAAAATTAGATAATAAAAGAATAAAAAGCTAAAAAAACATTGAATCCTTTAATATTTCAGGTGGTAAGATTCTTAAATTAATAAAAAAAAAAAAAAAAAATCCTTTAATATTTGACTTTCAAAAATTTTCAATAATCAAAAAAAAAAAAAAAAATCATGTCTTCGAAACAATTGACTGTTTTATTTGTTGCTTTAGATGGTTATGGTCATTTAAATTCTTGTATTGGTATTGCACAAAAACTTGTACAACGTGGACATCGTACGATTTTTGCTTTAGAACAAGCATGGCATGGTGAAGCTAAACGATTTGCCACCGGTATCGAAGAAATGTATTATGTTGATCCAAATCGTAATCCAAAATTTGGTCCAAATGAACATTGGATCAATTTTATGGATGGTATGAAATCAACGTTTGGTTTACCTCCAATGGAAGCATTGGAACAGATCGATCCCGAATTGTACAAACAATTTTTCGATGCAATGTTGAATGTTGATGATGGAATTAAAAAAATAATTGATCAATCAAAACCAGATGTTATTGTAGTTGATAGCTATACAACTATACCGGCTGTTTATAAATCTGGTATTCCATGGGTATGGTCAACAAGTGCTCAACCATTATCATGTTTATCACATGATGATTTACCACCGAATGGAACAGGTTGGATTCAATTGAATTGAATTTTTAATAATAATTGAATACATTTGATTGTTTGATTGAATAGATTTTCCAACCAAAGGTGATCCTAAACAACGAGAAGAATTTAGAAAAGCATTCATTGATAAATTGATGGGAGTATTGGTTCATTTTAATAAACGAATAACAGAAGAATTTGGAATGAAACCATCAGTGCATGGTGTTCATCATCAATCACCATATCTAAATATCTATGCATATCCAAAAGAAATGGATTATCTTGATATTAGACCTTTGCCGGAAAAATGGCAAAGTTTTGATCATTTTATTCGTATGAATGACAAAGATGAATCATTTGAAATACCGGAACGATTTCTTCAAAAACCATTGGGTAAATTGATTTATGTTTCAATGGGATCGTTAGGATGTGTAGATGTTAAACTAATGAATCGTTTGATAACAATGTTGGCTGATTCACCGAATCGTTTTATTTTTTCATTTGGTCCACGTAAAGATCAACTTATGACATTACCGGATAATATTTGTGGTGATAGTTTTGTACCACAATTGAAATTATTACCCAAGGTAGATTTAGTCATTACACATGGTGGTAATAATACTGTTTTAGAATCATTATATTTTGGTAAACCAATGATTGTTTCACCATTGTTTGGTGATCAATATAATAATTCACAACGTGTTACTGAAATGGGTTATGGCGCCAAAATCAATGCATACAAATGTCAACCAAAACAATTACATTCATTAATCGAACAATTATTGAATGATAATCAAATGAAAGAACGTTTAGCTAAAATTTCTAAACGAATGCAATTATCGAATAGTACGGAAATGGTTGCCATTACAATCGAACAATTGCATTACCAAAAACAAAACTAAAATCCAATCTTAATTCGATTTTTTCTCTAAATTTTCATTTTTAAAACTAAATTAAATTATTGTTTTCTTTGTTTTAGTTTGAAATAAATTTAAACGATTTTTTTCAATTTTTCAATTCATTTATTTTGATTATTTTTTCTATCGGCTGTTTTAACTTTTTTTTCTTACTTTGAATACCACCAGCAAACAAAAAACGATATGCCATACTATCAACCAAATAATCCAAAATCACCAAGCGCAGAAGAATTGAATGAAAAATGCAAACAAATCGAACAGAGTATATCGGCAGCTGAAACATTGAAAGGTGATAATAATTTTCTTAATTATATTATCCGTAAAGAACAGGTTCTATTTTCGGGTATTTATTCACAAATATTTGCCTGTCATAATCATCAGGAACCAGATTCTACATTGATTTGTCGAATGTTTCAAACAAATGCTAATATTGATCCATTAAATGATGTATTTTTGAAAATTTTACGTTTTATCGGTAAATTATTTAAACTAGTTTGTCTAAATGAAAACTAATTACAAAAATATTTATATTTTCATTTTTTAAAAAAAAATAAAGGTCGTAAATCACAAAATATTGTTGGAACATATGATATTTTCTATGATCAAACTAGACGAATATATTTGTTTCAAGAACTAGCAAATCGTGGTAATGTTCTTGAATATTTAAAAGCCGGTACATTTGTCGAACCAACACAGGCTATTAAATGGGCATTTTCAATATGGGAAGCAATGGATTTTTTGGGCAGTATTGGTGTTGCTCATCGTAGTATACGACCAAAACATATTATGCTTAAAACAAATCCATTGAGCGGTACAATGATTGCTAAATTGGGCAGTTTTCGTGATTCAATTATTTATTGGAATCGTGAAACCGGATCGGTTGTTACTGTTAAAAAATCTCCTTGGAGTGAAATTAAATTTGCAAATTTTCAAGCACCGGAAAGTTTTTCCAAAGATGATGGCGGAGCATTCGATCCAATATCGGCTGATGTTTGGTCATTTGGTGCAACATTTTTCTACATAATTGCCCGATTATATCCATTCGATTTGTATAAAGCAAATGATATTCCAACTGTTGAACAGGAAATTCATCATCGAATCAATTCTTCCGGTGCATTAAAACCAGAAGCAAAAAAATGGTTTATGGATTTGCTTAATGTTGATCCAAACAAACGTATCAGATTCGATGACATTGTTAATGATCCATGGTTTCGATCGGAGATTAATTAATTAAATTGAAAAAAAAAATTAAATGAATGTGAAAATCATATTTACAATTTGTTTTTTGTTGTTTTTGTTGAAAAAATATGATTAAAAAATTTTATTATTTTTTTTATTTTACAAAATTTTGAATTGTTTATTTTAATGATGATGATTCGAGATCAATCATATTAATCATATTAATATTGGCAACATTGCCGAAAAAATCTCTTAATGGTACTTTGGATGGATCACGACTATAAAGATCTAAACGGGCAGTGACTGTCGATATACAAAGATGTTTTGGACAAACTTTTAAAAATTTTGATATTGTTATGTTTGTATTTGATGGTTGATATTGTTTTTCTAAAAATTCAAGTACATAATATGTATAACGATCAATAACATAGACACCGATTGATGAATCACCATGATGTGATAGAGAATCTTCACCAATTTTTGAACTACCAATACCGATAATATTTGGTGAATAAAATTTTGCTGACATTGATTCTGCTTGACATGTATCAATAATGAATAGAATTTCATTATAACGTCTTTTCTGATACATTTGTTCGAATGCATTGGCCAATTCTACTGATGTTAATTCTTCGGAATCTTGAAATTTAAGAAAACCATCACCACCATGTCCTGTCATATAGATCAAAATATTCGAACCAGAATTTGTAAGCAAACGTTTTGATTTTGGTGTATGTTCATGAACACGACCGGTTAATAAACGAATTAAATTTTCAACAGTAACATCATAACCACGATAATCAACTTCAACATCATCACCATAAACATTGATATGATGTTGACCATTATTGAATATTGTTGCCGGTCTTGGATTACGAGATTCACAAGCCATATCATCCGAAATCATTAAAATAATTTGCGAATCTGGAATGCCAAATCGTTTACAGCTACGATAAATTGATAATGCATTTGCAACATGACGATAATTGAACCAAAATCTTGATGCACCGACAATCACTGCCCAATTATTTGTATGTTTTGATTGATTTGGATCATCATTATCAGGATTTTGGTTGAAAAAATCATTGACCATTTTATCATGATTTTGTTGTTGTTGTTGACTAGAAATCATACACGGCATCATCAAAGCCAATATTAAAATGATGTTCGTTTGATCCATTTTTCTGTATCAGATATTTGAAAATCAGATACCGAAAGACAGCTGACAAAGAGATTCTCGGAAAAAATTCCAAAAACTTTCCACCCAATCATACAATATCAGGTAGAAATAGTGATTCGAATTTCTCATCATATTCAAAGCGCGCGAGAAATGAAATTTTAAAAATTAATTTTGGAAATAATCTCTTTTCTGAATAAAATATCTTTGTTAAAAGTTTTAAAATTCATAATAAAAACTTAAAAATTTCCAAATTAGCAATTCAACAATCTATGTTTTTTTTTTTGTTGTTAGAAATTTTCTAAAAGAAAACTTTTATCCATTTGATGATAGAATGCAAGTAAATATTGTTTAGCTAATCTTTCCAAATAATATGGTCGTGATGTTTTTGATAATGGCCATAAACCATCCATAAAACCAATATGACCACCACGTTTAGTGATTAACATTGCAACATGAGTGCTTTCATTTTCAATTTTATCACATGGTAGTGCTATAGAAAAAAAATGAAAAAAAAGACAAAATTATTAACGATAAAATCGAATAACAAAAGTATCGGTATTTTACTTGATCCAAGCGAAAACATATCATCAAATGCATTCAAACATAATGTTGGCCTTTTAATTTGATGAATACGTTCATTATTACTACTTTCACGATAATATTCGTATGCATTTTTAAATCCAAATTGTTTACTTGTAAATTCATCATCAAATTCTCTTAATGTTTGTGAACTATAAATACGTTTTAAATCAATGTTTGGTTTATTTTCAAACAATGTTTGATTTTGTTCAACAATTTCAATTAAACATTTTGTTAGATAACGATTTAATGGTAAATTAGACCAACGTTCTAGATTATAACTGTTTGGTATAAAATTCCAACAAACTGATACAAGCATTGCTGAATCGATTTTCGATTCATTACCAGTCATACTTAAATATCTTGATAATACTATACCACCGAATGATAATCCAATGGCTATCAGTTTATTTGTTGGATATTTTTTTCGTAAATGAGCTAAACATGTTCGTAGATCATCATCATTTGCACAACAATAAACACGTGGTGTTAGCAAACGATTATTACCAGTGCCACGTGCATTAAGTACAATTGAATGATAACCAATTGTTGATGCAATTTCAACTAATGGTCGGATATATTCAGCTGATGATGATCCAGTAAGTCCAGGCATAAACAATGCAATCATTTGATCATCATTTTGTTCATCATTTTCATTATGATGATCAAGATGTAAAACGGCTCCATCTGGAGTCGGAATAGTTTCTCTATACCAATAATCAGATGGTCAATTTTTTTTTTTGGAGAAAAAAGTGAATTTTAATTGTAAACGAAAAAATAAAAACCTTTTATATTGTATGTTTGGTGCACGTAAACGACGAAATGCAGTCGATAAAGTACTCATCAACATTGATTGATAACACCATATTGTTGGCCAATATTTTTCCGTTATAATTGGACAATTTTTTTCAAGAAAATTTCGAAATTTTACATTACGACAAATTAATTTGGGTTTCTAAATGCATGACAAGAAAACAGGTACAATTAAGATTCATTCGAAATCGATACTAACTTTAACAATAAAACATAGATAATGACCTATGAATATTGTGATTATGAATGATAAAATGGTCAACGTATTCGATTCGATCCAAAATGAATTATCGTTGTACATGATTGTGAACCTTGTAAAATACAGCAAAACTATCTATCTAATAATGTTAATTTGCAATTTAAACGCATGGCAACAATCATTTTTGTTTGTGAGACTTTCGTAATCAATGTATATGTGATTTTAAAAAAATAAGGATCCAGTTACTTCGATCATTAAATATAGTCGTGGGTACAAAAGTTACATTCAATCATGATTAATTTCATTATTTTGAATTTGAAATTTTTTTTCATTGATCAAAATCAACACATCCTAGTGGAAAGAATTTCAATTAGTTCAAACCGAAAAAGTTTGATGAAATTCAAATATTCAAAAAAAAACAATATTGTGAATAATGAATAAACAAGGTTGTTTTTCGATTTTTTTTCTCGAAACTTTTCGAAATTTTTTTTTCAAGAATATACAAAAAGACCCAGACAATGTCAAGTGTTTTTACTCCACTTATGGTGAGTTGATTGTTGATTAAAATTTGGTCTAATTAAAATAATTTTATTATTAATCACAATTAGGAAGGAAAACAATAGCAAAACAGCAATCAAGTGTTCAATTGATTGAAAAAAGTTTTCCCTATTTACCTGTTTATTGATTAATTAAGATTGAAGGACATCAAGATAATGGGGAACCCAAGTGGAATGATTATTAGATTACAATGGATATTCTCTATTTCTAAATTGTAAAAAATGTTTCTTTTTTCAACTATATAAACCCGATCATAAATCATGCATTGATCATCCACAAATTCTTCTTTCTTCCTTACTACTGATCATTAATCTGAAAACAAAACCAAACAAACCATTCAAAATGATGTACAAAATTTTGTGTCTTTCATTGTTGGTCGCAGCCGTTGCTGCTGATCAAGTCGATGTCAAAGATTGTGGTAAATATTTTTTTTTTTGTTTCAACATTTTCATTCAACATTCATATATTAAACACAATGTCTTTTTTTCTTTCTTTCTCTTACTATACAGCCAATCATGAAATCAAAAAAGTTTTGGTACCAGGATGCCATGGTTCAGAACCATGTATCATTCATCGTGGTAAACCATTCCAATTGGAAGCCGTTTTCGAAGCCAACCAAAACACAAAAACCGCTAAAATTGAAATCAAAGCCTCAATCGATGGTTTAGAAGTTGATGTTCCCGGTATCGATCCAAATGCATGCCATTACATGAAATGCCCATTGGTTAAAGGACAACAATATGATATTAAATATACATGGAATGTTCCGAAAATTGCACCAAAATCTGAAAATGTTGTCGTCACTGTCAAAGTTATGGGTGATGATGGTGTTTTGGCCTGTGCTATTGCTACTCATGCTAAAATCCGCGATTAAATCAAACAAAATTTATTGATTTTGTAATCACAAATCATTGATTTTCTTTCCAAAAAAAAAAATAAATAAAATTTTGAAATAAAAATTTTTACTTTTTTAACTTTCTTTTCATTCTATTTATTCCTTATCATCATCATCATCATCATCGATAAGAGATGTTCCATTTTTATAATCAAAAAATTTTACTTCCGCCTTCGGGCCATTTTTCAAATCTATATTTGTACAGATCATTTATACAAATACAGGAAACTAATTTTTGTTTCTAAGAAAATTTTTATTTTTGTCAACATCATCTATGATGACGCAATAAAATACTGATCGTCATTTCAAATGATCAAAATCAAACAGCAAAAATCACCATTGGTCAAATTATTCGACCAATTTGAATCAGAATTGAATCGCATAAATGATCAGATAAATTATTATTGGATGATTTTAATGGAAAAACACACACACGCACACAGTTTCCTGTATACAATAATCCATCGTTTTTTGTTGTTGTTGTTGTTGTTTGTCAACAGTTATTTTTTTTCTGGCTGTATGTCAAACGAGCGGTTGTTGACATCATCTTATGTGTGTTTGTGGTGTTAATTACGATGAAAAATTTTCGAACCAGTTTTAATCATTATTAAATCGATTTTCTTTTTTGGAAATATACTTGTTTCTGGATCGATATGAAGAGATTCAGGTTTTATTTTTTTGAAATTATTTTTGGTTTTCAAAGAAGATTTTTTTCTTTCTTGAAATTGGTATAAAAACATGAAGGAAATTGAAATTTTTTTGTTTCAATTTGAATCAATCGTTTTGCTTGTTTCTGTGTGTCTGTGTGTGTGTTTGCCAATCAGTTTACCTGTGTTAAAATTTGAATTTGATTTGAAAAAAAGAAACAACCAAACCGAAAAACACCAAAAACAAAGCAAAACCAAAAAACAACAATGCCCGAAAATAATCTAATCGAATTGATGGCACAAGCCGATTCATTACGTATGATACAACCAGAAGGATCATATGAATGGTTTGATGAAATATTACCAAAAGCCAGAAAATTATTACAACAAATTCAACGTGAACAAACTATTGATCCGGATTGTATGAAATCGAAAATATTTAATCAAGTACGTGATTGTTGTGATACATTATCCAATTGGATTAGACAATTAGAACGTACACGTGATGAATTGGAAAAACAAAAAGGTCAAATACTTAAAAATGAAATGAATCGTTTATCAATACATAATGGTGCATATAGTTCGTTTCGTGGTTTTTTTGGCAAATAATCTTTCTTTATTGATCATCATCACCACTATTGCCAACGACAATGTTTTTTTTAAAAAGATTTTCCCTGTAATTTTCTTTTTTCTTGTTTTTTATTAATGAATTTTTCCAAAAAAAAAATAATTCAATTAAAAATTGAAAATTTTTATCCAATTTTGTCATCGAAATTTTTGATTTGCAATTTGATTTTCATGCTGTAATCATGAAAAGTACTCGATGACCTTGTCTCTAAATCAATCAATCAATAAATCAATCGGAAAGTTTTCTTTAATTCTTCTTGTGGTTACAGTGTTTGATTGATAAAAAATCAAAAATATCCTAATTGATCAAAAGGGTTCTCTCTTTCGTCGCTCTTTACTGTGTTAATTTCTCTTATCGCAATGAAAACTTTTTCTATCTATTTCAAGAATGAGAAAGAAAAAATCAAATCTTTGTTTGATCTAATCAATCAATCAATAGAAAATCGATACAAATCGGTACCTGAAATGAGTCCATCATAATTTAATTGATTAGTAAAATTGAAAATCAGAAAATCAAAAATGTTAATCACTAAAAAATACAAGGAAAAAGCAAAAAATCAATGATGATAAACGCTTGTTATCACACACTATCATCATCATCATCATCATCATTATCATCAGGATGTCTGCGCCACGTAGAATTTTTCATTTTTTTTCGTTGTTGTTACCTTATCAAGCAACAGGTAGACTCTTTTGATTGATTGATTGATAAGTAATATAATTGCTTATCAGCAATGGAAAATGAAAAAGAATTCTTTGAATCATAAACGGGGAAAAAGACTTGATTATTTGAAAGGGGAAACAAAATTCAAATATTTCAAACAAACGGAATAAATTAAAGAAAAAAAATTTTTTAAATTCAATTAAGATGTTTTGCTTGCTTAGTTATTACGTTAGTTATCCCCTGATTATCATCATTGTATGTATACAGTTTCTCTTGAATGTTCTGTGTGTTCATTTTGTTCAATTGAAAACAAAAAAATTAGCAACAAAGTTTCGAACAAATCAAATCGAACGGTTGATATTCGCCTCTCTCTCTCTCTCTCTCTCGTTCTCTGGTTTTGGTTTTGTTGTTGAACTTGTTTTTTTTTTTTTTTTTTTGTTTTGTTTTGTTTTTAGTTTTAATTTTCCTTGAAAATAAGGTTTTCGAGGTTTGTTGTTTGATTTTTCTCTACATATATGTTTGTTTGTATGCATTCGTTGGCCATCAAATGTACATTTTTATGGACATAGTAACATAGTGGCTGGTGGTTTTTTTGTTTTGTTTTTGTTTCTGTTTCTGTTGTTGTTGTTATTATTTGGTTGGTGAGCGGGGAATAGGTTTTGGCTTCTTCTTCTATTGGATATTTATTTTTTTTTATATTTCGAATGAAAATCATCAAAAAACATTAACAACATTCAATCGATGTAATTAATTCAATCTGATGAAATTAAATAAGATGCTTTATAGCAAATGAATGAATGAAAAACATATTTACTTTTCATGTTTTCTTGGAAATTTTTTTTCTTCTTTTTTTCTTTCTAAATTTAAAAAAATAAAAAAATCCAAATAAACAAACAAACAAATAAACAACGAACATATACGAAAAACAACAACAAACGTCAATAAATTACGAAAGAAGAAGAAAAAAAAATACGCTGAAAAACTGAATCATCGCTTCAATAATATCGTCGAAGAGAGGAAAGGAAAAGAAAAAATCTCTCTCAAAAAAATTATTATTGCTTTTGAATGTGTAATTGTGATTGATTGATTGATTGTCATTGATTTGTCTTCGTCATTGATTTATGATGATGATGATTTTTATTCAAATCTTTTCGCTAACAACTGTTATTAATATTGTCAAACAACATCAATAGTGTGAGTCACCTTTTGTTTGTTTGTTTGTTTATGCAAGATTCAATCTGAAATTTTTTTTTGTTTATCTTTCTTTTTTGCTTCTTTAGCCTTATGAATTGAGCAACAAGTGGTCGTTGTTTTCCATTAAAATTCTTCATTTATTTTTTTTTGGAAAAAAAAATTCTTCATTTCGTATTTTTCGATTGTTTGTTTTTTTGATTCATCGCTTCCATTACAAATGTGGTTTTCCAATCTAATCGATATTGAAAATTGGAAACGAAGAATGGTTACAATTACTGAATCAAATGATTCAAATCAACAACAACAACAATCAAAAAATGATGAACAACAACAACAAAATTTTGAACAACATGTTGTTCCGGATAAATTTTATGGCCGTTATCGTTTAACAACAAGTGACAATTTTGATGCATTTTTACGTGAAATTGGTAAATATTTTGCAAAAAAAATATTGAAGAAAATAACATTCTTTTTGTTTTTGTTTTCCAGGCGTTGGTTTTCTTGCCAGAAAATTAGCCAATCTAACTAGGCCACATTTAGAAATTGTCAAAGAACCAAATGGTTATATTGCAATGAAAGTTGAAGCACCACATAAAACATTAGTTAATCGTTTTAGGATAAATGAATATTTTAATGAAACACGTATGGATGGTAAAGTTTGTAAGGTAAATTAAATTAAACTGAATTTGAAAATGTTTGATTTTGAACCATATTTTTTTCTATAATATAAATAGTCAATAGTGGAATTTATTCCACCAAACAAATTCATACAAATGCAATGGGATAATGGATTGGAAATTAAATATATTCGTGAATTTGTTGATAATAAAATCAATGTGGTATGTTTTTTTGTTTCGTTTGTTTTTCTTTTCAAAATCTAATTTTTGTAATTTTCAAATCTTTTTTTTCAGAAATCAATTTGTAATAATATTCAAAGTTTTCGTGTTTATACACGTGTCGAATAAATCTAAATTTGAAAATCATCCCGAATCGAAGTATTGGAATTCCAACCAAAGAAAATTTTTTGACAAAATTAACCACTCACCATTTTGCCTTTTACTTACTTACTTACACATTTACCTAAATTAATTTTATCAATCAAGAAGAAAAGAAAAATATTTATTTCCAAAAAACACAATGTTATTATTATTTTTTTATTGAATTTTTCATTTTACAATTTAATTATTAAATTTTTCCCAGGAAAAAAAATCCTTATTATGAATAAATCAATTCGAAAAAAATCGAAATCAGTTTGATTTGATCATTGAAAACGACGATTAACCATAATCATCCGATCCGAAAATCAACAAATGTTTTAAGTGTTTTTCTCGTTTCTTTGTCTTTTGGTAATCTTGTCTTTTGGAAATTTATCTTTTTTCTTTTTTGCTTATATTTCTTTGGATAAGTACAAGGATTGCGTGTTGTTTGATTTAGCGATTATAAGCAAAATAAATATGTCATCAAAAACAGATAATAATCAAAGGAAAAATCTCGAAACACACACACACACACACACGATTTCATGGATATATCTCGTGGTTGTTCATGGTTACCCTTAAAAAAATTATTACCGATTACTAACTAACTAATGATGATGATTTTGATCGAGAATTGTTTGTACTCAATCAATCAATCAACGACAACCACATTCAATTAGATTAATTGATTAAACATCCATATCTACAAACCAACCAAACACACTAGAAATACACTAACTAACTAATCACAAACCAAACACAGACACATTACATTACTACCATTATCTATTGGAAATAAAAAAAAAAATATCAACACTTGTTGAAATAATGTAGGCAGAAAACCAGAAAACCAATCAAAAATTTTTGATTTCGATTTAATCGATTTTTTTTTTTGCATTCTAGGAATCCATATATAAATTTGATTATGAAATAAAATAAATAGCCAAAAATATCTGTTACCATTCATTCATTGGATCTAGTCGAGTTTACAACAATTTTATTTTTGATCAATTTTGGAAAAAAAAAATCCATCCAATCCACCAAAGAAAAAAATGGCTCAAGATATACCAAATGATGAACGATTTTTTGGAAAATTCAAGCTCATTTCCAGTGATAATTTTGATGCTTTTCTTAAAGAAATCGGTAAGATTATTTTGATCAAAAAGTTTTTTTTCGCTTTGATTGAATTTCAATTTTCAATTTTTAAAATTAAATTAGGAGTTGGTTTTATGCAACGTAAAGCAGCCAATTTAGCAAGTCCAGATTTGGAATTGATCAAAGAAGAAGATGGTTGGACAACAATTAAAGTTAAAACACCAATAAAAAATGTTGTAAATCGTTTTAAATTGGATGAATTTTTTCAAGAAACACGTGTTGATGGTAAAGTTTGTAAATCAAAAGTATCATTTGAACCACCAAACAAATTTATTCAAATGCAATGGGATGATAATCTTGAAATTAAATATGTTCGTGAATTTGTTGATAATAAAATCAATGTGGTAAGTTGATCAAAAACGATTTTAAATTCTGTACCAAAATATCTAATTTTGTTTTTCAATTCTTTTTTTTTCCATCATATTTATAGACATCCAGTTGTAATGGTGTTGAATGTATCCGTGTTTATGAACGTGCAGACAAATAATAATTTTTGATAATAAAAATACTTTTTATAATTTCTATTTTTAAAAGAATGAAAAAATAAATTAAATTAAATTTGAACAAAACAAAAATCTCGTGTATTCATATATTGTACCCGAAATTGAAAACAATTTTTTTCCGATAAAAAAACCATCAATAATTGATTGATAATCGATTATTTCGTTCATCTAAACGATATTTGTTTGTAACATTATCAATATATAAAGGGGTTTTTATTATTATAACAAAAAAAAAGAAGAAAAAACTTTAAATTATACTGGATATATTTGATTAACATGAAGAAAGAAAGCAGAAGAAAAACTTATAACGAATATATTGCCAAAGAAGAAACAAAAAATAAAGTCCAAATTCAATCAAAAACAAAAAAATATTATGCATTATTTATAATGATGAATATGATGGATTTAGGAACGTGTTTTACCATCCTGTTGTTGTTGACGATGTTTTGGATTATGATCCATTTCGAATACCAAAACATCTTTACTACCAAATGAATTTTGATGTGGATGATTATGATGATGATGATGATTTATATCACAGTTACTATTATTAGCAGCAGCAGTACGACGTTTAACACGATATTTTACAGCTTCAATTTCTTTTGGATCAAAACCAACATTAATTGTTTGATATTTACCAGTTTTTTCATCAAATATTCGACAATAATCAAATGGTGGACTATATAAATGTAAAGAAAATGCTGGCATTGTTGGATCAGGATTCATAACACGATGCAAACCAATCGAATCATTAATATAGGCAACATTTTGTGTTTGTAAACGATTTTCATCAGCAATGATCATACCTTCTTCTTCACCATTCTTATGATGATCATCATTTCCACCAATACCACCATCACAATGATCATCTTTATAGCTATCTTTTGGCCAACAATAACGTACTTCGGATACAGTTCCAGCAAGAACCTAAAAAACCGAAAAAAAACCAATGAATCAAAAAAAATCACCAAAAATTAATCAAACAACAAACCTTAAGAATACAATGAGAATCCGGATGATCATGTATTGATGAACCAGTATTAGCTGGCCAACATAATAACATAAGATTATATTTTCCATTACCACCATCAATTAATACACGTGTATAACGTTCTTTTGAAAGATTTACATATTTAATCCAATCAGCTGGATTACTTTCATATGATTGCATTAATTGTTTTAATTGATCAACATCAATTTCATTTGATTCAAACAATTTTTGAATTTTTTGTAATAATTCATCAAATGATTTTAATGATTTTGTTTGTTGACCATAGATGGCATCATTATTTTGAGCAATTGGTGACATTTTTTTTGAAAATTTTTAGCGCGGTAAATATTTGAAATAAACAAAAAAAGAAAATTATCGAATTTATAGTCGAACAACAACAAGAAAAAAGTGAAGAAAACAACAAGAAGAAGACAACAAAAAGAGTTTATCGATTGAAGTATAATTTGATTAAAAACAAATTGAATTAATTAATTGATGATGATCCGAAACGAATCCATAATCATTTCTTTTTATACCCAAAAAATTCATTCCAAAAAAGAAAGAAAGAAAAAGATTTTCGTTACTTCGAATGAATGCATAACAACAACAACAAAAACAACTTGAAAACACACCCACACTACACACTGAACTATATAAACAAACTATATGATCTATCATTTTATCTTGTCAACATTCGAATATTATTATCTTGAATTATCAATCAATTTTCTTTTCTTTTCTTTTTGAAAAACGAAATTACGACGACAAATTTGGTTGGCATCATTTGACCAAATTTTTTTTTTGTTATCTGTTTGTTCATTTTGGATTTTTGTTTTTTTTTTTTTTTTTGTTGAAACGTACGTGAAATGTACGATTGGAAATTGAAAAAAAATAATGATTGGTCAAAGATAATGATTTTTTTCTTTGAAATCTCTCTCTCTCTCTCTCTCTCTCTCTCTCTCCCTATTCTCATATTTCAGCACATTGAATCATCATCATCATCCGTTTCCATCATCAATAATCAATCAATCAAACTTTATTTTAGAAAAAAAAACAATAGAGATAATATGATTGACGCACATCCTGATTGATTTGTTCGGATTGATTATAAAATCATTTTGGTTGAATAATTTTATTGATAAATCTGAAAGGAATTTGATTGAAATCAACAAAGAAGAAAAGTACCATAATGTATTATTGATTTTGTTTTTTTGGATGAAATGAATTCATCAATCAATCAATCAATCAATCAATCACCTATCTATCTTACCCCATTATCGATTCATTTGATCATATATAATATCCATATAAAGTAATATATAGCCCGAATTAATATTTTTGGGGCTATTTTTCCTCAAGATAATGAACAAAAACAAAACAAAATTTGTCAATTTTTTCATTTTTTGTTTAGATGAAAATTCTTTTTGAAATCAAATCAATCGAATCGAATCAATCAATCACTAAAATGGTGACAGCCAGAAATCAGACAAAAAAACAAATCAATTATTCAATTGATTATTAGTTATGATGCCATCGTACATAATTGATATGAATCAATCAAATCAATCGATTGATTGATTGATTTGTTGCCATATTGATTCGATTTTTTTTTGTTGTTGATTGGCTGTTGCTAATCGTTCGATCAATCATTATCAATTGCAAAATATTTCATAATAAACAGAAAAACGACAATAACAACACTTTTCTTCTGTTTATCAATGTTTTTGGTCGATATTAAATGATTGAATAATTTTATCAACCAAAAAATGCGGCGGGGGTATTGCCTGGCCAAAAAAAACAAATGATTGATTGATTCAATCACGTAGGCAAAAATCTTGATTGTACTCAGAAAATATTCATCCAAATTGATAAAATTTTGTTTTAAAAATAGTAACAAACAAACAAACAAACAAAAAAGAATTAAAAGGATAATCATTGATGATGATTTGATGAAACTATAAACGAAAAATTCTACTTAATCAAATGGATTAATTCCGCGGTAAAACACACTTGCTATTCAAAATGAAAATCCGGTTTGATCCGCTTTGTAAGATCGAATGTTTTTTTTTCATTCGAAAAACAAACAAACATTCGATCTTCTTGAAAGATTACAGCCAGATTAGTAGAGCAAGAAGCAAAGCAACATAATATTATGGCATAAACAAACTTTTCGTTGACATTTCACATCATATTTTTTTACGGAAACCAAAAAAAAAAAAAAAAATACGGATTTCCCAACATGATGATGACTTACTTCTCTCTCTCTCATTGAACTGAAAATCAGGATAGAAAAAGAGAAAAATTCTCGGGTTAAAAAAGTGTTAAATGAATGAATTTTATTCCTTTTCAAAACCAACAACAAAAATTCATCATCAGAGAAACATCCCAATTAAAAATCATATTGTAGATGATATTTGTTGATGCTGTTGTTGTTGCTGCTGCTGCTGTGGATGATTCTGATGATCCAGTTTTTTTCGATCAATTTTATCACCATCCAGATTATCATCGGAAAAATCACCCAATGGTGTTGTTGTTGTTGGTGTGGTTTGTGTTGATGCTAATTCTGCATTTAATAATCGTTTAATTTGTTCCATTTTATCCGCTCGTTCATCATCTTTCATTGGTAATGAATAATGTAATGATGATGATGATGATGATAATAATGATTGATTCATTTTAACTGATGTTGATGATAATAATGTAAATGATAATGATGATAATAATGATTTAGCTTGATGAAATGTTTCATGATGATGATCATCATCATAATCTTTTGCAGTACTAAGAAATGGTAACGATGTTTCAGTTATTTTAACTGTTTTAACACCGCCAACATGATGATCGTCACTTGGTTTTTGTTTTTGTTTTTGTTTCTTTCGAATCAAAATTAAAGAATCCTGTTTTGCTTGTTGATCATTTTGATCATTCGAATCACTCATCATCATCATCATATGGTTTGATTCGGTTTCATCATCGGTTACATTCGATGTTGTTTGTTCTAATGAAAAACTTGTCCAACTTTTTGTTTTTGTTTTTTGTGATAATGTTGTTGAATCTGATAGACTATCATTACAATCTTCAGGTGTAAATCCTTCCTCTATGGTT
Source organism: Dermatophagoides pteronyssinus (assembly GCF_027571235.1). Taxonomy (NCBI): domain Eukaryota; kingdom Metazoa; phylum Arthropoda; class Arachnida; order Sarcoptiformes; family Pyroglyphidae; genus Dermatophagoides; species Dermatophagoides pteronyssinus. The sequence goes on from NW_027461530.1 coordinate 927,048, forward strand.
GATGATGATAATGATGATATAAATGATGTGTTTAATGATTTTTCTATATTATTCGGTTTTGGTTTTCGAATCTGATTGCCAACATTATGATTATGATCATCATCACCAGAAATTATTAAAAATTTATTCATTTTTTCATTAAAATAATCATGAATTCTATTACGCCATGATGATGTTTTTGTTGTTAAAAATCCTACAATTCTATTTTGACTAAAATTGTTCAATTTTCTTTGATCATCAATAGCCATCGTCGTATGATGATGATCATTATTATTGGCAAAATCAATCGATTTGTTCATTATTATTTTAAATTCGGATGGATTTTTTGTACAAAATTTATCAATATTTTTATCATTTTTATCATTATAGTTATCGTTATTAGCCAATATTGTCGAATGATGATTATTTATCATCTGCTGCTGTCGTTGTTGTTTTTCATCATTTTTTCTTGTCATTGCTGATGATGATGATATTATCAAATTATCATTTTGTTGTTTTAAATGTTTATTTATCGTTCGATTTGAATTTGAATTATTATTATTATTTTTGATTGATTTGTTGTTGTTGTTATTGATTGATTTTTTAATAGTTTTAGTTTTTTTTATCTTTTTTACTGTAACATCACCATCATCACGAGTACAATGATTACTATTATTTCGACGATGACGATGACGATTTCGATCCCATGATGTTGATTGATGTCTTATTAGCCAACGAAAACCAAAACCAGATTCTTAAATAATTAAAGGGAAAGGGAAAAACAAAAAAAATTTCAATAAAATCAATCAAAGATTTTAAAAAATCAAATCATCAAATATTATACATACGTTTGATCATACAAAAATTAACAGCAAACAATATTAACATTGTTATTATCAACCAAAAGATAATATTATTGATTTGTTCAGTTGAATTTAATTGATTATTGTTATTATTCTGATTATTAATCATTCTATCGGATATTTTTGAATGATTTGTTTTCGATGATGCAGATGCTGATGCTGATGAAGATGATGAACGATGATTTCGTATTAATTGTATTGATGGTTTGTTTTCCACATGTTCAACATTGACATCATCTTTATCAATATCATTATTAATAACATCAGTATTGATTGATGATTTTTGTCCATTCATCATCATCATTGGGATGATTGAAGAATTGTGATAACAATTGAAAAATTTTTTATCACTTTCCTGTTCGATTTGTTTAAATTCAAACAAATTCGAATGATTGGAATTCGAATGTTTATTTAACAATTGTAAATGATCAATATAACCAACAGGTGAATCAAACCATAATACAATTGCATAAATTATATTATTAAAATTAATTAATGAACTATATGGACGATTTGTTTGTAAACAATCCGTTTGATATGGATTTTTACGGAATAAATTTTTTAACATTGGTATGGCCATATTTTTCTTCATAATTTGTTCATTGTTGTTATTGTCGTTGTTATTGTTTATTCTTGTCATACATATTTGATTTAAACGTACAAAATGTATACTATAATAATAATTATTTTGATTATCAAATGTAATCGAACTAATCGAACCAAATTGATCTAAATGTTTAACAAATGATTCAAATTCTAAAAATGGTTCATCATCATTATTTATTTCAATTAAATGACCAGAACGATATGATAAATAAATTAAATTCATATCGGATAATCTTGCTATAATTGTATCGGATAATTTTCTTAAACGATTACAATATGATTGATATGGATTTGTTGATGTTGTCGATGATGATGATGATGGTCCAATATTATTCTGATTATGACAATAATCATCATTATCATCATTCAATGGATCAAATGTAAATGCCCATATTATTCGTAATTGTTGTTGTTGTTGATCGTCGTTGTTGCTATTTGAACCTAAATCAGGTATTTCAAATTCTTGTGATAAATGTCCATTTGTTAGATTAAATAAACGAAAATTATCATAATATTGTACACTATTTGTTGTGAAAAATATTTGATCATGAAAACGAAAAAATTTTGTTACACGTATTTTTTCCCAACAAAAATCCATCCGGGTTGATAAACGATTTGCATCAATCAATGATGATGATGATAATAATAACAAAAATGATAACCAATAAATAATCGAACGAGACATGTTTGGAAAAATGTTTTTTTTTTGTCGGAAAGAAGAATGACGAAAAATTTAAAACAAAATGGAAAAAGTAAATTAGAAAAAAAAGAAAAGTAAATTTTCCAATGAATAAATGGCATTTTATTTTGGTTCCAAAAATCAAAAAAAAAAATCGAAATTTTTTTGTTTGTTTTCAATTTAATAACAAAAATATTATTTTGTTTGTTTGTTTTAAATTGAATTTACAAAATTTGTAAAATACATTGGGTTTTTTTCCCAAGGATCGTTTACACTTTTATCAATCTTGTTGACGTTTAATTGCTTCGTCGTCGTTCTTGACGTTCTTGGCGACGTTCTTCACGTCTTTGTTCACGTTCTCTTCGTCGTTCATCACGATCATTACGATTTCGTTGATTATCATAGGAATTGTTATTATTTTCATACGAGGATGATGATGATGTTGATGATGAATATGAATTATCTTCATTAGAATATGGTTGTATATAACGATCACTATCTCGATTGCGGTTATTATTATTGCTGCTGTTGTAACGATCACTATCTCGATCGCGGTTATTATTGTTACTGTAACGATCGCGATTATTATTTTCACTGTTGTTGTAACGATCATTATCACGATCACGGTTATTATTATTGTTATAGCGATCACTATCGCGATCTCGGTTATTATTTCCGCTGCTGTTGTAACGATCACTATCTCGATCACGGTTTTTATTGTTGTTATATCGATCGCTATCTCGATCTCGGTTATTATTATTGTTGTTGTGACGATCACGATCACGATTACGTTGTGGTTTTGGTGTTGTAGTTTTTTCTACTGGCATTGGATTTCCATAATCTCTTGGTGGTCGAAGTTCAACGGTAGCTGCTATGACCAGAATCAATAATGGTACAATCAATAGATAATTACGATTCAGCATGATGATTTGATTTTGAATGAAAAATTTTTAAAACATTCGAAAATAAAAAAAAATTATGACCAAAAAAATAAAATAAAACTTACCTTGATGATTTTATGTTCATATTTATATAGGATCACCATCGTCATCATTATCATCATGGCCGGTTGGTTACCTCTTTTTTTTTTGCTGATCAGATTAACTGGTTTTTTTCCCTAGCTCACTATCAACATTCAATTAATTGTCATCATCCTTCCTCTGACATATATTTTTTTCAAACATTCATTTCAATGATGATCGTCGACGTCAATGATGATGATAATCAGGAAAAATTTCATCATTAATCATTTTATCAAAATGATGACCATTAAGAATAAATAATAAAAAAAACAACCAATCATCATCGGCAAGGTTGACAAGAAGAAAAAAAATCCAATTAAGATTTTTTCAGAATTCAAGTTGTTGGTTTTTACCATCAAAAAATAGAGAAAAAAATTCGAATGTCAACAAAATTCAATAGATGGCGTACATTGTTTTTCGAACGTTTCCATTTTGTTTTGTTTTTCTTTGTTGTTGTTTTTCCGCTATCCATTCTTGAGAATTTGAAAAAAAATGGTAAGAAATAAAAATGTTTGTACTTGGCTGTAGATTAATAACAATTTTTGGTTTTCCTAATTACTATTATAATAATTTTCTTTTAGTTTTATTGTTATCGGTGATATAATGATCAACGATCAACTAATCGATAACAAAAAGGAAACAATAAATAAGAAAATAAGTATTAATGATTAATCGATTCATTTTCAAAGTATAAGAATGAAATATAAAAATGTTTACATCGGGTTGATTTGTATGCGGGAGAAAATTTTCTTTTTCTTTTTTTCTTTCCCCGTATATTCAGAATATACAACGATTTATCTAAACACTTTGTTTTTTTCCATGCATATAAATTGGTTGGTTTGTTTGCATTTCATTTACAATCAATCAGTGTGACAAAAAAAAATATGACAAAATTAAATCTTGCTGGTCAACAATTTCGTGTTGGATTCAATGTTGTAAGTAATAATTTTGAATTAGAAAACTAAAATATTGTATTATTTTTCATTTTTTTTTTTAAAGGGTGTACCATTTTTACGTATGTCTGGTTGGAATGAAACCAATCATAGCTATAAAAATATTGATGGAATTGATTCATGGATATTACGAATATTAATGGAATATTATAATATTACATTTCAATTGAATAATTGTTATGGACAATATGGAATAAAAAATGAAAATGGAACATCATGGACAGGTTTAATCGGTAAAATTGTACGTAATGAAATTGATATAGGTATTGGTGGTGTTATGTTATCACAAGAACGATATGATTCGATCAATTTTTTACATTCATATTGGATAACACATTATACATTTGCAACAACCAAATCAACATATGATACAAATTTATTTAAATTTTTACAACCATTCCAGATGGAAATTTGGTATTGTTTAATTATTCTATTATTATCTACATGGATTATTGATCAAATTTTTAAACATTTTATTCGAAGTAATTCAAATTTAATTATCATTACATTAATGTTATTAATACAACGACCATATCGTAAACGAAATCTAAATTCATCGGATAAATTATGGATATTTATATTTTCAATCATAAGTTTAATAATTGTTAATCATTATTCGGGTAATCTTGGTTCAATGCTTACCATACGTGATATGATTGAAATTAATAGTATTGATCAATTAGCGGATGAATGTCAACAACGTAAAATCATACCATTAGTTTTGAAAAATAGTATCGGTATGAAATTTTTACAACAAATTTCTCATACAGATAACCATTTAAATAAGATTCGAAATTCATTACAATCAATTAATAATTATAAAGAAGGAATGGATTTGATTACAACAAACAATAAACAAAAAAGATTAGCATTGATTGGTGATCGTGAAAGATTATTATTTGGACAATTACGTTTTGGTTATTATCTACCACCGGAACAAGAACAAACATTCTTTTTTTCATCATATTTTTCAATGGCTATTCGTTTAAAATTTGAATATCGTAAACAATTTGATATTGTGTAAGTGATAAAATCATCTATGACATAATTCTAATTTTTTTATTTTCATTCATCTAATCTAATATAGTTTATTAATACTAAAAGAAAGTGGTTTTATAAATCATTGGCGTAATAAGGAAATCCATTTAGCTAAATTACAATATTGGCAACAATCAAAAACAAAATTTGATGATGATGATGATGATGATAATAATGAAAAATATCACGCGGAAAATTATCAAAATAATAATAATCATCGTATTCATTTTATATCATATACAATTGATGATTTTTCCATTATATTCAATGTTTATTGGTTAGGAATATTATTGGCCATGTTTATATTTATTGTAGAAATATTTAAATATATTTATTATTATTGTCGGAAAAAAACATAATCTTTTTGGAATATTTAATGAAACTTGTTAATTGGAAATTTTTTGTACTTTTTCGATTGTTGATCAACATTTCAATGAATAATTATCTCTACACCTGTATATAATTATGAATGAATGAAATATGAAACTGATAATAATATTACTTGACAACATTATTTCGATCGATCGAAAGAACAATTTTTTTGTTTTGTTTTCTCGATATCCACCATCATTATCATCATCATCATCAAATAATCATTTTTGTTTTTTTGATTATAAATGTTTTGAAAAATGTCACGGTTAGATCTTCAAAATCGAACCCTAAGAATTGGATTCAACAATGTAAATATTATCAAATTTTTTTGTTTGAAAATTATCTTTTTTTTTATCGAATAACCAGGCACCACCAACAACCGATATATATGGATGGGATGAATCAATACAAGCATATCGACATGTTTACGGTATCGATCCATTTGTTCTGGATATAATGGCCAGATATTTTAATTTTACCTATCAATTGATTGATTGTCATGGAGATTATGGATCACCATTGCCAAATGGATCATTGTCAGGAGCAATTGGTCGATTAGCCAGAAATGTATGTTGATGATTTTGAAAAAACTTTCACTACTTTAATATGATTTAAACTTTCAAGGAATTTGATTTAGGTATCGGTGGTTTTGCCGTTACATATGAACGTTTTAATGTTGTAAAATTTCTTAATTCACATCTATTTGATCAATATACATTTGCAATGGCCAAAATAACAACCATACCGGATTTTGATATATTTTTCAAACCATTCGAATCAATCGTATGGTTATGTCTGCTAATAACATTAATTCTATCATGTTTATTATATTTGGCTATCAAATATTTAATGCCATTTAAACATATAAATCTTATTTTAATAAGTTTGAATATGTTATTACAACAATCCTATCCTATACGTAAAGGTCATCTGATAATTAATTCGGCAAAAATTTGGCTATTTAGTTTTGCTTTTATGAGTATTGTTCTATTGAATATTTATCAATCATATCTATTTTCAATATTAACCATAACGAAATCGAATGAAATTGATAATATTGAAAAATTAGCAGAATCGTGTCGTAAACATCAAACAATACCATATACGATTAAAAATAATTTAATTTATCGAATAATTAGTAAGGATAATCCAAATAAATCAATATTTACAATTAGTAAATATGTAAAATTTGTTAAAAATCATGAAGATGGTATCAAAATGATTCAAAAATTTGATTCAATTGCATTCATATCATCACGAATAAGACTTTCATTTGATCAACAATATTTAGGACCAGATCAATTCTATTTACCAATGGAAAGTCAAGATACAAAATTTTTAACCGTTGTAGGTGCAATAATATGTCGTACGACATTTAAATATCGTAATGAATTTAATCGAATGTAAGTTTATAATAGAAATTTTGTATATGAAAGAATTATAATAAATTGTATTTCATTCTAGAATATCCTACATAATGAGCAATGGTATTATTGAAAAAATTAAAAAACAAGAATTTGAACAAATTGGAAATAAAAATCCTCGAATACGACCATCATTTGAATCATCTAATCATAATGATGATAATTTTAATGAAATTATTATTGATCATGTTCATCATATAACAAAAATTAGTTTGAAACGTTTAAGAATTATATTTCTATTACATGGATTAGGAATGATTTTGGCTATTTGTTGTTTTATCATTGAATGTTTTGGCCGAAATATTTTATCCATTAGATTAACAGCGATATTCAAATCAAAATGTTAATGGCCATCGAAATTGAAAAATGATTATCAACACTTTTATTACAACTAATAGACAAAAAAATCCTTAACATTTTTAGTCGTCATAATCATTGTTCCAAACAAGATTTTCAAAATTACCTCATTTTTCCTTTATATACAAATCTTCAAAAGGCTCAATATTTGTTCCTTTTTGATATGTTAATATTTATAATTATAATAAATAGAATAATTTATATTGATGACATATACATTTTTGTAAATAATAATTATCTTTTCACACACACACACCTACATAAATAATTAAGAATGAATATTCATTTCTCTCTCTCTTTAGCCATTCTTATTTCAATCGATCGAGAAACTTTTATCTAAATATTCTTCTTCACTTGTTTTTGTTTCTTGATTATAAATGTTTTGAATAATGTCACGATTAGATCTTCAAAATCAAACACTAAGAATTGGATTCAACAATGTAAATATTATCAAATTTTTTTATCTGGAAATTTTCTTTTGTTTTTTCACGTTAAAAAATTATCTTTTTTTCTCTGAATAAGAAACCACCAATAACCAATATATATGGATGGGATGAATCAATGCAAACATATCGGCATATTTATGGTACCGATCCATTTGTTCTGAATTTGTTGGCAAGATATTTTAATTTTACCTATCAATTGATTGACTATCATAGAGATTATGGATCATTATCATCGAATGGATCATGGACAGGAACAATTGGTCAATTAGCCAGAAATGTATGAATGATAAATAATGATGGTTTTGAAAAACGTTTACTTAATATGATTTAAACTTTTAAGGAACTTGATTTAGGTATCGGTGGTTATGCCATTACATATGAACGTATAAATGTTATAAAATTTCTACATCCACATCTATTTAGTCAACATACATTTGCAATGGCCAAAATAACAATCTTACCGGATTTTGATATATTTTTCAAACCATTCGAATCAATTGTATGGTTATGTTTGCTAATAACATTAATTCTATCATGTTTATTATATTTGGCTATCAAATATTTACTACCATTCAAACATATAAATCTGATTATATGTAGCCTGAATATGTTATTACAACAATCCTATCCAATACGTAAAGATCATCTGATAAGTAATTCGGCAAAAATTTGGTTATTTAGTTTTGCTATGATGAGTATTGTATTGATAAATATTTATCAATCATATCTATTTTCAATATTAACCCTAATGAAATCAAATGAGATTAATAATATTGAAAAACTAGCGGAATCATGTCAAAAACATCAAACAATACCATATACGATTAAAAATAATTATGCTTATGAAATAATTCGTCATGATAATCCAAATAGTTCAATAAATACGATAACTAAATATATGAAATTTGTTGCAAATTATGAAGATGGTATCAAAATGATTCAAAAATCAAATTCTGTTGTATTCATAACTTCACGAGTTTTACTTTTACTTAGTCAACGATATTTAGGTCGAGATCAATTATATATACCAATCGAAAGTCAAGATACAAATTTTTTAACCATTGTAGGATCAATAATATGTCGTCCAACATTTGAATATCAAAATGAATTTAATCGAATGTAAGTTTATAATAGAAATTTTGTATATGAAAGAATTATAATAATAAATTGTATTTCATTCTAGAATATCCTATATAATGAGCAATGGTATTATTGAAAAAATTGAAAAACAAGAATTTGAACAAATTAGAAATAAAAATTCTGGAATACAACCATCATTTGAATCATTTAATCATAATGATGATAATTTTAATGAAATTATTATTGATCATGTTCATCATATAACAAAAATTAGTTTGAAACGTTTGAGAATTATATTTCTATTACATGGATTAGGAATGATTTTGGCTATTTGTTGTTTTATCATTGAATGTTTTGGCCGAAATATTTTATCCATTGGATTAACAGCGATATTCAAATCAAAATCATCACAACAACAAAAACAACATCACATCTAACAATTATATGAACAAAAATGAACAAATGACATCTATCACAGTTGATCTTTATATACATTCATCAGATGCCTGATTAATTGAACTAGACTTTGTCATAGTTCTAACAATAGACTTGATTTTAATATAATCTTTTCAATTGTAGTTGAATAATTTTCATTTTCTACAATTTCGTTTTGGATATACGTGTGAACCACAATGGGAAGTTTAATGGATCAGCGTCTTTAAAATCAAAATCTTTAGACTGAAAGATTTTGGTGGTTTTGATTTTGCTGTTTCATTACTGAAAGAATTCTTGTCCATAATAAATTTCTCTTCCAATCAAAATAAATGAATATTACGCTTGTTTGCGATCTCTCTTGGTTCTTACTTCCATCGTCGAAGCCAAAATGTATTAATTAGAAACAAAAATAATATAATAGTAACAATTTTAATCAATTAATAAAAACTTGGTTAGATTAACAAACAAGTTCACCATAAATGATGTAAAGAAACAAACAATTTAGTTTGATTTTAAATTGGTTGTTTACAATAAGCTTTCTCAAAACAAATATAAAATACAATGAAAAGCTGATGTACATACACGATACGTAAGAAATGATACGAACATAAAAAGAGGTTTTACAACACTGCTTTATTTAGTCAAAATACATTTGTTTTTATAGCAAAATACTGAGATTGTTCGAAAACGAACAATATGGAAAATCGAATACATCGAACTGTTCATTAGGCTAAGAATTTACTTAGTTCGATCGACGAACTGTTTTAAAGTTGTAATTCAACAGTTCGATTTTAAATGGTTGTTACAATCAGCTTTCTCAAAACAAATATAAAATACAATAAAAAGCTGACATTTATATATGTAAAGAAACGAAATATTATTCGACAATTCGAGTATAAGTTCGTTTCGTCACAGTCTTAGTCTTTTGGTGGTTTCAAGTTTTGTCGGCAATTTTTGATTGTCAATATTTTTCAATGATCGATCGATTTCGGTCTGAATGTCACCACAATTTGACGATACAATCATTGTTGCGGTGAAACTTGGCAAGAGCAATTGCTTCTACAATAGTTTTCCATCGTTCTCTGTCATCCGGATGATGATACGATGAGATTGGTTTGTCCAGGTCCTTCTCCACGCTGTTGCGCCATCTTTCCTTGGGTCTGCCTTTGCCTCTGGAACCGGCAGGTCTATAATTAAACGCCTGGTTTAGCAGCCCGTTGTTTCGCCACAATTTGACGATACATTAGATTTATTTTGGAATCGATTCGAATCATGATGATTTTTCCCACGTAGGAAATTATCGCCATTTCTCAAATCTATCACAACTGCATTTTTTGTCCATTGATCAATGCCATTATTAATGGATAGATTATCATCGATATTGTTCAATATTCGGACCAAATCTTTAAATTCTATTTTTTTAAAAATGAATCAATTAAAAAAAAGCTTTCTTTACTCTGTGAATCACGAGACACAATTTGGTTTTGGTTGGAAAAGGCGATTGATCGAATGAATGATTTGTATTCATGTGTGTGTGTGTGTGTATATAACAAAGAAAGCACGTGGCGGAAAAGGATAAGCAATGAGTATTAGCATGCTGCGGTGCGCAAGCGCATGCTAAAACTCTTTAATTAAGTGCTCTATCCGAAGATATTTGCACTGATTTAAAGTAATAATTGAAATAAAATCAATTCACGAATATATCCCAATGGTGTGAGATTGGTTTTTTCATTTTCAACAATTATTTTGGTTTCTGGTTTACTTTCTAGATAATTCAGAAGTTTCAATATCATTATTTCTGCATGTTCTTCAACATTTATTAGTCCCCGTTCCAGAAATAAAAGATCAATAAAAGGTTAATTTTTATTTATATGATGATGTAACATATTTGTAGTAATTTTGTAAATGAATCGAACTTTATAAATTTTGAAGATGAATAAAATATTGTTTTTGATGATGTAACTATTTTTGCACAATTCGATCAAAGTGAGTTGTCTTTTGACAACAAAAAAAAACTTCTCATATAATACGTAATACATTTTTCTCAAGAAATTTTCTTCCGTTTGATCTTTAATTGTTCAATTGTGTGGAAAAAACTGTATAAAATCAAAGTAAAAAAAAATACACACGTGGTTTAAGATTTTTCAGAAAATTCAGAATACATTTATTCAATGTTTGTGTCTTGTAATCGAATGAATTTGAAAATTTAGAACATTTAGAATACAGGACCGAGAAATACTAAATCGAACAAAAACTCGATAAAGTTCGAAACTTCGAACTCAATTTTCTTGATGTTCGGCTTCTTTACACAATTTTGAATTTTGAAAAGAAATTGAAAAAACAAAAATTGGAACTAAAAAAATCAGTTTAAAACATTTAAAAATTATATTTCAATGACATTTATATTTGGAATGTTTGTTGTTCAATCGTTCGGATATTTTGATCGAAATATTTTATCTATTGGATAATTATTCAAAACAAATGTTAATTGAAAAAAAATGATTATTAACAGGAAAACTTCTTCCAAAAAAAAAAAAACATTTTTGAATATCAAATACACCAATAAATTTATGGATATTTGTTCTTTTCGAAATGTTAATAATAATAAATATGATAATCAACATTTGACGACATCTAAATTTCCTTGTTTTTTAATTAATAATTATCTCTTTTTTACATATACATGTATATAATTATGAATGAATATTCATTTCTTTCACACTCAAGCCAAGGTTATTTCAATCGATCGAGAATCTTTTATCTAAATATTCTTCATCATCATCATCATTATAATCAGTCACTTTCTTTTGTTTTTTTGTTTTGTTTTTGTTTTTCTGATTATAAATGTTTTGAAGAATGTCACGATTAGATCTTCAAAATCGAACCCTAAGAATTGGATTCAACAATGTAAATATTATCAAATTATTTTTATATGGAAATTTTATTTTGTTTTTTCACGTTAAAAAAATTATCTTTTTTTTTTCTCTGAATCAGGCACCACCAATATCCAATATATATGGATGGGATGAATCAATGCAAACATATCGACATGTTTATGGTATCGATCCATTTGTTCTGAATTTGTTGGCCAGATATTTTAATTTTACCTATCAATTGATTGATTATCATAGAGATTATGGATTATTATTATCAAATGGATCATGGACAGGAACAATTGGTCGATTATCTAAAAATGTATGTATAATAATAATATTTTTGTTGTTTTTGAAATATTTACTGTTTTTTTTCTTTTACTTTGAACTTTTTTTTTTCAAAGGAACTTGATTTAGGTATTGGTGGTTTTGCTGTCGCTTATGAACGTTTAAATGTTGTAAAATTTTTGAAACCACATCTATTTGATCAACATACATTTGCAATGGCCAAAATAACAACCATACCGGATTTTGATATATTTTTCAAACCATTCGAATCAATCGTATGGTTATGTCTGCTAATAACATTAATTCTATCATGTTTATTATATTTGGCTATCAAATATTTAATGCCATTTAAACATATAAATCTTATTTTAATAAGTTTGAATATGTTATTACAACAATCCTATCCTATACGTAAAGGTCATCTGATAATTAATTCGGCAAAAATTTGGCTATTTAGTTTTGCTTTTATGAGTATTGTTCTATTGAATATTTATCAATCATATCTATTTTCAATATTAACCATAACGAAATCGAATGAAATTGATAATATTGAAAAATTAGCAGAATCATGTCGTAAACATCAAACAATACCATATACGATTAAAAATAATTTTATTTATCGTATAATTAGTAAGGATAATCCAAATAAATCAATTTATACAATAAGTAAATATATGAAATTTGTTGAAATACATGAAGATGGTATCAAAATGATTCAAAAATCCGATTCGGTTGCATTAATAGCATCACGAATAAGACTTTCATTTGATCAACGATATTTAGGTCAAAATCAATTATATATACCAATGGAAGGTCAAGATACAAATTTTTTAACAGTTGTAGGTGCAATAATATGTCGTCCAACATTTAAATATCGTAATGAATTTAATCGAATGTAAGTTTATAATAGAAATTTTGTATATATGAAAGAATTATAATAAATTGTATTTCATTCTAGAATTTCCCATATAATGAACTCGGGTATTATTAAAAAAATTGAAAAACAAGAATTTGTAAAAATTCTAAATAAAAATCATCGAATAAGATATCGTCAAATTGAATCAAATGATAATCATAATCATAATGAAATTATTCATATTAATCATTTTCATCAAATAACAAAAATCAATTTAAAACATTTAAAAATTATATTTCTATTACATTTATTTGGAATATTTTTATCATTTTGTTGCTTTATCATTGAATATTTTGGCCGAAATATATTTTATCATTGAAAAAATGGATGTCCATAAATGATTAACACTTTTATTACAACTAAAACAGAACCAAAAAAACCTTAACATTCGTAATCAACATCGTCATCAAGAAATGATTTTCAAAATCACCGCCTCTCTTTCTCTTTCTTTTTCTCCGTTGTTTGTTCTTTTTTAATATTCCCATGCAAATTATTCGAACAAACGAACAATTTGGGGAGAAAAGAGAGCCAGAAAAAAAACCAGTTACAACATGTTTAATCCAGTTAAAAAATGTTTCAACGTGATCATCATCAAATGATCACGACCAATCATCATGTGATGATGATGATCAAAGAAAAATGAACTTAACATTCAGTCATCATCATCATCATCATTATCGTCCATTTTGGCTAAATTCTCAAATCAATGTTCAGACAAAAAAACCGAACAATTTTATTTTTCAACGATTATTACATCAGCATTATAATTCAAATGTGACAAAAAAGCACAAACACACATAGACAAGACATTGTCGGTTTGTTTTTTTATATATATTGTTTTGTGACGCTCCCAAAATATCTGGTTTTTTGTTTCGGAGAAAGAAACAAAATTCATTTCGACTATTCAACCACACCACCATCATGATTATATAGATTTTGTTGGCGCCCGCGCCCGAACTCCTTCTCTCTATAGCTCTCTTGCTCTCTTTTTTTTTGCTTATGTTTTTCTATCTTTGTCTGTAATAACTTCGTCTTCGTCATCATCATCTGCTATCGTGTTTCATATCATCGCATCTTCAAATTGAACAACAACGACATTTTTTTTTTCATTTATCGTGCTCCGATTTCATAAATAACATTGATTTGTCCCTGAGTGTGTGTGTGGTGTTTATTTGCTTGTGAAATAATATTAATAAAAAACATCGCATCAATACTTCCGTCGTATCTTGGCTGAAAGAAAAGAAATTAACACCCGAAAAAATTTCACTATTTGTTTTTTGGCTGGTTTGTTCATCCTCATATTAAGGCGGCGGTCCCACTTGTATAAACTAAAAAAACTAGTTTGCCGGATCATGCTTGCTTGATATGTTAAACTCGAAAGTTTGTCAAATCGCAAACTTTTCCCGTTTTCTACTTCCACAGTGCATTTTTCGGTTTAGTCTGTTTGTTAGTTTATACAAGTGGGACCGCCGCCTAACGGATTTTATTGTAATTTAGTTTTCTATTATTATTTTTTTCGGTGCGTCTAGGTGAAATTAAACAACAACAACAAAGTAGCTGTTGTATCCAATTTTTTCTTTTGGCTGTATCCAATTTTTCTTTCCTCCATCTAATTAAACAAAAGGCAACAAAAAAAAATGGCAAATTCACCCGATCATTCACCAGTTGATGATTCAATCGATCCGGACAAAGAAGCAAGGATGTTATTAAATCCACCAACTGATTCGGTAAATATATTTTCTTTTTTTCTTTTTTTGTAATTTGAATCGATTTTGAATAATTTTTCGATTTTGAATTTTGAATTTTTGAAAATTTTTTTAGGTTCAATTTACAACCACCAATTCAGCAACTGCACCACGTGATCCAACTAATGGACAGGTTTTGTTATCACCTACTGGATCAAATGGTGGTGTACCAAATTCACCATCAGCTATTCGTAGCGGTGTTGGTATGACTAAACAAGAATTAATGAAATATGCTAACGATCCATTTTGGGTTCGTTTGCGTACATTTTTATTCATCTTGTTCTGGGTAATTTGGTTTGCAATGCTTATCGGTTCAGTTATTATTGTAGCTATGGCACCTGGTTGTCCAGCTACAGCATCATTACCATGGTGGAAAAAATCATCAATAATGCAATTATATTTGGGTGAAACACCACCAACAAATCGTAGTATTTATGTTGGTCAATTATCACAAAAATTGGATAATGTTGAATCACGTTTGCAAGAATTAGCTGATAAAAATGTTGATACTATTATTATCGGACCATTCGATGCATACATTTTAATGGATGCACCAAATGAAAATAATTCAACTATTGATTCGATTAATGTACTACGAACAAAAATTCAATCATTAGCTAAAAATGATAAAGAAATTAAAGTAATTGTTTCATTACGTTTACAACAAACACCTGAAACATTTCATTGGTTTAATTGGTCAAAATCAAATCAATCGGATTATGAAGATGCGTATATTTGGTCGAATGAAAAACCTAAAACACAATATTATAAATATGATGTTGATCGTTTACAATATGTTGCATTAGGTTCAAATGATAGTCCATTATTGAATTATGGTTCAGCTAAAGTTCGTGAATTAATTCATAATACAATATTGGAATGGATGAAAACAAAAATTGAAGGTATTCAAAATGGTGCTATTTGGATACAAGATCCAACAACTGGTGAATTGAATAAATCAAAAGAAGCTGAATTAGATATGAAACGATCGGTAAAAACAGCCGGACAGAATAAAGTATTCTTGATTACTGATCAACAATTAGCTGAAAGTGCATTCGATGATGGTGAAGAAGAAGCATCATTCGATATGGCACCAGATTCAAAATTTTGGGAAGATTTACAAAAAGAATTTAAACCCGATCAAGAAAAAGGATTAAAAGAATTATTTGAACGTCGTTTTGCACCATATATTGAACATGATCAAAAATCAATGAATGATCAGAATAAAACTGAATCAGATATTTTAGTTACAAGAGAAAATGTTGGTAAACATTGGCGTTCATATCAGATATCACATCCAGCCGATCCAATCAATCGTATTAATCGTGAATGGGGTCTATCAATGGCTGAAGGTGCATTAATTGCCATATATATGATGCCACGTGTTACACCAGTATTACAATTTGATTTAGTTGCTATACCGGATATACAATCCATATTGAATAAATCAACTATACCGGAAAAAATGTTAAAATTAAGACAAGATTATCCGGAAACATTTTTAGCTGGACGTACAATATTACCAAAAGTACAAGGATCATCAACAATTTTTGCATTATATCGTGGTGCTAAAAAAGATAATGGCTATCTATTGTTAATTAATCAACAAACAAAACAACAAACCATATCGATTGATTCAAATGAATTACCCTATCAAGATACAGTTATATCAAGACGTGTTATTTTAGTGAATAGTGATTCACAAACAAAAGATTCAATCATTGGTATTGATATTAATCTTGGCCAGATAAAAATGGATGCCAAACAAACATTATTGATTGAATTTAGTGTCAATTAATCAATTGATGACAAAACAAAAATCGTTTGAATTTCAAACTAATTAAAATTAATTAATATTCATTTCAGAAACAAACAAACAAACAAACATTTACTATAATTCAATTTATCATGATAATAATCGAAATAACAAAGAAAACTTTTTAAAAAAAATATCGATTTTATTTAGCCAAAAAAAAAAAACAATTATGTAGCACTTTTTGATTTTTTAAAAATAATAATAATTTTTGTGAAATTTTATTTAATTAATTAATTAGATTTTTTTAAAAATTGAAAAAATTAAATAATAAAATCTTCACTACGTACACGATCTAATTGATTAATATTTTCAACAATCGATTGACGACGACGATTTTTAACAATAGTATCGGTTAATGATTGAACATCCGAATCATTTGTATGACAAAATTTGGCAATTGTACGAAATTGTTGTCGCATAAATACTGAATTTATAACACGTAATTTAATTTGTTCTAATTTTTCTAAAAATTTTTGATGAACATTAAAAAATTCTTCAACATTTTCCGTATCATTTTCAAAACGATTTATTGTTTGTTGTATTAATTCTTTTAAACGATATTCCATTTGATAGCCAAATTGAAATATAAGATTTGCCAAACGAAAACGAAATAGATAAATATTTTTCTTCAAATCATTATAACGAAATTTTGATGATAATAAAAAATCATTACCAATTAAATATTGAAAATATCTTAAACGTAATAGAAATTGAAATAA
Source organism: Dermatophagoides pteronyssinus (assembly GCF_027571235.1). Lineage (NCBI taxonomy): Eukaryota > Metazoa > Arthropoda > Arachnida > Sarcoptiformes > Pyroglyphidae > Dermatophagoides > Dermatophagoides pteronyssinus. The sequence continues at coordinate 944,659 of NW_027461530.1, forward strand.
TTCATTAAATAGATCATTAATTTTTGCATTAAACATAAGTGTTAATGGCCAAAAATTATTCAATTCATCAAAGGTCGTTGTCGTCGTCGTTGTTATATTGTTTTTTCGTTTACTTTTCTTTGATAAATCGATATTATTATTTTTATCAATAATAATCGATGTTGATGATGATGATGATGATGATGGTACAAAATAAAATATATCAAATGAATGTACAATCCAATCAAAATCATTATTACTATGATTAAAATGATTTTTAAATTTTTCTGTTTGAATTGCCAATGAAATATGTGGTTGAAAATAATTATGACCATTATCATTATCGTTATCATCATTTTGTAAATAAGAACGATGAATTTGTTTCATTAATGAATCTAATTCAGAAAATGAACGACGATAACGTGCACGTTGAAGTTGATCTTTCAATATTGGAAATAAAAAATACATATAAAGTAATGTATGTTGAACATTTTGACATAGAAAAAAATTCGTATAATAATTAAACAGGCGAAGATAACGGCGACGTAATTCGGGTAGAAATTCCTGTACAATAGGACGACTTATTGTTTCGAATGTTTCATTTAAAGCTTCATTCAATATACTGGTTATATTCAAACAAGTATTCAATGGTAATCGATATGTTTTAAATCGTCGTTTTTGATATTCTGAAATCAGATTATTATTATCCATTATTATTGATTCATTCGTTTCATAGGAATCACAAAAAATATCAAATAATTTTTCATCAAAATTTTCGCAATTAATTTTTAACATTCGAAACATTATCGAACGAAATAAATCAATAATACGAATGGATTGAAATCGATTCAATGAATCCATGTGGAGATGATTTTTACGGCAAACAAATGAACATTTTATAGCTTCGGACATTAAATTTAATGATTCAAATTGAAATAATTGTAATGATTTAAATTGTTCGTCGACGAAAAGAAAATCATGCCAAAATTTTGACATTTCAGTTACCTTACAAACATTATGATATAATTGATTTTTTGAACGAAATTTTGATTCGAATAGAAATTCATTTGATGAAATTTCCGATATTGAAGTTAATGATTTGAGCATCGTTTCTAATGATATGAACAATATTCGTAAACAATGATCCAACATTGTATATGCTAAACTACGAATTCTTATATCTGGAATCGATAAACGTTTATGTATAGCATCCAATGTTTGACGACAAAAATATCGATGAAGACTAGTTTCCATTTGAAAAAATGAATCCGATATAGTGATCGAATCAGATGATTGATTTTTTGAATCATTTCGAATGATTTCCTGATGAATAGCATATAGATTTCGTATCGATAATAATAGTTGACCATTTTGTTCAGAATCTAAAAATGATTCAACCAAAATTAATCGAACATTTTTATCCGGATCAATATTGGTTTCTGATTTAATAAAATGTTGTCGAGCTTGTAAAGTTTTCTCCATCAATTCAGCAAGAATTTTACCCAAAACATTTTGATATGCAAAAAAAGTTTTACCACGAAAATATTCCGTATCAACAAATGTTGACATACGACGATACATCGTACCGATCGGGGCAAATTTTGAAAGAAATGATCGATATGTTTGTAAATTAACATTGGTCATTGAATAACATTTGGTCGGTGTGAATTGTTGTTCATTATCATTCCAGATAAAAGATTCGGATTCAAAACCGATCAACATTGATAAAATATGTTCGATAACTTCTAATTTGGTTAGTCTTCTTTGAATAAATCGTTCTTCAAGTAAATGTATACATTCAACATGATTCATTGGTTCATGAACCCTAATCCATTCAGGTAAATATGGATTGATTTCTTGTTTTTTTGTTGGCATGATTAACAATAATTTTGAGAAATTTAATCATTCAACAAGTGATCGAATTTATTTAAATACAAATATTTTCAAGCTTTTCTTCTCATCTGATGAAAGAATAAAAAACAATCCACACAGTGTAGGAGTATTATTTTTAAAAATTTTCTGGATTTAATCAAGAACAAATTAGAAATAAACGGAATGATTTTGATTAATAAATTTTTTTGTTTTGAAGAAATTCAAATAAAAAAAAAACTTAACGGCATTTTTGATATCGTTCATAGATGACAGTACTCAAAAAGGAAAACGAGAATGGTATCCGTACTTTGATGTTTTCATGCTACTACAAATATTTTTTTGAGCATTTAGATTTTGTTGTAGTAGTATGGAACATAGCTATGCTCATGTTGAGTCAAAATTGCGTCGTTTTTTTTTTTTTTTTTTGTTGTTGTTGTTTTTGTTTTGTTGGCTGTTTGTTGTATATTTGTCGGCATTTTTATTTTCCCGTAAAATTTAATCAATTTTATCATCAAAATTACCGTCCAAATTAATTATTTTTCAACCGATAATAATATACATCGTTAAATCCATACAGCCATCAAACTGGAAACCATAATGTAAGTGATGGAATCGAATTCATTTTAATGATATTTCCCATCGTTAAATTTTCAGCATTTTTTTTTGTACCCTAAAGTTGTTTGATGATTTTGATTTGGGTTTTACTAATTTAACTAATTTTCTCCTTCATCAAATTAGGTTTCAAACAAACAACCAAACAAAAACTTTTTTTTGAAGATTAAACTTCGAAAAAAAAACTAAAACAACAAACATGCAATACAATATCGAAAAGAATTGAATTTGATCATCATTTCAATTTCAAAATTTCGTTTCGGGCCTTTCATTTGTTGTGATTTCGAATTATTTTTTTTCTCGTTTTATCGTTATTGTTGGTCTAAATTTTTTTTTGTTGTTTCGAAAATTTCAGAAAAGAAAAATAGCTAAAAAGAATTTCGTTTTTGGTATTGGTGTTGCTGTGTGTGTGTGTGTTTTGTATGTGAATGTGACGACGGTGTGTGGGTGAGTTTGTTTGTTTGTTTTTCCTGTATGTTTGTGGATTATCCTTGTGTCTTGTTGCTGTTGCTGTTTTATTAACCAAAAAAAAAAAAAAAAAAAAAAATTCTGTAAAAATCTGTCCAGAAATTCAAGAAGATAAAATTTTCATCTCAATTAATCAATTAATTTGTGATAGTAATTTAATCGTCTCTTGTCTATCTAACTAACTCTGTCTGGATTCGATAAATCAATTGATTATCGAAAACAAAATCAATTTTGAATTTCGATTTGTTTTTTTTTGTTGTGTTGAAAATTTGTCAATTCAGCAACAAATTTCGATATGTCTAAATTTCATTATGTTTTAGATAATCAATTACCATCAACATCATCATCATCGTCAACATCGACGTTGTTACAGAATCAACATCATCATTTACAACAGCAATTATCCACATTACAGATGCATCATCAACAACAACAACAACACCATCATCATTCACATCAAACGAATGTATCATCGTTATTGAATCGACAACCAAAATATCAACAGCAGCAACAAGGACATTATCCACAGCATCAACAACAGCAAATTAAATATGGTCATCAACAGCAGCAACAACAACAACAATTTCATTCCGCATTTGAATCATTTTTACAAATACCGCCAACATCCGCTTCAGCAGTGGCCATTTCACAACAACAACAATCATTAAATCATCATAAACATCATCATCATAATTCGCAAATGGCTCCATCAAGAATAATTGGTGATGATGATTTTCGATCAAATAATAGTTCAACTAATCAATCATTATTGTCATTAAATGAATCGGGTGATCAAGATCAGGATGAACAATCAACTTGTGGATATGGACCAGTGATTGAACATGATGATATTGATTATGATGATGATGATGAAAATGATGGTGGCGATGACGATAACGAACAGTCAAATAATATGAATAGCAATTATAATTCATCATGGATATTCAAAGAAGATTTTATTATCAATCATACACCATCAAGGCGACAAGGTATCAACTATGCGGACGAGATTGAATATCGACGTAAAGGAACCAAATTTATAAGAGATTTGACTAAATTATTAAAAATGAAGCCCATCTGTAAGGAAACGGCATATGTCTATTTTCATCGTTTTTTTATGCTACGATCATTTCGACAATATGATCCGATACGCATTGCTATGGCATCGCTATATTTTGCTTGTAAATATGAAGATCATCCATTGCCTAAAGATCATCTTATACAGGTATCATATTTATTGATTAATAATTATGTGAACAAACAACAACCATCACATAAATTGAATAAAGATGATAAGGTATGAATGTTATTTTTTTCAAAATTATTCTTTGCGATTGATGGTGAATTTTCTTTCTTTATGAATTTTTCAAGGAATACATTGAATACTGTGATCGATTAATAATGGACGAAAATTTAATGATACAATTATTAGGATTTGATAATCTACGTGTAACACATTTTCAAGTATTGGTTGTTGAAAGTTATTCTCGTAATCCGATTCAAGGTACTACACAAGAATTATATACGGCAGCCTATCAGATTGCATCCGAATTGAATCGATTAACAACGTTATGTCTTGAATATCCTGCACCATTTTTGGCTGCTGTATCAATCTATTTGGCTGCTTGTTACAAAACGATAAGGGTGAGAAAATTCTAGCTAAATTGACAAAAAAAAATTTAGAATTTTCTCTTTTATTCTTTGCGTTTTTGTTTTGCCATCCGGTTTTTTTCCTATCATTTTTTATGAATCTTATAACAAAAAAAAATTAGCTTCCGGATGATTGGTGTCAAACTATGATGACTGATGTAAAAAATCCTATGGATATGAAAAAATTGGTGATACAAATTGGTGAAAAATATCGTGAATCATTATCATCATCACAATTGATACAGAAAATTTTGACCGAAGAATATCGACGCCAATATGGATCGCCGCCATCGAATGTTATGAAAAAATCTAATGAACAAAAATCCAATTCAACCATTGATCAACAAAAACAGCATCCAACATTAGGAGCATTATTGATGACAAATTTTTCACCTGATAGTGCATATTCAAGTTCTAGTTCAACGGCTGCTGCTTATTCTCCGGCCGAACAACCACAACTACAACCGGTGAATTCTACACCATCATCATCTAATATATCTGGTGATCGAAAATCTCGATTACAGGTTCGATATTGATCATTAATTTTTTGTTTGTTTGTTTGTTCAGGATTATGATCCACTAATGTTGAATCTTGATTTTGATTAGATAAATCAACAAACTGCTGGTGGAAGAAATGTTCGATCAATAATGAATCCCATTTCGGTTTCGACATCACAATCGCAACAACAACCACAACAGCAGACAAGATATTCAATGGCCAATAAAAATAATAACAACAATTACCAAAGTAACAATAATAATATGAATCAACAACAACAACAACAATCGAACAAGAAACGTAGTGCTACTAATGTAATGAATAATAATAATTTTAATGATGGTCAATTTAATTTTGCTCAACAACAACAACAATCTTCACAAAAAATTGATTTTTCAAATATCAACCAGAACAACAACAATGATATGATATTGAATAGAAATAATTTGAATCTTCAACATTATCGATCGTTAATCAATGTTGGTAATATCAACAACAACAACAACAATAATACTAATCAATTATCAAGAAATCTACAACAACATATGAATAATAATGGTAATAAGAAATTCAAATCAAATCATGCAATTGAAACATTATCAAATGAATATTATCGTCACAATAATAATAACAACAATTATAATCGTCATCATCATCATCAACAACAAATGTCATTACATCAACAAGATGCTGCCTATACGATACAACAACAATTGGGTATAATGTTTCAAAATTCAGTTGCGAATGGTGTTGGTGGTGGTGGTGGTGGTGGCAATAATAATACTTCACTTGTAACTGGTTCTTCATTTCAACAACAACAACAACAACATCATCGAAAAAATTTGTGATATAATTAAAAAAAAAAATTTCATTCATTCATTCATCAAATTTGATATTGTTTTTTTTTCTCTCTGATCATCAACATCATTTTTGTGTGTGTTTGGTATGGATAATAATTTGCGCACATACATTGCACACACACACACATTATCATCATCATTATTATTATTGGTCATCCATTTCGAAATGATTTAACTTTATAGTTTGATTTTCTTTTTTTGTCTATCCAAATAATTTTGATATAACCAATTCAATTTATTTAAATTGTCATGTGGGTGTGTGTTAATCATATATGTGTGTCTGTGTGCATAATATTTTCAACAACAACAACAACAAAACACAAAATGTGTAAAACTGAAGATTTGGAAAAAAGAAAAACAGAAACAAAAACAAAATAGAAAATGTTTGAATGAAATATATATACTTTTTGTGATTCTTTAATTGATTTTTTTCTCTAATTCTTTTTTTTCAAGTTAATTGATAAAAAATATTCTTAATTTTCATCATTCATCAATTTTCATGATTTATTCATCATATCCCATTCATATTATTGATATATTTTAAAACAAAACAACAACAAAAAAGGATGTCGATGGATGCATTTGGTCATTGTCGTCGTCATCATCATTTTGTGATTGTGATTTTTGTTGTTGTTGTTGTCAAATTAATTGAGTCCAGCCAGTAAACGACAATAACATCTGATATATCATCCATCATAAGAAAAACTGCGAAATCAAATTCGAACGAATATATTCATTCGAATTCTTATCATATGTGATCATTATATATTTTTTTTTTTTTCGCTGTTTGTTTGTTTCTCTGACTGAAATTTCATTTTCATTTTCTTCTTCTTTTGATTATTTTAGAAAAAAAATGTCATAGAAACAACAATGTTTTTTTCCTTTGATTGTTTTCTCTTCACCAAAAAAAAAATTAGGATTTTCAAATTTTTTTTTCATTCCATTTTCAATGTTTGTTGTCCCCCTCCATCATCATCATCACCACCAACCACAACAATTCGAAAAAGAAAACATCGATCATCGATTCGTTCATCACGTTAAATTCTTAAAAAAACAACAAAAAAAAATCCATTTCATTTGTCATTCGATTTTTGTCATTTTTGATTTGTTTTGGAAAAAAAATTATTATAAAAAAAAACTAATAAAAAAAATTATTTCATTTTTATTTCAATCTTTGTTGTCTAATCTTTAATTTATGATGTCGATGATGATGATGGTTTGTTTGATTTCAATAGAAAAAAAAATTTCGGTTATTTATCAAATCGAATTATAAATATCTCCTGATTTTTTGCTTTTTCGTAAATTCAATTGATAGACTAACTTTTATATATAGGTTAGTTTGTGAATGTTGTTCGTTTTTTTTCATTCGTCTGGATGAAAACTAAATCATTTGATTTTCATTTGATTTGTTTTGGAAAGAAAAAGTGAAATTTTCTCTTGAGTTTTTCTAAAATTAATCAACAATGTCGGCCGATTTAAGCAGTAAGTTAGAATTTAATTTTTTACTGATTAATTAATTAATCTATTAAAATGAAGAAATGCGTAAAGAATATTCTGATCGACATCAAATTCTTGATGAAAATGATATAATTGATGATCCATTTGAATTATTTCATTATTGGTTTGAAATGGCCAAACAAAAAGCACCGGATGATAAATGGACTGAAACGAATGCTGTTTGTTTGTCAACAGCAACAAAGTTAGTTTTGATCATCATTTGATTGTTTTGTAATTTATTCTGTTTGTTTGTTTTGTTTTGTTTTGTTTTGTTTTGTTTTGTTTTTTTGTTTTTTTTTGTTATTGTCATCAGAGATGGTCGACCATCATCAAGAATGGTTTTGTTAAAAGGATATGATCCAAAAAATGGTTTTACATTTTTTACCAATTATGAAAGTCGTAAAGGAATTGAAATTGTAAGTTAATTGAATTTGAAAAAATCAAATTATTAAAATTTTAATTATTAAAATTTTCATAGCAAGAAAATGAACAGGTTGCATTATTATTCTATTGGAATTATCTTTCACGTCAGATACGTATTGAAGGTTGTGCAAAAAAATCATCAACCGAAGAATCGGATAGATATTTTCAATCAAGACCAAAAATTTCACAGATTAGTGCACGAATATCCGAACAATCAAGACCAATTGATTCACGTGAAACATTAATTCAACGACAACAAAAAGAATTGGAAAAATTTCCCAACAACACTATGATACCGAGACCAGAATTTTGGGGTGGTTTTCATATACAACCAAAACGTTTTGAATTCTGGCAAGGACAAAGTGATCGTACACATGATCGATTTATATTTGAATTTGATTCTATTGAACAAAAATGGCAAAAATATTATCGAATTCAACCATAATTCGAGATGATCATTTCCGATTTTTACATTCAGATTCGAAAAGACTTTTTATTATTTTGAATTTATATTGCCATCTAGTGGAAAAAGAAAATTGTAATAAACATTTCGAATGGAATTATATAATTATAATAATTTCAACAATATATATTCAATTACATAATGTTATTTTAAAAATTCCAACATCTGTTTGTAATAAATAATAATCTGGTGGATCATCATCATCATCATCATCATGATTATCATGAGAATTATTATTCCAAACATTATAATCATTATTAATAATAGTATTTTTCATACAAAGTTTTGATAAAAATAATTGACGATCACATTCTTTATAAAATGTAACCTTTAACATTATTATCGGCAAAGATGATGATTGCAATGATGATGATGATGGTGATTGTTGTTGACATAATTGTAATATTGGATGTCGAAAACATTCCCAAAAATTTTTTATCATCAACTGACATAATGGATTTTTGTTGAATTTTCTTGGCATTTTTCTTTCACTATTGATCATCAATGGTGATATTGTTGTTGTTGTTGTTGTTGTTGTTGTTTGTTGACAGTTTTCAAACAAATCAAATAATTCATTTTCATTTGATTGTTTCCATTCGATCAAATTGATTGACCAATTGTAAATATTATGATCATCACCATGGTTTACTTATTTCCCAATAATAATAATGTTGAGTTTGTATTTCAAAATTGGATTTCAGATTTCCCAGCCCCCCAAGAAAAAAACATCATTGTCATCATTATTTAAATGTGATGATGTCAAAATAAGATCGCCCAAAAATAAATATAACATATCATCATGCAATGATGATGATTGTTTACACGCAAACAAACAAACAACCAACGAATTGTTGTCGTTGTTGTGATTTGTAATTGGAAAATATTTGAAAACAACAACAACAACAAAAAAAAAGAAAAAACGAAACAATTTTCATATTAATATGTAAAATGTATTATGAGGAAAATATATGCACATACCGGATTCAAATGTATTTCGAAACGAAGAGGATGCGGATGATGCGGATGCGGATGATGCAGAAACCAATGAATGTTTACAATGAATATAAAATGCTATGTTAATATTAGGTACTATGATATTATTCGGATTCTGAACATTATCAGTATCATCATTTTGATGATATTGACGAAACATGATTTTGTTTGATTATTGAATGAAAAATCTGCAGTTTTTATTTTTGTTGTTGTTTTTCTACTAACATAATCATCATCATAATAATCAATGAACATTGTTTTTCACAAGTCTTTATCATCATCATCATCATCGAACATTTACATTTTTTTTTCTTTCTGCTTTCACTAATATTCATCATGCATGCATGTTTAACTTTGTTGTTGTTGTTGTTTTATCACACATTCAATCTACATTGAATGAATGAATAAAGTGAATGTCGAAAAAAACCGATTTAAAATTATTCATTGGAGGTTTTGTCTTGTCTTGCCGCTTGTTTGCCTTTTGTATTGTTCTCAATTTCATTTTGTTGTTGTTGTTTTCAATTGACAAATTGTGTGTGTTGAGTGTTTAATGAAAATTTTCGGTACTTTTTTCGCTTTTAAAAGTTATCCCGGCAAAAAAAAAGAAAATCCATTGTGTATTGGATCAATGAAGATTTTTGTTGTTGTTGTTGTTGTTTTTCGATAGGCAAAAAATATTCCAGAAACAAAAATGCATAAACTTTTTTGAAAGAAAAGATTCTTTAATTTTTTTTTTTGTTTTTGCAAAACTTTCTTCCTTCCTCCGGTTGTTGTTGTTGTTGTTGGAATCAATTCGTGTTTGGGAACACTGTTGTCTATTATCTTTTTCTTTATCTCTATTTATTCATCTTTTTGTTTTCACACCGTAAATAATTTCTTCTATTGTTTATTTCTTTTGTTGTTGTTGTTCGAGCGTATAGATCATACATTTTTTTTTTTTTGGATTTCGGATATAACCGGGAGAAACATGATGTGTTGTTGTTGTTGTTGGTTATGTAATTCATAACTACTTACAAGGAGAATGCTGGTTGGTTTCAAAACAACAACAACAACAACAACGGAAAAAACAAGAATTTCTTTTCTTCTGGGTTGTATATGAAAAATTACTCATCATCATCATTTTGATAGATATGAATATAGGAAGGAAAGACCTTATAGACGACACATATATCCATTTTCTTCTCATTCTCAATGTTTATTTTATTTTGTTTGTTTGTTTGTTTTCGTTCCAATCCATATCGGGAGAAAAAAAAATGAAAATTTTCATTTTTTTTACATGTTTTTTTTTGGAATACTCTAAGGAAATGATATATATGCAGATGCAGATGCAGATTTATGGACTTTTTCATTCATTCATTCATTTATATATCCACATTGCATTAGCATGTTCTATTATTTTTCCTCATCACCATCATCATCATGATGATGATGGTGATATACACTCTCTATACACTATTTCGATTATCATTTTTTTGTTGTTGAACCTTTTTTGGTATTTTTCTCTCACTTTTCTTTTGGAGAAAAACAAACAAACAATGATGCGTGTGTGTGCTTCAAAGAAAAAATTCCGAGCGGGGAAAAATATTCTTCATATGATGATGATGATGATAATGGAAGAAAAATGATTCACATATATGAGAGAGAGAAACAAGTGGGAAAAAAACAAATGAAAAATTCTATTGAAAATTCATATTTTGAATTTTTTGTTATTCTTGAACATCACTTCTTTTAAATACTGTAATTAGACAGAATATTTTGTTTGTTTTTCCCATGTTAATTATCCAGACTAAATGTAGAAATACATGTTGTTGTTGTTTGTGTGTGCAGTAAAAATACAGTACACAGTCAGTCAGTAAAATGATCAGTTTGACAAACATAGATTTCCACTTGATTTTCATATGAAGCGAATTTTTTTTAATTTGATTTCGGTAATTTTCTTCTTCTTCATCATCATCATTATAATTTACTTATTATTATTGATGTTTGAATCATTTTCTCAATATTTTATCATTCGGTTTCATTTTTCTGGCTACCTCCTTGAGATAGGTCATCATCAGCAACAATTCCAAGATCAGAAAATTATATTGATTGATTGAATGAATGAATGAATAAATGGTTGAATGAAAAAAAAATATTCGTTACATTTGTGTTGGTGTTTGGTTAAGTTATTAACGCTTCGTTGATTATCAGAGAAATTATTTATTTTTTTTTTTATTTTACAAGGCACATTCGATTATATATTAGGCAAATGAAACCCTGAAAAAAACATTAATAATAACACTTTAGACACACACAGAGTCAATTGATGGTTGGTATTTTTTTGGAAAAACTTTTTTCCATTCATTCATTTGGTTGAATAATGAAAGAAAAACATAAAGTGAATTTGATATTTTCAAAGCAAAATAATATTGGATAATCATCATCATCAGTGAAAGTGAGAAAAGGGTTAAAATATGGATGCGTGTGTGTTAACGGTTTTTATTTTTTTAGGTAGAAAACTTTGCATTTAACGATCCAAACAGAAAAAAAGTGGAAAAAAATCCTTTAATTTATTAGTGATTGTGGTGGGTGTTAGTTAGACAATCACACCAAACACATATTGTATCCGGTAAATGGATATTTTTTTTCGCAAGATTGATGTAATTTTTCAACCCTTCCCCTCCCCTCCTCCACACAGAAAAAAAATCGATGGGAAAAATATGTCAATAACTAATTAATCATAATCCATTTCTTTTTTTCGGGTTAGTTTTTGGGTAGAGGTAATAATGTTTTGTTTTGTATGGTCGATGATGATGATGATGATCGTTTCAAATAATTGAAAAAAATATGGAAAAAATGGGAATTTCAGTGAGAGAAGAAAAGAAAACGATACAAAATTCTGGCTAAAATATACTCGCTCAACCACACAATTGATGGATACGAACAAAGAGAGAGAGAGAGAACGAATTGATCAATATAATTGACAAAAAAAAAAAGAAAAGATCTTTCTTTTGACAGAATTTTTTTTGTTTGTTTTGTTTGGTTTTTTTCTACATTCAACAACCAAAAAAAGAAATTCATTCATTTATTTATCATTATCATCATTATCATTGCCCAATGATTGATTGATTGATTTATTACAAACAAACAAGTTGAATTCGATTATTGAATTATGAATGAATAATTAAAATATATATTAATTGTATTGTTGTGTGTGTGGTAAATGTTGTCAAAGAAAATTGAAAAGAATTGAATTTTTTTGTTTTTCATTTTCTTGAAATTTTTTCTTAAAGTTTGTGTTTGAAAAGAGAAAAGAATGCAAAGTATAAAGAATCGTGAAGAAATTTCAACGGAAAAAATGAACGAAAGAATATCATTATTGAAAGAAATGTTTAATTTATTTACAAATAACAACAGTAACAACAGTAACAGCAACAATAATAACAACGATGATGATAATGATAATGATTTGAATGAAAATACAATTGATACAAAACAAATACCAATATTATTGAAAACAATTGGTTTTAATTCATTAAATAATGATGAGATAGATGAAATGATTGAAAAAATGATTGTCATTGGTAATAATATAAATATACAATTTGATACATTTTATAAAATTATTGATGAAATGATTTTAGTGAATAATGAAAAAAATCAAATAAGAGATACATTCAATAATATTGATTTAGATCAAGATGGTTTTTTATCATCGATCGATATTCGTAATACAATGAGAAAGTTAGGAATTAGTTTAAATAATGATGAAATTAAAGATATGATGCAAGCTGCTGCTAATGCTACTTTTATGGATGAAAAAGCAAATGATGGACGTCTATCAAGACAATCGAATACTGATCAACAACAACAACATGATTGGCAAACCAATAAAATTGATTTCAATCAATTTAAAGCTATATGTAATATTAAAGATACACAATCATCATCATCATCATCATCAAAATGGAAACGGATGGCAAAGAAAGAAAAAAAAAGTTACACAAAACACACACATTGATAAAGAATTGAGACCAACGAACAAACGATGATGCTTATAAAGCAGAAGAAAGAAAAACTTGCAAAAAAAAGTACAAAATTTGGAACAAAGATGAAATTATTCAATCGATCCCCTTGCTATTTATTCATTTTTTTTCACTTTCTTTCTCTCTTCCACGACTGGTGTATTGAATAATAAATCCATTTTTTTTTCTGGTTGTAAAAATAACTTTAACTTGATCGAACTTTTGCAACCCAGAAACCAGAACCAGAACCAGAACCCAAAAAAGAAAAACTGATCCTTTTTTTCCATTCAATTTTCATAAGAAAAAAAGAAAAATTTTACTACTTTTATAACCACCACCGCTGCTACTAATATTCATTGTCATCATCATCATCATAATCATAATCATATTGATGTGGCTTGAGAAAAAAATTCAGTTGGAATAAAAAACTTGCAAGAAAAATATGGAACCCTTTTTTCTGTGTATGTTCTCTGTGTGTGTGGTTGAATGGAGAAGAAAAAGTTTCTTGTTACTTTTTTTTTTTGTAAAATACGAATTGAATGGATATTAAGTTTCCATCTTTCTTTTTCTCTCATTCAATTCAATTCTGAATGAATGAAAGATATTTTGATGTGTACATTTATCAATAAATAATTTCATTTTTTGAAGAGAGAGAGAGAGAAAAAAAAACTAGAAAAATTGATCATTTATCGATGATGAAAAAAAAACTGATCAAGATGATGATGATGATGATTGAACTTTGTCAGAAGAATAGGGACCAAAATTTTCAATCAACATTTTCGCAATTTTCGTTTTGGAAATTTATCTCTTTTTTCGGTTTCTTTTGCTGCTGTTGTAAATATTTGCTTACTGATGAATGAATTCTTGTTGTTGTTTTTTTCTTCATTTTCAATTTTAATTTTATTCAAAGTTTTTTTCTTGCCAAGATTCAATAATGTTGAATATTTCTGTTGAATATTTCAATTTCTCTGGATGATGTTAAGAAATTCAGCAAAATTATTATTATTAAAAACTATTCATTTCTCCCAACGGAACAATTTCAAACGGGATATCGATCATAATCAATTGTTGTTGTTCAAGTTTTCTCCATAAAATCAATTTCTATTTATGCAAAGGTTTCATCAAACAATTTTTATTCGGAAAAAATACACAAAGCATTTCCTTGTTATCTGGTTATATCGTTGTCTGGTTGTTTTTTCAATCAACTCAACACTACAAACTGCCACTTGTCATAGAATTTTATTTTGTTGAAAACGAAAAACAACAAAATCATCATTACAACAACAACAAGAATATAATCATTTACATTCAAATGTCCACTTTAGTTTAGTTTTTGTTTTCCATACTAAATGTTTTTCACGAATCAAATGGGCTGTTTTGTGTACGAAAAAATTAGCTACTGTTGGGAATTGCTATTATCATTTTGTAGTTTTTATATATGTTTTTCTATTTATTGATAATTACAACAACAACAACGTTATAATGATAATCATTATCATTATGTTTTTCGTTAAATGTTTGTCACATACACAAATACATTCAACATTTTTTTTTCCATTTATATAATTCTCATTTCCATTGATAATTTCTACTAAATGACATAACTTTATCTTTGAATTTCATTGTTGTTGTTGTTGAAATAGATTTTTCTTCTTGGCGCCTGTTTTTTTTCTGGTCCCAATTGGTCAATTGTTCAAACTCTTTTCAAAAAAAAAAAAAAAAAAAAAAAAAATGATGATGATGGTTGACAAGCTTTGGAACAATTCAAAATGAATAGAATTTTTTTTTCCTTTTCAAAAACTAATTATTCATCATCATCAAGTAAAATGTTTGTTCAGGAAAAATGTGTGAACTCGTTTGTAGTTATCCTTTTTTTGGTGATAAATTGATTTTGAATCTGGCGACCTTGATGATTTTTATGATGGTTTTTTTTATGACGACAATGATGATAATCTATGTAAAAAAAAGTTGACCAAATATTCATTTTTTTCAATAAACATTTTCCAAAAAGAAGAAGAAGATTAGCCATATTATGAGAGAGAGAGAGAGAGAGAGAGAGAGAGACTACACACAATTCTTTGGTTTAGTTTTAATATCACCACCAAGGTAAACTTATCATAAATTTTTTTTTTTCAAAAAACAAAAGAAAAATCAGGAAACAACAATAACAGCCAAAAAAATCATTAACCGATATACCTGTGGTTGTCAACAAGCACAGTATTCTTTCGTTTTAATTACAGTTTTGTTTAGTTGTTTTTATTCTTTCATTCTTTTAAATTGATTCTAATGATAATCGTTTTTTTTTCATATAAACAACAACAACAACGTTTGACATTTGATAAATTATAAAAAGTCTGTGTGTGTGGGAAAAAAACGATAAAAAACTAATCAATTTCATGATATGAATACAGGTATTTTTTTGTCCAGGTTTAAAAATGAAAATAGTGGAAAAATATTCTGATGAAAACAGTGAAAAGCATTCAATAATAATGAATGAATGTCCAGTTTGAATAATCTTTTTTTTTCTGTTTTCAAACTCCCATAAAGTTGCTGGATTCTTATTCAAACTTTTTGTTTTGAATAGCTAAGTAGCTTTGTTCAATGATGAACCAATTTTTTTTCTTCTTCTAAAAGCAATTTTTGTTTTGTTTTTGGTTCTTCTAAGATTCTTGAAAATGACTTTAGTCGGAATTTTTCTTCATTCTTTTTAGGTCTTCGACGTCTGTTGTCTGTTGTAAATAATACTAAATTAATAATGGACTTTGTCTCTCTTTTTTCCATTCACTTTTACTTCAATTTGATTATCAGTTTTTGGATCCTATCCTTTTTTTTTGTTTTGTTTCTGGCTTTTATAATGGTTCGGTTTCTCTTGTGATTTAAGAAAAAAAAAAGATTGAGTGCTTATGGTGAATTTTTCTTCTTTCTTTCTTTCTTTCTTTTCTCACTTGACTAAAATCTGATGATTATGGTGATGATTTTTATTCACTCCCTTTAATTTTAATTATCTGTCGATATTGGATAATGGCAGAAAAAAACCAAGAATTTTTTTTTATTTCAAAAGTGTTGAAATCTATCCTTTGTGAATGGATATTATTCAATAAAAAAAGGCAATTTTTATGATCAATATAATTTTATGGCGGATTTTTTGGATTGGAAAAATCATTGAAAAACAAGAAAAAAAACATGGAAATTTCATTTAAATAAATGTTGTTTTTTTTCACTCCTGCCATTATCATTTTTGGTTTTCTTTTTTCAAAAAAAATAACCACATTTATAATGAATGAAAATTTTTTGAGGAGAATCTCTCACATCATATTCACATCATTATCATCATTTGATGAACAATAATCCCTTTTGGATATCGATAATAATAATAACAGTAATCTATAGTCAAGAGAGCCATAAAGCTTTGCTTTTATAATTCTTTTCCATTATTCTTTTTTTTATTTACATCACATTATTATTATAACCATTATTATTATTATTGTAATTCGTTTAATCACAATTTACAAAATATATTAATTTTATTTATTTCTGTTCATCATCATCATCATCATTATTATTCAAAATGAGAATTTTCATTCATTTATTCTTCTTTTATCTTTTGAAATTTTCTTTCTTTCTTCTTTTTTTTCGCACTTTGCTGGTCTTTTTTTTCAAAGAATATTCTTTGAAGATATGTGACTTAAATATGATTTACTTTCTCTCTCTCTCTCTCTCTCTCTCTCAATATTACTCACATCATCATCATTATTATTAGGATGATGATTATGATTATGATTATTATTATTATATTTCGATCACATTTCATTTTATCTTATAAAGTCCATTCTTTCTTTCTTTTCTTTTCTTTCTTTTTGGCTATGAATTTTTCTCATTTTTCCTTCCTTCTTTCATAGAATAATTATGTCCAATTTTCTTTTTTGCCACTTGGTGTTGAGTGAATGAAGGAAAAAAAATAACATTTGATTTTCTGGCTTTCTTTTCAATGTCTTTTGGTTTGTTTTCATGGTTTATCAACAGAATGTTTAGATGCAAAGCAAAGTTTTTTGTTTTTGTTTATTTCAAAAAAAGCATTTTACAGGGAAAAAACCATTTCGGAATTTGCCAATTTTAATCAGAATATGATTCTTTGCTTCCTGCATTTGAATATTGAATTTTAATCACGTTTTTAGTATTCACCACCCACACACACATCAAACAAATCATGATAATTTAATTAAAATTTCAAGAGTTTTTTTCGTCCTGATTATTTCTTCCATGAAACAGGAACAAACAAACAAAAAATTTCAATAGAAAAAAAGACAATTCGCTGGAAAATGGGATATATAGTAAGGTCCAACAAGGTAAACAAGTTTAGATTTTCTGTTTTCCAAATTGAAATTGAATGTTGAATTTGTTGACCAAAAAGCTTTTCAATGTGACGGTTTACAAAAAACGGTATTTTTCTGCTGTTGTTTACCGAATGTTTCGGTGATTTTTTTCCTCTCACACATGTTATGACCACAGAAAAAAAATCAAAGGTGTTTTGGAAGAACGAAAAAGCACATATTTCACACCAGAAAGTTTCAATTAACACCCCACAAAAAAAACGAATCCCTGACATCCAATAATCAACTCTTTGGTCTCAATGATGTTTCTTGTTTTTTTTCACTCCAATCATCATTATTATGAAAATAAGTTTCTTTTCTCGCTCGACTGGGTTGTTGGTGGTTGATTTTTTTTCTCCTTCTTGACATTTATATTATTGACATTTTCTTTGTCGTCAATTATTTCATTTGACATTTTTCTTTTTTTTTACTTTTTCATTACTTCAGAAAACATAATAACAAGGAAAATATGATTTTTTTTGCTCTCACTGAATTCTCTTTCACTCTTTTTTTTTCGTATTCATTTTTGAAGTGAAAAGATTTTTCTTTCTTGTTGTTGTTGTTGTTGTTGAAGAATATTACTTTTTTCTTCTTCTTCTTCTTCTTCTATCTGGCCACTTTATTATTATAAACCATTATTATTATTATTATGTGAAAAGTGCCAAGTTTTCTTACCTCTTAATCGAAAAAAAAAAAGAAAAGAAGGAAAGAAAGAATGTTGTTTGTTGGTGTATTTTCTCTATCAATTTTCTGTTGTCGTTGTTGTTGATAATGTTTCTCCATGATGATAGACTTTTACGTCAACCAGCCAGCCAAGCAGCCAAACATTATTCTTTCCATTTGTTTGTTTGTTTGTGTTTGTATTTGTTTCCAAGTTTTTTTCTTCTACCATTCTTTTTAAATAGCTAAACATAATATTATCATTATCAGAATTTTTTTCTTTTGCTTTTTTGCTTGATGATGATGATGGTGGTTAGTGGTGGTAGTGATTGTATAGAGTGCATAACTCAATTAACAACCAAGATGATTATGACGATAGAAAATATTAAAGAAATAAGAAGAAGAAAAAAATATTTCAAACATTGAATGATTGTTTGTTTGTTTGCCTGTATTTTTTTTTTTCTTCTTTCTCATTGAATCCACATAGACAAACATAGCAAACAAACAAACATTGCCCCTTTGCGGTTGGCTTCACTGTGGTTAATTTATGAATTGAATTGAATTGAATTCTGTGTGTCTGCCTGTGTGTATTGTGAATTGATGATGATTATTATCATGAAATGAAATGAATGATGGAATGTTTGAATGTTGTTTGTTGATTGTAAAAATGTGAAATCAACCTTGACTTCGCCCAAAATTCTTCTTTTTTCTTCCAATCTTCCAACATTGCTTTGTTGTTTGCAAAGAAAATTTTAATGGAAATGAAAAATTTGTTTTTTTTTCATCATCACCACCACCAACCAGAATGCCAAAAAAAAATCAAATTTTTTTTCCAAATCATAAAAGAAATGATCAAAATCAGAAAATGAAATCAAAAAAAATGAACCAAAAATTATTATTATTATCAATATAGAAATTGTTGTTTTTTTGTTCGTTGTTTTGTTGTTGAAAATTTTGAAATGTCGAAAAATAATATTATCATTATTTGACAAATGTGATTTTCAATCAGAATCGATTTCCTTTTTTTCCTTTTTCATTTTCGCTTTTTTGTTGTTGTTTCGTTTGATTTAGTTGATGATGACATATCTGTCGAAATTTTGTCTATCTCTGCTACCCTTGTTTTGTTTTGTTTTTTGTTTTTCTGGTTTTGGTTTTTGATTTTTGGGTTTTGGCTGTGATTTTTTTGGGTTTTGGTTTTTTTTTGGATGAAATTAATTAGCATAATTTGGTTTTCTCTGTTTGCTTGTCTGTTTCGGCAGCAGTGAAACCAAAAAAAACCAATAAATGAAATGTATTTACCCATTAAATTAATCAAGAAAAAAACAAACCGAAAAAAAACGTCCATCAAACAAAAAAAATACAAGATTCGTTTTTTTCTGGCGGTGGTGGTGGTGCTGATTTTGATTAAAATAATCTTCGTTGTAATTGATTAATTTCAATGATGTTGTTGCTACTGTTTTGCATGATGATCTGTCAGATTATAGATGGGTGGGAATGGAGAGAGAGAGAGAGAGAATTATTTCAAACATGGAATTTCTTTTTGCATATCAGATCAGTGATAGCTGAACCAAGTTGATAGAAACTATTCTCGTTGCTTGAAATAACGATGACAACAACAACAACAACATCTTAAATGTGAGAAATGTTTATTTCGTATTCGATACGATTGAATTTGATTCGTTTTGATTTGATTTGTGTTGAGTTGATTGTTGCTGTTTTTTTTTCTCTTCATTCTTTTGTCGAGTTCATTTTTGATATTCTGAATTGGCGAACAAAAAAAAAACAGAATAACAGAATCATATCTGATTCATTCAATCTTTTTATTCTGTTTGTCGATTGATATTCATCATTTTCGGTTATTTATTTTTTCTTTTTTTGGTGATTCAGCAAAGTTTTTATTTCTATTTTTCTCTGAATTTGATTCGCCACTGTTGTTCGGCTAACTGATGTTTGCTTTTTTTTTCTTCCTCCTATAGTTCTGACCGAATCGATCAATTCTGTGAATGCAGTTTACAAACGAAAAATAAGGGAAATTTAAAGAAAAATTTCACTTTTTCTTTTGTTGGAGTACCATTTTCAATTGACTGTTTTTCGTTTCTTCGATCTGGTTACGCGTTTACGACAATGACATGACCATAGCGTGTGTGTGTGAGAGATCGAAAGAGAAAGTGATGAATGCAAATGAAAAGAAAAAGTCAGAATAAAAATCCATCACTAAATTTTACTGGAAAATTTTTTTTTCTTCTAAAAATTCGCTTGATTTATTTTTCATTCTTTGAGGGAACCAAAATTTCAAGTTTCCATTGCTGTCATATTCAAAATATCACAGAAAAAAAAAAAGAAAAAAAGAAAAAACTTAATCTTGACATTATAAAGTATGTGTGTGTGTGAGTGGAAAAACATTTGAAATTCATAGCTTTTTTTTTGATTTTTTTCTTTTCATTATTCTGGTTCTGGAGAAATTTTTACATTCCATTTTAATTAAAATTGATTTTGAAAAATGAAAAGAAAACGTGTTTTATGACAAGTTGTTGTTGTTGTTGTTGTCGTTTCTCATGCATAAAACAATTGTTTTAAAACTTCTTATTTCATTTAGATTATGTAGTAGTTGTGTGTGTGTGTGAATGTCAAATAGATCTGCTTAGAATCGTCATCTAATAGGAAAGCCATTCTTTGTTGAAAAAGAATCTTGTGATGTGATCGTTTGTCGTTTTTTTTTCTTTTTTGAAAAATGAAAAAAGAGTGTGAAAACTTTTCAACCAAAGAATAACAGGAAAAATGATCAAAGAATGCGTTCGGAAGAAACTTTTTTCTTTCTTCTTGATGAAATGAACATAAAAACACACGACACACACACACACATTATAGATTGAAATCTAATTATTATATAACAACCATTTTCAAGATCAAAAACAAACAAACAAACAGCAGAAAAAAAGTCAAAAGTTTTCATCGGTTATCGTTGTTGTTATTTTGTTGATTTTTTTTAAAAAGAAAAAAAAAGTTTACAGTTTTTCTTCACAGTTTCTGTATGTTCAACTGTATGTGACAAGCAATTCTTTCTGGAAATTTTCCATGATAATAATAATAATAATAAGTAAAATGGACACACAAACACAGAGAGCGAGAGAAAAGAATAAATTCTGACAACTTTGAATTTCTCTCCTGTACTTCTCACATTTTTTTTACCAAATTCTTTTCTTATTCTCTTCAAATTCTTTAAAACAATTGAAAACAACAACAACGGAAAAAAAACTTTTCAAAATTTGAAAAATTTGTTGAAAATTGTCTTTGAATGACGTGAATACACTAACTAAAAAAAGACATATTTTGGGAAACAAATCGATATTTTATATTCTGTTTCAAAGGAGAATATGAAAAAAAACCAATGTCCAAATAAAAGAAAACAAACAAACAAACAAATTCATTTTCATTGTGATTATGTTTCTCGTTGTTGTTGTTGTTTTGGTTAATGATAAAAAATTAAGTTAATAAAAAAAAGCTTAAAGTTAAGAGAATTATACATTTACAGTATTTGTAATGTAAATATCCGAGATTCTGTCACTGTGCTAGTGTGTGTGACAAATAGCCTGAATTATTACAACAACAATAAGCTTATTTTTATTTATCTTTATTTAGTTTACTTTTCTTTGATTATTGTTGTTATTATAATAATAATCATCATCATTATTATTATATAATTTGATTGTTTATTGATTAACGAAAATCTTCAACAGAAAACAAACAAAGATAAAAACAAATAAGAAAAACAAAAAAAAAAAGTGAGGAAAAAGAAAATCTTTATTCTTTCTGTAAATATTTCCAGTCAATTTGATTTCCTACAGTTTTATCTATGTTTGTTTCAAAATACCAGAATCAATACCAGAATCAAAGAATCAAATTTTTTACACAAAAAAAACAAACAAATATTGTCCATTTGTTTTTCTGCGTTGTTTTTTTTCGTTTATCAATTTGATAATATCCATAAACAAAAGAAAGAAGAAAAGAAAATTGATATAATTAAATATTGAATATAAAATCATCATCATAATCATCATCATTATTGGAATTGAATCGAATTAGAAATCGATTCAATTCCAATAATCAAAAATCGTTCTAAATCAATAATGAAATTCGTTATTTTTGTTTTGAGAATATAGGCAGAATATCGTCTTACAGGATAGATAATTTCTTTTCTTTTCTTTTTTATTATTGAATATCATTTGTATCATTTGTAAGTCGGTGCATCTATGTGTGCGATTGTAACTGCAAAAAAAATCCTTGAATATAAATTACACACACATATATATTTTGAATTTAATTTCGACAATTTTCTTTTTTTTACACCATTTGTTTTATCAAATATTTTTTTTTGAGATTATTTCACTTTTTATCGGCTATTTATTTTTTCTTTTGGTTTTTAATGTTTATTCAATAATGAAATTTGATAATAATAATAATAATGAAGAAGAAGAAGAAAAAAAAAGTTTATTAGCTTTCCAATGATGATGAGAGATGTAATTATTTTCATAATCATCCCTTATTACCATTATTATCATTATGAACAGAATTTTTTTTGGGAAAGTAAAAAATGAATGAATGAATTAAATTCAAAGACAAAGTAAATGAGCAAAAGAGAGAGAGAGAGAGAGAATTGAAATAAAATTTTATAATGAACAATTACTACTGTCTGTGTGCGTAGCAGTAGTTTTTTTCTCGATTCGATCGAAAATTGAATTCAATTTTAGATATATGGCAATGATCATCATCATCATTGCCATATCCGAATACAATGGAACGCCTTTGATTTTTTTTTCTGTCCCTTTTTCTTCTTCTTCGCTTGGCTTGAAATCGAATCGAATCGAATCGGAATCGAATGAAAAATTTGGAAAACAAAATGAATGAATGGAGAAAAAAATAAATCAAACGAATTAAAATTAATGAACATTATTATTATATGAAGAATATCGAGAGAGAGAAATGAGAGTGATGCATATAGGATATATATGTTTTTTATTTTCACCATCATCAATTTTTCAATGATTTTGTTGTTGTTGTTGAAGAAATTAATGAAAAATCCAGTAAGAAGAAACCCTTCTAATATGAAATTTTCTGTCGATGTTGTTGTTGATGATGATTATTGCGCCAAGCATTTATATATATAGATAGACTGCTGAATTTCAAACATTGCTTAATCAAATTAGAAAGATCAACATTGTTAGAGTGAGAGATGAAGAACAATGCAAATAAATCATTTTATCATTGCTCGGTTTATGCCGGTTTTTTTTCTCATCATCATTCGGCATTTTTGAAATTTTTTTATCTTGTTTTTTTTCTAGGGATGTTTTTCCAATAACGAAGAAGGGATTCGTTTCTTCTTGGTTATGTTGGTGTTGTTTATGTAAATCTCTCTCTGATCTTCATTTAATTTATCTTTTTTTTGTTGGAAAAAAATTTGAAATTAAAATCGTCAGATTCCCATCAAATGAATGAATAAAGATGGAAACAATGACGAAAAAATTGTATCATTTGAAGCTATTTTCCTAGCTTTCTTTCTTTCCATTCCAACGACCAATACAAACGAAAAGAATTTTAATCTTTTATTTTTCGCTACTTTTTTTTCCAAAACCAGAATTTTTCATTTTGATAAAAATTCTTTTCTGTTCAAATGATGATGATGATGAATATACCACTGGTGGTTCATTCTTTTTCCATTTTTTCCATTCATTTCGGTTCAAATTCAATTCAATTCAAAGGATTCTTTTTTTTTGGCTCTTGCGATTCGTTGAACCTTAGATAATCATCATCGTCATCATAATTTTCTTTTTCTTTTTTTCTCATGAATGAATGAATGAATGAAAAGTGTAAAAGTGTAATGATGTTTTTTTTGAAAGAAAAAAAAATATCATATTCTCTGTGTATAAGAATTTTGTTTTTCTTTCATATATCACTTAAAAAATGAACTGGTTTTCGTTTCGTTTCGTTTTCAATATATTTCGTTGCTGTAAAGTGTAGAATTGGATTTTTCTTTTTACATTTTCAGAATGAAATAGAAAGGCCAAACAACAATGTATCGTCGTTGTGTGTGTGTGTGTGTGGTACATGTGATATTTGATCGATAACAACAAAAGCTTTTCATATAGATGAAATAAACTTGAACAGAGAGAAAGAAAAATGAAATAAAAAACAAGTGAAGAGATAAACATAGAGATCCAGATCTTGTTTTATTTTTTTTTTTGTTCAAACGTTTTTTTTATTGTTTCGTTGTTGTTTTGTCTCGTTGTTGTTTTCTTTCCTGTTTTGTTTTCTGTTGAAAAAAAGATATAATTTCAAGTTGAAAGAATAGGATAGATAGGAAAAATTGAATGAAAATCCCAGTCACTTTACTTTAAAGATATGAAAGTGATCATACATAATGTGAATGATGTCATCCATTCATCCATCCATCTATATGGATGGATGGATGGATGGATGGATGGATGGATATGTTGACAGGATGTACTACTCGATCGAATCTGTATAGTCAAACGAAAAACGGACATAGAAAGCTATGAAGAAATTCTTAAGAAAAAAAAATATAAAGCAAAAAAAAATGCTGAAAGTTTATCGTGATTTTCTTCGTGATTTTTATTGTTCCAATCCAAATCTCGGTAGTGGTCCAATTTCCTATTCGCTTTTTCCTTTGTTTTTCATTATCATCGCCGTCGACATCATTTTAGGAACAAAACAATAATAATTTTTCATTTATATTTTAAATTGAATTTTCTTTGTTTTCTTCGTTTGAAATAATAGAAAATATCTATCCATCTTTTTTTTTGCTATTCAATTCGTTTTTCATGTGATTTTTTTTTTTTTGAAAATCTGATAGATTTTGAATCAAAGATAATTTTTTTGGTCGAGAAAAAAACAATGCATTTATTCATTCATTCATGGGATCAAATTGAAATATTTTTTTGATCATTTTTGAAATTGAATTTGAAAATTATTATTATTTTATTTGATTGGAAATTGACCAGAAAAAAAAGATGCTATTTGGTGAATAATTTCATTGAATTCGTTAAATTGAATCATTTTTTCGCTTCTGTTTTTCCAATTCAAACCAGACAAACATGATGATGATGATGATGATGGTGGTGGTATTACCTTCGATGACATTTAATTATTGATTGTTTTAGCATCGAAAAAACAAAACAGCAAAACAGAAAAATCATCAATCACAAACACCATATGAACCATATATGCCAAACAAAATCCAGAAACCAGAACCAGGAAAAAAACTCAATCAAGACTTACTTAATTCACACACACACAAACACACACATTTTGTCTATTAGCTGGAAAATACCTTTTTTGTGAAAATAGTCGAAAAAAAGTGACAAAACATCCTACAAGTCCGATATAACAACAACAACAAGATGTGAACATCGACCTATTTCACACATTGGTTTCTCACTTTATCATCATCATCATTTACTTATTCCATTTGGGCGAATTTAATGATGAAAAAAAACCAAAGATTTTTTCTTTTGCAAAACATAATGATTAATCATTGTGTGTGTGTGTTTTGTGTTTCGGCTGATCTTTGGATCGAAGATTTGCTTTGCTTTTTTTGCTTTCATTTTCTTCCTGATCGTTGATGTGATTTCAACCTCATTTACTTTCATTACTGATTCAATATTCTGTTGTTGTTGATTTACTATGAAAATAAATTGTTTTTTTTTTCTTCTTCCTTCTTCCCTTCATCTTATCTAATCAATTAATCAATCAATCAATCAATCAATCGAAACTAATGAAAAAAATGAAATTTCAACTTGATGATAATGATGATTATGGTGGTTCATCTTTACCATTCAGAATCAAAACGTTGATTTGAATTCAAAAATATTTCAAAACATTCTCCACTAAAAAACAAAACATTCATTCATTCATTCAACATGCATACATGCATACGAATAATGATAATAATAATTTCTTTTTCTTATATTGCGTGCGAATGAATATTTTATTATGATGATGAAAGAAAGAAAGAAAATATTCTTAAAATCATGAATAAATATAGGAAATTTTTACAGAAACTAAGCAAAGAAACGTGAGATAAATTTTAATTGTAATCATATTTATTCAAATGATTTTCAAAAAAAGAAAGAAAGAAGAAACGAAGAAAGAAAAGGATGGATAATCAAATCATTTATTTATTTATTTGTATACATAGCATAAGAGTATTTCCATTTTATATTTTTACAATTTTTGTTTGTTTTTTTTGTTTGTCATTTGTCTTTTGTCTTTTGTCTTTTGTTTCGGTGGGTAATGATAATTCGGTATTTTTATCATGAAATAATTTGCAAAAAAAAAAAATTCGTTTATTCAAATGTCTATAAATGTTTCTTTGGAAATAAATTATGGTTTTTTCCATATGACGATTTTTTTGTTGATTTTCTTTTCAATATTTGGTTTATTTAACCCAAAAAAACCTTATAAAACAATAATAATAATTTTTTGAAAAATTACCTTATGGTTTTTATTTTGGTTGTTTATTTTTTTCAAAAGGGAAAAAAATCAAACAAAAATTTATGTGATTTTTCATTATGGAATTAGCAGGAAAAAAAACAGAAATTGGTGTTTTTTTGTTTTCTTCTACATATTTTCTCCATCATTACCACCACCACCACCATCATCATATTCAGATGTTTATGGTTTTTTTTTCTGTTGTTGTTGTTTGGTAAATTTGAATTGAATTTATGAATATTAGTCTTTTTTGCTGCTGATGCTGGTATATTCAGTAGCAAACAGCAAAAAAAATGCCAGAATATTGGCCATTTTCTCTTCATTTCACTTGAATTCTGAAAAATTCGGTAGTAATGGTGGTGGTTCATTCATTCATTTATCCATTGTTATAATAATAATGATTTTTTTTTCTTTGATGAAAATTTATGATAGGCATATCTGATATTCTGAACAAATACAAACACAAACAATCATCATCATCATCATCATCATCATCATCAGTAAACTATTATATATGGATTGAGAGAGAAAGAGAGAAAAAAAAAATGTTGTTTTTTTCCCCGAAACAAATATTATGCATACAACACTATCGTTTCGTTTCGTTTTGGTTGTAGTTTTTTTTCTTCATTTTGAAATCGACACACGGTTGGTTGGTTAGGTCCACGATCTATAGAGAGAGCCATAATAATCATCATAACAATACACACACTTCATTCATTCATTCATTGTCCAAGTACTATTCTCATTAAAATCAGTGTATTTCTCTCATTCATTTAATGATAATCACAATGTTTGATGGACCTAAATGAATGAAGGAATGTAAGAATCTATTAATATCAATACAACAAATATGATGTTTGAATCAAAGGAAAAAAATGTTGTTCAATGATGATGATGATGATCATGGCAAATATCAATGGTCTCTTATCATCATAAAGACAATAGTTTTTTTTCATTCTAGTATTTCACAATCTATATTCAAACAAAATATATCGACCAAACTTAATCAATAATCATTAGGTTTATAGTTTTCCCGGATTTTTTTCATTCGTTTTTCATTCTGGTTTTTTGCTTTGTTTGATAATGTCTGTATTTGTCATCGTCGTTTGTTTTTGTCTATTTTCAATCAATGAATTTTTAAAATAACAGAATGATAATAATGGAAATTTCAATTTGTCATAATCAATGATGAACGAAGCAAATCATTGAATCTTTGATAAAATGATAATTTTTTCTGTTTTTCTTTTTTTTGCTCCATCAATCAATTATCTGTGTTATTTTTCAAAGAACAATATCCCATTCAAACAAAACAAACAAAGCAGAAAAAACTTTCAGAAAAATATTTACACAAATAATAAATAAATAAACAACGGTGGTTTTTCCTATGTCGATTTTGATGATAAAAATTTAAACAATGAAAACAAACAGAGAAAAAATCAATTTCCAACAATGGATCATCATCAAAGTCACAATAATCACTTTGACAACAAACAAACAAACAAGCAAGATAAGATTCTGGAACAAAAATTTGATGCGATATGGTGATGTTGATGATAATGGTGTTAATGATAATGTCTACCAACACACACACACAGAAGGATTGCTATGTTTTTATTGAAATTTTTTTCATTTTCAATTTTAAACTTTCAACCAAGAAAATATAGAATGCTAGATTCTAGATTTGTTGTCGTCATCGTAACCAATTTTGAAAAAACAAAAACATTTGGATCACTTTTTTCACTGGCTATTTTTTCTCAAACAAATTCTTTGATATTCTATGGTTGACAACAACAACAACAACAATGATGATGAGCGAAAAAAGTGTCAAAAAAAAAATATTCTTATCGAACAAACAACTGGACGAATTTCAGATTTGTCGATTGTTTTAATAAAATTTTTGTTTTCTCTTCTTTTGTAACAATCTTTTTTTTTCGCAATTAGATTGGATTCTCAAGTTTTTCAGTGGATTTTTTCTTCTCAAAACGATGATGAACCAAAAAAAAAATACCACATATGATCATCATTGAAACAAACGAACAAAACTTCAAAACTGCAAAATGTTTATTTATTTATCTGTTCCAAAATATTAGATGTCTGGTGTGTGTGTGTGTATCATCATTTTGAAATTTTTTTTTTAAAAATTTTTAAAGAGAAAAAATTAATGAAATGACAACAGAGTTGCAATTTTTCTCCAGAGTTTGGTTTGGTTGTTCCATCAATCCCCCAGTTCTGGCTTTATTTGTTTCTTTATGAGTATAGAAAGAGAAAAAAAAATTTGATTTCATTTTCTTTTTACATCTTTTTTTTACTGTTTGTTTGTTTGTTTGTTTCAAAATAAAAAAAAATGAAAACATTTACGCTTTTACAATAAAATAACAAATGTTTTTTCGCTAGTTTATTATATTCTCTTGTTCCAAAGAAAGAAAATAACGATGAACGAATGAAAAAAGATTAAATTTTTTCTTCTTTTTTGGAGTGATTTTAAGCCTAAAATCCATCCAACAACAACTAAAATAAAAATAAAAATACAGTGTGTGTGTGGATTTGTTTTTTGTTTTTTGTTTCAATTTCAATTCCAACTTGATCAAACTGGAAATTGTTTTTTTCGTTTTCTCAAGAAAAAAACACTTGATATTTGAAACAAAAAACAGTAAAACGTAAATACCAAATGGTTGTTTTTGTTTCGGATGAACTTGATTTTCTCATTGCTCTCTCCCTTTTACTTATTTTTTACGACATTTTTACTGAAATTCGTTTATAAAAAACCAGTACCATTTATAAAATAATTATCTGTATCCACTGTGTGTTTACCAAAAAATGTTTCTTTTTTTCATTCATTCATTTTCACTATTTTATGATAAATCCTATTTAATTGTAAATCACATCATCATTATCATTATTATTACTAAATGACAATTATTTATCTATTATAATAATGATTTATTGAGAAAAAAAAAGTGTCATTTACACACTCACAAACAAACAAACAAACACCTATATATGTTTTATCCTCATTTTTTTGAAATTTTCTAATTCGTTTTTCTAATTCCAAACTCGTTAATAGGTTTATCGAAAATCCATTGCTGCGTTTTTTTATGGAAGGAAACTTGCGAATGAATCGATTTTACATACATACATACGATGCGTGAGATGGATTCTTACGAAAATGTGATACGATAATAATAATGATTATTTTCCAAAAACATGTTTGTTGTAATCCAACAACAACAACAACACTGAAACGAACCAAAAGATCATCATTGAAAAATTGTTAGTTTCTTTCAAAAAAAAGACTGACCATTATTATTGCTGTTTGTCTATTTTGTATTTGTAATTCTTTCTTGCGTCAAAATTCCTGATAATGTGATGTGAACGAAAAAAATAAAAAATTCCAAAATGATAATGGCATTTCGTTTTGTTTATTTATCTTTTGAAAATATATTTTAGATTTTCATTTCAAGATAGTTAGACAGACAGACATTCACATTACAATCATATCATCATCATTTCAAACAAATTTTTTTTTACTTTCAAAATCCAAATTATTTGGAAATTCAAATCAAAAAAAAAGAAGAAAACTTCAAAATTGGATGCTCATCTTTTTTTTTACCTGGCCATATTTGTGTTTTGGATTAATGTTAACGCGCCAAATGATTTTATTTTATTTATTTTATTTTTTTTTTTTGTCGTGTTTTGAAAAACCGAATCAATGATAGAATCTGTAAATATCCCAAAAATAACAAAAATAACCCAGCAAACCGATCATGGTTATGCGCTTGATTTTGATCATCATCCAAATTCTTCAATCTAAACGCAGACTCAATCGTATTAACTTACGCTGTATGATTGCGCATACACACACACACACACAGAATCTTCTTCTAAAACGTATTTTTAAAAATGGAATGTGTAGTAGGAATCAGTGATAGAAAGAAAAAAAAAGCTTCTGTACAACAACCAAAAAAAAAAAATAATAATAATAATGATAATGGTTATGTATGAGAAAGAGTAGGAAAACAGAGAGAAAGAATATACAGAAACGGGATTCCAGAAAAAAAAACTTTTCCCTGATCATCATCATCATCGTTGTCGTTTTGCTTGGTAGTCTTCATTTATCCGTCAAACTTTGAGATAGATACCCACACACAAATGCACAACAACAACAGAAAAAAAATGATTCTTGAATGATTCTATAATCATAATCATTATTATCATTGAATACAATGGCAAATTGATAGGTTCTTCTTCAGCGTTTTTCTTCAGCATTTTTTCTCACACAAGCGTTTTTCTTTTTCTCTAGTCTTTTTTTCGGATTGTTATCCATCCATCTATCTATCTAATATCTAATATCTGCAACCAAGAAAAAAAACAACAACATTTTTTTCCACCAATTGTTTTGTTTTTCTCTTACCAATCTCGTGTCAATTGTCGTGTTTTTGCTTATTGCTTGTTTTTTTGTTTTTTTTTTTGGTGATTCGTGTTGTTTGTTTTGTTCGGTGTGATTCCGTATGATCAATTTTCATTCATTCTCCATGTTTGTTTGTTTGTTATGTAAGTTACACAACATGATTCTTAATGTTTGATTGTTTTTGTTGTTGTTATTATTGATGCGGATTCTTTCTCACCGATGATAACACACACAGGCAAACAAACCAAAACAACAACCAAAATCATCGTGTTTTTACGATTCTGATTTCAGGTAAACAAAAATGTAATAAGATTCTTTCATCAATCAATCAATCAATTTTATTCAATATTTTGCTATTCTGCTACTACTATTGTGTGAAACAAATAAACTTGATCATCATCCACATCATCAACAAAACAGCGAATAAGATCGATTAAGTTTTTGATGTTAGTCTTTTTTGCATCTTTCTCTCTCTCATCTGCAGATACCAAAAATGTAAGTGTAAGAAATTTTTTTACCCAGTTCGAATATATATCCATCCAAGGAAAGGAGAAACAAAAATTCATCATGCATCATTTCTCATCGATTTTTTGATTTTCTATTTTCACTTTTTTTTCACTTCTTTCCCAAGTTTATTCAAACATCGTTTATAATCTCATGCATCAGATTTTTTTTTCTGTTTTTGTTTTGTTTGTCACATATGTTCACCTGGGATAGTTTGAAAAAAAAGGTGCAAATAGTTGTTACCTTTTTTATTTGGAAAATTGATTTTTTGTTGATTTTCGGCGACAACCAACCAACAAACGAAAAACCTACGGAAAATTTATTAATATAGCTTCGGAGAAAAAACAACATTATTATCATTATTTTTATCAGCAACAAAAAAAAACAACAACAAAAGCGACAAACACATATATCCTTTATTCGATAAAATGAATGGTTTTGTAATCGATTTATTTTGTAATAGTAACGATAATGGTTTTCTTTTCTTTAAAAAAAAAAAAAATAAAACCTCCCGAATGAATGTGTAATTAATGTCAACATTGTTTTATTTTTCTGGTTGTTTTGGTTGTTTATAATTGATTATACAATGGGTGTTAATTTGATATATTTTTTTCGGGTAATTTTTAATGATTTTATTTATTTTGTAACTGGCCAACTATAAATAGTAACAGAAAAAAAAACAATAAAGTAAAATTTCAAATGATTATAAATTATAAGAAGGAAATTATATTTTTTTTATATAATGAAAATTATAAACAAAATTAATTTGATCATAAATTTCCTCCATCTTTTAATTTTAATTTTATTTAAAAAAAAAAATGTTGATAAAATTTTTTGGTGTTAAACAATTTTCCCAATAATAAACAAACTGTGTGTAAAAGACATTGATATATTTATTCCGTTATAATGATGATGTTTTTTGCTTGTATGTCGACCTTTTTGTTGTTGTTGTTGTTGTTGATTATTGATGAAAAAGATCATATTCATTCATTCATATGTGTGTGCGGTTGATGAAAAATAAAACACCCAAATATAGAGCAACAACAACAACAACAACCAGAAAATGACAACATATTGAAATGATAAACAAAATGAATATATATTCTTGGCTAAAATGATGATGATGATGATGATATATATTGATTGAAAGACAATATCATGTGAACGAGAGAGAGAGAGAGAGAGAGAGAGAGAGAGAGAGAGAGAGAGAGAGAGATGAAAGGATATTGTCGATTATCATTATATGATGATGATGATGATGATGATGAACAAGACGAAAAAAAAACTCATTTATTATCCCAGAACAACAGCACTACCACAAGACTCGTTTTTTTAGGCTGCTCATCTTTTTATTCACATTTTTTTTCGTTCGTTGTTGGTTTTTCACTCTATATATATTTACACAATGAAAAAAAAGTCAATATAAAATTATCCCGAATATCAAAAAAAGCGGTAGGAAATATTTATCAAAAACAACAGGCATGTTTTTTTTTTTGTCTGACTCTACTTACCAGGAAGGAAATTGACGATGATGATGATGAATTTTTAGTTTTCAACAAAATTACTAAAAAAAATTTGTTTGTTACAAATTACAAATATAATTACAAAATGGAAAAGAAAAATCCTTATAACTAAGTAAATGTTTTTTTTTTTTTGGATGATGATCATTGATCATACCATAATGTATTGATTAAAAGCAAGCCAAACAGCTAATGTGTGTGTGTGTGTGTGTTCAAAACAATCCGGTTCTTTTTCCTAATGATAATGATAATGATGATGATGATTAAAGCTAAAGAATATAAGAAAATAAGAAAAAGAAGGGAAAAAAACATGAAATTCCTTGTCATTTACAGAAATTATTAAATTAAAGCCAATGAAAATCATCGTTGTCGTCGTCGACGACGACGACGACTATGATGATGATGTTTAAATAACGGAACATAATGAGAAAAAAATTATGGCATAGAAAGTGAAAGAAGAAGAAAGAAGAAAAATATGTGAATAAAGAATGGCTTCTAAAGCAGCCAACAACAACAACAACAAAAAGATCATATGAATTTTTTTTCATCATCATCATCATCTTCATTCATTTTCATTTCACTTTTTTCTTCTTCTTCGTTATTTAATATTTTATGACGACGCACCAACACACATACACAATGTAAATGAATTTGATCATCATCATTTGTTTAGTCGGTCGGTCGGTTGGTCGTTTGGTTAGCTTCAAATACACACACCCGCAAAAAAAAACACACCAATAACTGTCCCAGTCACTTGTACAATGTAAAATTTACCAGCAAAAAAAAAAAAAGAAAAAAAATGGGCAAAAAAAATCCCAGAATGACATCCAACTTATTCTGTGGATCTCTTTCTCTCTCTGTTTTTTTTTCTTCTTGCTGCATATGAATATGAAATGAATGGATTTTTCATTATAAATACTCCCATATCACCCACACACAAACATTGCATGCAAGAATTTTTTTTCATTCTTTCAATAAAAGTTTAACAAATTAAATTTTTCTTTTTCTTTTTTTCTTTGGTTGAAAAAAATTAATCATCAATTTTTATTATATAATGATAGTGGAGCAGCGAACAAACACTATACGTAGACTACGACAACTACGACAATAACCTAAATGAAATGATAGCATCGATGAATTTTTCCCCCTTTTTTTCTTTCTTCCAAAAGAGGGGAAACAAATATATATCCAATAATGGCGACGATATTTTAAATATATTTTTTTTTTCGTTGTTGAAAAATGCATTACAGTGAAGCCAACATTTACTTACATTGTTCATCTACGTGTGTCATGTGAGTGTTTTTTGAAAGAAAAGAATTAGTAAAGAAATAGGCAAACAAAAACGATTAAAAAAAAATTTCGGTCTGGTTGTGAATTTTAAAAGAATTTGATCAGGAATTTTCTTCCCCCGTTTTTCTCTTGTTTTCTCAAACAATTTACTTTCAGTGAAGAAAAAAAAGACGAAAATTACTTAATCTTTTTTTTGCAGTTTTCTTATTGATGATTAGTTTTTTGTTTTTCTTTTTTTCTTCCTCAAAAAACATTAACAACATTAAAAACACTAAAACCGCTTCTGTCAATGTCATTATCATCATTACTGAAAGAAAAGAAAAAAAAAGTGAAAAAAAACGTAAACGAAAACGAATTCTATTATTAAAACATTATTGTTATTATTATCAAAGCACCTTGGTAAAAAACAAAAAACAAAAAAAAATGGAAGCCAATTACTTTGATATTTCATATTTCCCCCCATCAACTGTCACTGTCACTGTCACTGTGTGTGTGTGTTTGTATACGTTTGTTCATTTGCCAAACCCAATTTTTTCACATTATTAATAATTGATTCTTCAATTATAAATTATTTTTTAAAAGCCAGCAACAAAAAGAATAAACGTAAACGTAAAACGTGAATATTATTATTATTGTCGTGTGTTTGTTGTTGTTGTTGTCCTTTTTTTTTCGATTTTCATTCATTTTGAGAAAATGACTTTTGCTTGCTTTCTTTTCTTCCTTTTGCTTTTCTTTCTTTGTAAAATGTATTAATCAAGCTAAAATCCATTAAAAAATTTCTTTCCTTCTTTCTTTATTTCTTGCTTTCTTTGATGAAATGATCATAAATAAATCGATTTATAGTCAAAATTATCGATTATTACGATTATTATGATTATTATGATTATTGGTCTTGACTTTGAAACAAGAAATTATAAAAACTCAA
Source organism: Dermatophagoides pteronyssinus (assembly GCF_027571235.1). NCBI lineage: Eukaryota > Metazoa > Arthropoda > Arachnida > Sarcoptiformes > Pyroglyphidae > Dermatophagoides > Dermatophagoides pteronyssinus. Next base: position 980,161 of record NW_027461530.1, read on the forward strand.
TAATATTATGTAGCAAATGTCGATGATGATTATGATGATTATGATTGTTTCAATAAACGAAAAACAAAATGAAAAACAATAACAAATGGATATAGACTATAGTGTGGATATAGGCGTTTTGGAAAATGGAAAACTAAACTAAAAATAAAATCAAAATGATTGGAATTCATTTTGATTCATTTTTCGTTTGAAAAAACTTAGACAACAGAAAAAAAGTGTCTAAAAGTTTTTTCCTTTCTTTCTTCTTAACTTTCTTGGCTTTTGGTTATGATTATCATTATTGATGATGATGATGATGATAGTCTGTTATTATTATCATCGATTCAAGAAAGAGAAGGAAAGAAAGGGGAAATAAACAAAAGAATAACGGGTAAAAAGACAAAGGGAAAACAACGCAAGGGAAATCACTTGCTTCAATCAATAATATATACCTATTTTTGTCCATTTTGTGTGTTTGGTCACAATCATTTTGCTGCTTTACTTTTTGCTTGCTTTTTCCCTGTTTGTTTCGTTTCAATTCATCTTATTTATATATTACATAAGTGGTAGTTAGTTAGTTTTTCTCTTGCCAAAAAAAAACTGAAAAAACTGAAAGTCCACTGGAACAAAAAAAAACGGTTTGCCATTATCTTTATTATTATTGTTTGGATAGCTTTTTTAGGAGCAAGTCTGTGCTGGTTGCTTTGTTTTCTTCAGTTTAGTTTCATTTTCGAGTGAGTGAGAAATAGCAAAAAAAAAGTTGAAATTTAAAAATGAAAATGAAAAGCAATTTCCTGGATTGTTGCTTGGCTGGCTGGATGGTCGGTAGAATGAAGAAAAAAAATGAATTCTGTAACTGAAATTCTGTTACTTACTTATGTGATGTGTTGATTTGGTGTTGGTGTTTTTCACATCTGCAAAAATCTTTCTAATTTTTTTCGACTTTCGAAGAAAACTTTTGAACAAAAATTCTAGTTACATTTTTCTTTAACAGAAAAGTTTCTCATTTCCTTTTTTGTTTCTTTCTTTCCTGGTTACATCCGTAAATATCTTCATCATTGAAACAAACAAACAAACGGTTGAACGAACGATTGAAACTAGAAAAAAAGCAGAAACAAAAACAAGTTAATTTTCAAGAAAAAGGTAAAAGGGTTTAAACAGAAGAACAACTGTAAAAAAAACTTGTAAGAAAAACAATATTTTCTAACCTTTTTTCACATTTGATTTGATCCAGATTTTCAAATTGAAAAACACATTGTATCCGATATTTCTAAATTCTTGTCGCAGTCGTCGTTTTCCCAATATTTCAATCAATTCAATTTTCTTTCAAATGTTTCCGTTCAATGTATAAATCCTATTTTTTCATTTTCAGTTAATAATCATTGAATTTGCTGTTGCTGTTGTCAAGAATTTCTCACTTTCTCTCTTTCCTTTCACACTCTTCGTATGTCTATGAATGTTTCTCATTTCCGAATTGAGATTGAAAAGTTCAATTGTGTTTCTTGTGTATCATTTTTCGTTTATTCACATTGTTTTTTTTTCGTTTCGTTGCCTATTTTGATATTTTATGCTAAAAGAAAGAATGAAGAAAATCTTATCGATTTAAGTTTGGGCTCAAAGGAATTTCATTTCGTTTTGTTTTCTGTTTTGTTTTTGTTTCAAGAATCAATCAAACCAAATGTTGTTGTTGTTGATTGAATGTGTTTTGAATTCGCAATGATTTTTTTTGTTTTGTTTCTCTCTTCTGTTACATATCACTTTCATTTATTTATTTAAAGTTATTTTTTTTGTTCTCCATATTGAAAATATTTGGCTATTTTCACTTGTGTTTGGTCTCTATTTGAGTGGTGTTTGTGTTGAACAATCGATACGTGATGATGATGATGATGAAATCAATTTTTTTGTTTTGTTTGTATGTTTGAATTTGATATTCTCTTGCTCCAGGAAAAAGCAAAAAGTTTTTCAGTCTTCATCAGTATTTTCATCTATAGTCAAAAAAAATGAAGATAAAAATAAACGATTACGATTGAACAAACAGACCAAAAGAGTGAGAGAAAAGTTCAATTTCATCAAGTTTATTCTGTATTTTTGGATATTTTTTCTGGATTTGACCAAAATTTTCCCTTTTGTTTTTTGGTAATGATTTCTGGATTGTTTTGCATTTTTTTGTTTTGCACTTTTGCTTTCTCTTGTAATTTGTAATTTGAATAAATTAAACTGTTGGAATGCAATTGTCAAAGTTTCCTTTATAATTTCATCATAATTTTAAAATATTTTTCTGTGTTGTTGTCGTCTCTTCACAGAACAAACATTCCTATGAATATATAGAGTGGAAAAAAAATTAAAATAAAAAAAAAAAATTCAACAAGAATTTTTTTGCTTTCGACTTGAAATGATAAACATTTTTTTGTTTTGTTGTTTTGTGCACCGAATAAATGAATGATGATGATGATTATCATCAACAACAAAACAAAACTAGTGCAAAGAATATTCTTGTTGTTTATCTTCCTTTTCATTCATTCATTCATTCATATTAATTGCTCTTTTATCATAGCAAAATTGGATATGAAAAGTTGATTACAAAATTCCAGAAATATCTTTTTTTTCCATATTTTTTTTTGTTTTGCATACCACACTGTTAAAAATGGTATGACTTTATAAGTTCATAAAGTGGAAGTGTGGACTTATAAGTTCACATTAGACCAAGTGAACATATAAACTCACTTTAAGGAATTGTGAGCTTATAACTTCACTTTAAGGAATTGTGAGCTTATAAGTCCACACTTCCACTTTATGAACTTATAACTTCACTTTAAGGAATTGTGAGCTTATAAACTCATACGAGAATGTTGTGAGTTTATAACTTCATACGAGAAAAAATGTGAGGTTTTTAAAATAAAAATAAAAACCCCTATACGCAAGCGTTTTTTTTTTGATTTAAAAAATCTTGATGCGCAAGTGAAATTAAATTGAATTATCGAAGTTTTTAATTATTTTTCATTTAAAGATATATTATTAATTATTATAATTATTAAACAAGGCTATTACTACAATTCAGCATTATGGACTGAAATATTGCATTTGAAATATTTCATTCACATTGCTGCTAGTGTGAAACCCCTATAATAGAAATTTATCAATAGAAATCGGCTCAGGAACATGAAAAGAGAACCCGACTTGGTTTTCATTGTTCTATCCATCTTTATAGATTATGACCTCGTGATCAAACGGACAAATAAAGTAAATTAGAATCTTTGCATTCATTCGACACTTGTCGGCATTGAAGTTGGGACAGATAGCAATCGACCATCCCCAACATAAATGTCATTCTTTCTCAATCTTAGCTTGATTCCGTGTTATTGTAGGTAGTGATAAAAAATACTTAAAACAAAACCAATGAGATTAGGAAAAAATATGGAACAAGTTAGACATAAACAACAATCATATTCAATGAGCAAACCTGATAACCAAACTTTGTAAGCGAACCACACTTAACAAAAATAATGAATAACAACTAATCGAACAGTAGTTTAAATAATCAAAACAGAACCCTAACAGCTAATTTCAATTACGAGGGCGCTCGTCGCCTCCACATGAATTCACAATTTTTCAAAAAAATTTTCCAAGTCCAAAAATCCAAATTTTTTTGAGTTTGTAATTTTAAAAAATAAAATAAAATCAAAATTGTGATTTTATAACTTCACTTTAAGAAATTGTGAACTTATAAACTCATACGAAAAACATTATGAGTTTTTAATTTATAAAAAATAAAATAAAATCCAAAATTCGAATTTTTAAAGTCATACGAAAAACGTTGTGATTTTATAACTTCACTTTAAGGAATTATGAACTTATAAACTCATACGAAAAACCATGTGAGTTTATAACTCCATTCGAAAAACATTATGAGTTTTTAATTTAAAAAAAATAAAATTAAATCCAAAATTCGAATTTTTAAACTCATACGAAAAACGTTGTGATTTTATAACTCCATACGAAAAATATTGTGAGCTTATAAACTCATATGAAAAACCATGTGAGTTTATAAGTCCATCCGAAAAAACATTATGAGTTTTTAATTACAAATAAAATCCAAAATTCGAATTTTTAAACTCATGCGAAAAATGTTGTGAGCTTATAACTTCATACGAGAAATAATGTGAGTTTATAACTTCATACGAGAAAAAATGTGAACTTATAAGTCCACACTTCCACTTTATGAACTTATAAAGTCATACCATTTTTAACAGTGCATTAAAGTTTGAAATCAAACATCCACAAAAATGAAGATGGACATGAAATTCCAAAAGAAAAAACAAAACAAATTTTCATTTTTTCCACTTTTTTTTGTCATGAAAAAACAAACAAATGATATCTGTCTTGATGTTGTTATCGTGAATCTAATCATCCACAAACGATAAAGGTCATATCTTTAATGTTTGTTTTTCATGTAAATTATCAATGAATAAACACAAAAAGGAAATCTTTATCAATAATCGTATGAAAAGAAGAAGAAGAAGAAAATTGTAAGAAAGAATCGTTTTTAGTATTATTGAAAGAAGAAGAAAAAAAATCTAAATTGAATTATTCTACTCGTTTTTTTTCCGCATATCATTATTATTAATTTTATTCCCGTTATTCTCTGTTATGAAGAAGTAAAGAAGAAGAAGAACAGAATCCATATTTTTTCCCATAGAATAAATCATAATTCAGTGTGTGTTTTGTGTGGTTGCAATCGAAAAACAATAGACTTACTTGTTGGCCATATGATTCAGGCAAACAATATTGACTGAGATTTTAAATTTCTTTTTGAAAAAAAACCTGATAATAAAATTATCAAGACCGGTTTTGAGTGTTAAAAATGGAAAAAAAGTGCTCGAGGGTTTGTTTCGATTTGATTTCGCTTTCGTTTCGTTTTTTTTTTTCTACAATTTTAAACAATTTGAAATAAGTTTTCCTTTTGCTTTTCTTTTCCGATTCTCAATATTCTAATAAAGAAAGAATTGTGGATCGAGAAAAAAAGCCAAAACGAAAAACGAATGAAAATGGTTTGGTTTACCCAAATTCACACTCATAACATATATATGAATTATGTATGTGATTTTACGGCCATAATCATAATCATAATGGAAAATGATTCTTAACGAAATGATGTGGAAAGGAATTTGCATCAATTTTTTTCCGTTGTTGTTGATGATAATTTGCCACTTGTTGTTATTGCTGTAACAAATTGATTTGGTCAGGCTTAATTGTTTATTTTTTTCCTGTGTTTAAAATTCAGAAATTCTTTCCATTTCTGATCATCATCATTCATAATCCTCTAATCCGATAATTAAATTTGTTTATCATCATTTTTTCTCTCAATTATTGATCTCATCATGTTTTTTGGTAATCCTGATGATGATGATGATTACACAATTAATTATAATAATCTACTGGATAGACAAGACCAACAACAGCAAAACTGATAAAACTTTACCTCGTTAAATATGAATTTAATTTCATCGTTGACTTGAATTTGTTATCTGATAATTGATTCTATGGGAGAAAAATGAAAAAAGATCCTATTAACTTTTTTTCATCTGGTTCGGATGTTCTGGTGAAAGGTGTACAAAGAAGGAGAGAGTGTTGAAAAGTTTGAAAGAAGAAGAAAAAAACATTCATTTTAATCACGCTTGTCAATCAATCAAACAAAAAAAGAAAAAAAAACAAGAAAAATTATTATTATAATCATCAGGATCGTTGTTCATTCTCTCTTTCACTCGGATCTCATTATATAATATTCATCATCATCTTTTTACTCACTTTACACTTTTTATATATTTAGCATCTTCTTCTTTTTTTTCTTCTCTCGGCTTCAAATTTTATTCAATTATATGAATGAATGAATGAAAGCTATTGTTATCACATGAGTCAAGGGCATCCATCATCAATTCAATTATCATCATCCTCATGGATTTTTTTCTTCCTACAAAATGTTTTTTTTCTCCAAATTCTTAACATTGGTTTCTAACCGAAAACAAAAAGCAGAAACAACCAGAAACCAGAAAAGACAGAAAAATGAATGCAAAATATAATTTATTATTATTATTCTATTGTCTTTCATTTGATTTTTTCTTCCTCTCTCTCCTTTCTTTCTCTCTATTTTCGCTGTTTTATTGTCCAAATTTTATTACAATTACATATCATCATAATAATAATAAATATTCATTATTCAAAAGGGTTAAAATTTCATAAGTACAGAAGCCATTGTGCGTGCGTGTGATGGGCATATTCTTATCCGTTTTTTTCTTTCGGTTCATCTTGGTTGAACAATGAAATTAAATAGACACACAACAAAGACGACGACGACGACAAGAAAATAAACTTAATTAAAGTGATGATGAACAATATATTAAAAACGAAATGGACAAGCATCAGCATCAGATGATGAATCTTTATTGCGTAAAATAAAATAAAATAAAATTTTTCTTTCTATGAGGGGGGACACAAGAAAAAAAAAGTAAGCAACAAAAACAGTATGGTTTTTTTTTCTTTTTGCAAATAGGATGTGTAAATGAATGAATTGGATTGGATAGAAAAACTATATGACTTTTATAAAGAAAGAATGTAATCAAGCGGAAATGTCAACCAAATGATTTTACTCTCTTCACTTCTTTTTCTTTTTTTCTGCTGTTTTTCACAACAGAATTGTTTGTTCATTTAGTGAGTGAGTGAGTGAGAGAGAGAGTTTTATATGATTCTCTCTCTCTCTCATTAATATAACATTTTCTTCTTGTTATTTTTGTTCATCTTTAATGTTGTTAATGTTAATGTTAATGTTAATGTTGTTTGTTTGTTTGTTTGTTTTTCTTTTTTTTTTTTTTTTTGATCAAACAGTAAATTCGGTTAATACGATTCAGTTATTATTTGATGTGTCCGAGATTTTTATTTTTCGGTTGTTACATTTGTTGTTTGTTGTTGTTGTTCATCATTAAAGTTTCGAAATGTTTAACATTATTATCTTGTGTAACAACAACAACAACAACAACAACAAGAAAAACTGCTGCTAATATTAATTGCTTTTGAAGTAGAAATAGAAAGAAAAGAAAAAAGGCAATAATAATATTGTCGGTATATCGAAATGAATGTTTTTATTGAAAAATAATAATGATAATAATTGATGAATGTCATTGAATTTTCATTTTCTTGTTCATTGAATTCTTGAAAAATCTTAATATTTGCTTGAATAAATATCAAATCTGTTTTCTATCATCATTGCAAAAATGTCACAATCAAATTCTTAATTTTAATCATTATCATCTCCTCCGGGTTGATGTCAATGAGTTGATGGGAAAAAAACCAAAGAAGAAGAAGAAGAAGATCAAAAGCAAAATCAAATTAATAATAATAAAATTGTGACCATATTGATTCAATCAAACAACAACAAGCAAAATGACAACCTATATTTATTTTATTTTTTGGTTTGATTTGTTGTTGTTGTTGTTGTTTTGGTTGAAATGCCGGATTTGATCGGCAGAAACTTTTTCCCTGGTTTTTTTCTATCATTTTGGAACATGATTTCCTCTATTTTTTTTAGGTCAAATTTACCCGACTAGATTAGATAAAAACACACACACACACACACACACACACAAGCACAGACAAACGAACAAACATTCAATTTATCTGAAATTGAATCTCTCTATATTCAATTCATTTATCCAGTCATCAATACAGCTATCAAAGTTATCATCGATTAAGATATTTATGTATGTTCAACAGCAGTAGAAACAGTGAAACAATAATAAAAAAAGTAGCCATTAAACAACGAAAATATCAGCAAAAAAAATATATGCAATAACGAGACAAACAAGAAATTAACAATAATCTTATCTAACTGTAGATCTCTATATATCTATTTAAAGACTTCAAACAAAAAAAACATTCCACTATGAATAGAATCCAATACAGAATAAAACAGAAACGAAAAAACAAAAAAATATGTCTACAGAATACATAAACGTTAATTATAAACAGAAGCTTAATAATAATAATAGTATGGTTGTCGTTTTCATTTTTTGGGTCTTTGTAATCGAAAGAATGTTTTTTTTCCCGCCTTGTTGTTGTTTATGTTGTCGTAGCCACGGAATTGCATTTGATGCAGAAAAAATCTTGTCTTGAAAATGTTGATGAGAATTTTTGAAATAAAGAAAGAAACATTGAACGAATGCAAAGAAGAAAAGATTCTTTCTTTTTTGCATCTGTATTCATAAATTGTTGTTGATCCATCGTTTATTGTCGTAAGGCATTTATGGTGATTAGATTTTTTTTCTGGATATATGGCTGGGGCTCAGTTCGTCATCTTCATCTTCATCTTCTTCGTTTTCACCCAAAAAAGAAAGAAAAAAAGAAATCCAAACACAAACACACCAGCAATAGAAATGTTTTTGAAACAAAAAATAATAATAATCATAATCATTATTACATTAAAGCTTTCTTGCTTTGAAATTCTTTTATTTTCTTTCAGTTTTGTCATGACTCTTTTTCTATATTTTTTAAAGGTTTTTTTCTTTTCCATTCTTTTTTCGATCTATAAATGTATCATTATTATTATCCAGAATGTTATGAATAATAATAATAATAATTTTTAAGCAAACAAACAAACAAACTATACATATTTTGTTCTTTTTTGAATTATATAATAATAATCATCATCATATGATTATGGTGATGTGAATGTTATATTATACTGTACACAGTGAATGAATGAAAATATAATGATTATGATGATGATGTAAATTCATGGATAATGTTTTTTTGTTGTTGTCGTTGATGATGATCTTTTTTTTCCCATTCATACATTGTTTCTGGTTTGGTTTTTTTCTGGTTTTGGAAATTCGATGAACGATCAAATTTCGTGATTAAACTACCACCCAAACTAACAAAACTGATACAATTCAATGTGAGAGAGAGAGAGTGAAATTTGGTTTTTGGTTTCTTTCGATATAATGATTCTATAGAATAATTTTATTTTATTGTAAAATGAAAAATTTCTCTCATCTCTTTCACTCTCAACTGATATATTTTATAAAAATAACCCATTTTTTTCATTTGTCATCATTTTCTATATTCATTCATATATTTATACAGATTACATTTCCCTATAGAATTATTTCAAGCAAATTAAAAGTTTTTGTTTTCAACTCTCTCTCTCTCTCTATCTTTGTATTGCCTCATTATTATCATCAATTTATTGTTGTTGTTGTTGTTCATGGTAGACAAGTTAGTGTTGAAGTTGGTTGGTTGGTTAGAAAAAAAGGATAATTTTTATTTTTTGAAAAATGTATCGAATGAATCAACAAATATTATCTTATTATCTAATAAATATTATTATTATAAATATAGACTGAACCATATAAATAGCAAGCAATTTATTAATGAAATTCATAAATTTTTATACTGTTTTTCATTTGAAAAAATAAAAAATAAATTTCTTGTTTGAAACGACAAAAGAATATTTTGAAAAATAAAATAAAATTTTTAATTTATGATTTTTCATTCAAGTTTTGGTTTAGTTATATGTTCGGATGTTATATGATAATAAAAATATCTGTTTTTCAATTTCAAATCATGATTTTTTGATATTTTCAATACACAATTGAGGATGATGATTGGGGTAAACCATCGATTATTTCGGTGCCCATGGATAACCCAACTGAACGATGTAAATGGAATTTATGGCTTTGAAAATTGCGCACTTGTAACTTGTAATGATGATGATGAAAACATCAAAGTATAATGAGAATATGGTTTTCATTCTCTCTTTGTTCAACTTTTTTATTATTATTATTTGTCATTAGAAGAAAAGTTATTTTTGCATACTTTATTTATCTATTTTTTTCGGTGTTTGTTTTATAGAAAAAAAATAAAAGTTTTCACTTGAATTTCTTTTTTCCCAAAAACCAAACCAAACCAAACCATAATATTCAATTTTTTTTGAATTTAAAATAAAAGATTTTTTTTCCCCAAAAAAAAACAAATTCTGGTTTATGTTGAAAAATTGACAAACTTTTTTTTTGTTGTTGTTGTTGTCTCTTGACTATATATAGAGAAAATGAAAATGAATGATTAGCTTTGATTGAAGAAAACATAAAGCCAAAACCCTTCAATGTTGTCTTCACCGTAATGCATTTTCTCTATTTTTATATGTTTAAAAATTTTATTTTGCACAATAATGATGGATGTATTTCATGTTTTGTTTTGTTATTCTTTTGCAACACACTATATGACATCATCATGTCTGTGTGAGAGAGGGAAAGATTTCCTTGGAATTGAATCAATCCTTTTGTTGTTGTTGTTGTTGTTGATCAACAACAATAAGTTCATAGATTCAATGTTGTTCATTATTATCTAAACTAACCTAGCCTAACTAACTGACTAACTAACTAAATAACTAAACCAAAGAAATAAACAAAGTAAAGTGAAAAAGAAGAGAGAGAGAACAAAAAAAAATTTGTAGAGAAATCCAAACAAAGTTTGTCTCTCTATGTAGTTAGTTTTCTCTCTCTCTCTCTATTCTATTACATTCTATTTTGCAAAATGTAACGAAACAAACAAGCGAAAAAAAACCTTAAACACAATGGACAGATAGTTTGTTATTATTATTATTATTATTTTGTCTAATTCAGGATATGTTTTTTTTTCATTTACCAAGCAAGAAAAGAAAAAAAAACATTTTATTCATTCATTCATTCATTCATTCATTCAGTGTGTGTATGAGAAACCGGAATATAAATACTGGAAAACATTTGAAAATTTTTTGTTGTCGTCGTCGTTTGCTTTTTTTCTTCTTTCTTCTTTCTGGATTGGATGTGATCGACACATGTATATAAAATCGATCGATCGATCTCTTTATTATCATCATCAACAACATTTTATCCATCTCTCTCTCTCTCTCCCTTGTCACAACACTGCTACCACCACCATCCCCACCATTACTTACTTACTATAAAATCAATAATTGAATGAAATGAATGATAATTTTTTTTCAACAACAACAACAACAACAACAAAAAATATATACAAAAAAACCTCATAGAATTTATTAGTAAATAGAGCAGAAATTAAAGGAATTTAAATTTTTTCTTTTCTTTTCTTTCTTTCATCATCATCATTCTATGGTTTTTATTCTTCTTCTTTTTTTTCACAACACACAATCGATGATGATGATCATCAATCTTTTCATTTTCATTTTCGGTTCATGTTTCCTCCAACTCGTTGTTGTTGTTTAGTCGTATTTTTCTTCTTCGTCTTCCGACAATCTATTCTTGTTCATTATCTATCCATCTATCAACAATGATGATCATCATTGAATGAATGAATGAATCGAAAACATTGAACAAAATTACCAAGAAAAAACTATATGGATCTATATTTTTGTTGTTGTTGTTTTTCAAGCAAGATTTTCATTATTTTGTTTGAAACAAAATGAATTTTGAATGGATGTTTTTTTCTTTTTAAAAAAAATATTGATCCAAATATGATCCATATGAGAATTGGTTTCTTTTATTTTTTTTGGGATAAATTGAAACATCAATATTCAAGTTGATTCTCAAGATTCTTGTTTTTTGCAATTGTTTTTTTTTGGTTGGTTAACTAACTAAGTCCATAGTGATGGTTGGTAGTATTTAGTTGATCCAATGTTGTTCAGTTTTTAAAATAAGTTTATATATCACTTTTACATCAAAAAAAAAGATTTGATGTTTTTTTTTTAGTTTTAATTTAATTAAACAAAAAACATAGATTTATCTTCTCTCTCTCTTCTCTCTCTATCTCTTCTATATCATTTTTATGCTTGTCGTTTGTTGTTCAAAGTCAATGATGATGATGATGATGATGTTCAATGATCTGGATTATGTTTTCCCGTTTTTTCTTTTTTCTATCTTCATTACATCACACATCTTACAGCATGAAGAAAAAGATTGAACCAAGAAGAAGAAAAATCTATAGATACGAAAGAATAATGATAGGAAGTATAGAATAATTCACATTAACTTTTTCTCCGTTCGTTTCTCTCTGTGTAATAAGTTTTCAGTCAAAAACAAAAAATAAGAATATAAAAAAACTGCTAAAGAATCTTCATCAATAAAAAAAAAGAAGAAAAAATCTTTCCAAGATATCAATGATGTAGCTATGTATTTTCATTTGTCCTTATATTTTTGAAAATGATGTAATAAAAAAAAAAATTTAGAATCTGAACAAAGTGAACAACATTGGACAACATTTTGTAATAAATTTTCTACATACAGAGAGAAATCCCGTAATAAAGTTTTCTGCTTGTGATGTGATCATCATTTTAGAATACAAAATAAAATCTGACAATTCTTTACGATTCCAGCAACAACAACGAAAAGAGAAAGAAGAAGAAGATTGAATACTTGAAGAATCAATAGCAAGACAAAATGAAAATTCATTGGATATTTATTTGTCAGAAAAGAAAAAGAAAAAATTCATTTTAATCATTCAATGGATTTGATCAATCAATTGATTTTTCTTCTTTTGCTTGCTTGCTTGATGAGATGAAAATGTACACAGCTTCAGGCAAATATTGTCTGTATGAATGGATGCGAAAATGTCAAATATATCATCATCATCATTGTGTTTACACGATCAAATTGATGATCAGGATGATGGTCGGTTGGTTGGTTGGTTTTTTCAAAACTGTAAAAAAAAATTATAGTGAGAAAATATCAGGCGTTCTGGATCCATCCAACCAGACATTATTATTGGAACAACAAAAAAAATGTTTGAGCGAAAAAAAACTATCGAATCATTCAATGTTGAAATTTTCCCATTTTGAAAATGAAACAACAAAAACGACGACAACGATGATGATGATGATACTAATACTTTTTCATTATCAAAACTAGCAGAAAAAAAATACAAACCAACAGAAAAAATGACTCTTGGGAGAAAATTTTTTTGGTCGTTTCTTTTCGTTTCTTTTTCTCTTACACACACACACACAAACACAGATAGCAAATAGTTAATGAAAATAGAAAACAATTAAGTCAGAATCCAGAATAAAATTGCAATCCATTAAAATATACAGTTCATTGATACATTTGGCTGAAAAGTATCAATGAATAGAAAAAGACTAAAATGAATCCAACTTGTGAAAGTTTTTTTTTTTGTTTTTGGTGAGAAAAAATTTGTCAAATTCTTTCCTTTTTTCACTGAATTTTATCAATTCATTCCCTTATTCATGATTGAATTTTACATTCATTCATTGGTGAATAGCAAATCATCGTCATAGTGGTGGTGGTGGCCATCAAAATCATTTTCCACATTCAAATAATTCAATTACAGTGTTTGTTTGTTTGTTTCGAAATGATGACGAAAGTAAAGTAAAATCTTTTGAATTCGAAGACAACTAATACATACATACTGAACATTCGTTAATTCATTTATTCAATTTATTATATGAACACTTTTTTGTTTCTGTTTTTTTGGGTAAACGTAATTAATTATCTGAAAATCAAATTGGAAATCAGTTTTTTTTGGATTCGTTTTTTTGCAATCGCTCTCTATCTATTCGCTTTTATCATTGAATTTTGTTTTTTTTCTCTTCGAACGAATGCATATGATGTTTGTTTCTCTCGTTTGCTTGTTTGCATATATTTTACTAAATAGATCAAACAAGAACAAGAAGAACTAAAAAGAAAGAAAAAATATCCAAATTAACTAATCAAATGATTTGCTGTTTATTCGATTGCTGTTTTTTTCGGGGTTGATTTGTGTGTGGGAGATAGAATTAACAAAAAACAAGCATTCATAATGATGCTTAAGGCTTTGGAAAACTTTTTTTTTTTTGTTTTGTTTTCATTTTCAATTATGTAAAAAGGTTAATTTTTCAGTAGTAAAACAAAAAATTAATTTTCAAAGATTAAAGCCATATCCAATGTGTGTAAAAAAGCAAACAAACTATGAATCTGATGAAATTTCATATAGAAAAATTCTTCTTTTTTTTTGATTGAAAAAATGCAAATTGACAGCTTTTATGTCTGTTTGGATTTGAGCTTACGAAAAACAACAACAGCAACAGCAAACAAATATTTATGATTTTCTTCTTCTTGAAAAATTTGCTTTTAGCTTATTGACATTTATTATATATTTGGATATTGAAAATGTCAATCAAATAACGTTTTTTCTTCCGGCTTTCGTGGAAATTATTTCACAGTTGATATGCTGATGATCTATAATCACATCCACCACATCAATATTGATAATTGAATATTTTTTCACCATCATAAACAGGCAACAGCAACAGCATTATCGATATATTGGATTCATTTCAATTAAATTAAAATCAATCATTATTAACACCAGGGCAAAGTCAAAAAAAAAAAAAATAAATTTGGTGATTCTTCATTCATCCGATTCAAATTCAGTACATTTGATCTTAATTCATTTCATTTCATTTCAAATCTTAGTGCATCAATGTTGTTGTTTGTTGTTTGTTTGTTCATTAAAATCTATGAACGATAAACGAAGAAGAAGAAAATTAAATTATGATTTAAACCCATGATGTATAAACAACGACGACGACAGCAGATGAAGAAAACTCAATATATATTGAATTGGTGGGTGGTGAACCATCCAAAAAAAAAGAAAAACCCGTCAATCTTGAATATGAAATTGATATATATTTTTTCCATTTGTTTCTATTCTTTGTTTTGAATGTAAATATTGAAAAAAAATAACTGATTGAATGAATGAATGAATGAATGAATGAATGGCTTCCAATGGAACAGCAGCATTATAAGAAAATTTTTCATACCGAAATTATAAATGCTAAAGAAATTGGCTTTTTTCGGTTCAATTATCAGGCAATATTGCATATTCATCATCATTATTTGATGGAAAAAACCAACAGCCAGCACATGTTTCCAATATTTTTGACAAAAATTGAATTTTAAATTATTATTCTGATGATGATGACGATGATTACAGATATTGTATTTCCATCATTTGATAACAAACAAAGACAGCAGCAAAAATCTTTTCCCATTGATATTCTAAATAAGCAAATTTTTATTAAAATTTTTCATTTTTTCATTTTTCTTGTTTGCATCATTTTCAAACTTTTTTTCTTTTCTGGTCTTTTTTGGTTCCCATTCATTTTTTCCAACGAAAAAAAAATAATTTCTGTTTCCGATTATGTTTTAATGTTTGTTTGCTTGTTTGGTCTGCCCCTCAGTGTTTTTCTTTTTCTTTTTCTGTGTGGATTTTGGAAAAATATTTTGCTTGCTTTCATTAAAATTCAGGTCTTTTTTCCTTCGTTTTTTCTTCTTTGTTTTTTTCAAATTAAATCATAAAGGGAAAATGATTCGGGGCAGAAGAAATCATTCTTGGATAAACTTTTAACGGGTTTTTTCATCTGTATTTTCTGTGTGTGTGTGTGTGTGTGTGCACTGTTAAAAATGGTATGACTTTATAAGTTCATAAAGTGGAAGTGTGGACTTATAAGTTCACATTTTTTCTTGTATGAAATTATAAACTCACATTATTTCTCGTATGGAGTTATAAAATCACAACGTTTTTCGTATGAGTTTAAAAATTCGAATTTTGGATTTTATTTGTAATTAAAAACTCATAATGTTTTTCGAATGGACTTATAATCTCACATGGTTTCTCGTATGAAGTTATAAACTCACAACGTTTTTCGTATGGAGTTATAAAATCACAACGTTTTTCGTATGACTTTAAAAATTCTAATTTTGGATTTAATTTTATTTTTTTAAAATTAAAAACTCATAATGTTTTATGAATGGAGTTATAAACTCACATGGTTTTTCGTATGAAGTTATAAACTCATAACGTTTTTCGTATGAGTTTATAAGCTCACAATTCCTTAAAGTGAAGTTAAAAAATCACAATTTTGGATTTTATTTTATTTTTTCAAATTACAAACTCACAACGTTTTTCGTATGAGTTTATAAGTTCACAATTCCTTAAAGTGAAGTTATAAAATCACAATTTTGATTTTATTTTATTTTTTCAAATTACAAACTCACAACGTTTTTCGTATGAGTTTATAAGTTCACAATTCCTTAAAGTGAAGTTATAAAATCACAATTTTGATTTTATTTTATTTTTTCAAATTACAAACTCAAAAAAAAATTGGATTTTTGGACTTGGAAAATTTTTTTGAAAAATTTTGAATTCATGTGGAGGCGACGAGCGCCCTCATAATTGAAATTAGCTGTTAGGGTTCTGTTTTGATTATTTAAACTACTGTTCGATTAGTTGTTATTCATTATTTTTGTTAAGTGTGGTTCGTTTACAAAGTTTGGTTATCAGGTTTGCTCATTGAATATGATTGTTGTTTATGTCTAACTTGTTCCATGTTTTTTCCTAATCTCATTGGTTTTGTTTTAAGTATTTTTTATCACTACCTACAATAACACCGAATCAAGCTAAGATTGAGAAAGAATGACATTTATGTTGGGGATGTTCGATTGCTATCTGTCTCAACTTCAATGCCGACAAGTGTCGAATGAATGCAAAGATTCTAATTTACTTTATTTGTCCATTTGATCACGAGGTCATAATCTATAAAGATGGATCGAACAATGAAAACCAAGTCGGGTTCTCTTTTCATGTTCCTGAGCCGATTTCTATTGATAAATTTCTATTAGCCTTGTTTAATAATTATAATAATTAATAATATATCTTTAAATGAAAAATAATTAAAAACTTCAATAATTTAATTTAATTTCACTTGCGCATCAAGATTTTTTTAATAAAAAAAAAAAAACGCTTGCGTATAGGGGTTTTTATTTTTATTTTAAAAACCTCACATTTTTTCTCGTATGAAGTTATAAACTCACAACGTTCTCGTATGAGTTTATAAGCTCACAATTCCTTAAAGTGAAGTTATAAGTTCATAAAGTGGAAGTGTGGACTTATAAGCTCACAATTCCTTAAAGTGAAGTTATAAGCTCACAATTCCTTAAAGTGAGTTTATATGTTCACTTGGTCTAATGTGAACTTATAAGTCCACACTTCCACTTTATGAACTTATAAAGTCATACCATTTTTAACAGTGTGTGTGTGTTTCACAAATGTTGTTTAATATTCTCAATTTACCCAATGTTTTTTTTAAAGAAAATTCTTTCTTTGCTTCCAAAAATGATTCTTGGTTATTATTATTGACAAAATAAGCAAAAAAATGATACAACAGATGATCATTTGATAAATCGAATCGATTTTTTTCCACTTGTTTCCTAAAAAATTTGTTTATATTTAGATTTTCCCTTTAATTTCCTCTAATAATTTGTTAATTAACTTTTCAAGTAATTTTTCAGTAGTTTTTTCCTCGATCATCATTATCAGGCTTATTGAGAATTCCATGTTTAGATAAAATCGAAATTTCCCATTGAAAAATACATAAATTTCCTAGGTAAAAATTGTTTTTTTCCTTCGTGTTGTTTGAATTATTATCTGCTTTACCGATTTACGTTTAATCGATCAATCGATAAAAATCGATAAAGATTAAGAATTTGAGAAGAAAGAAAGAAAACTGAAAATTCAAACACACAATTGAAAGTTGACAACAACAACAAAAATGAACCCTTTTTTTCAACAAGAATAAATTGTTGACGTTTTTCAAATAAAAAATTTCTTGAAAATTATAAGCAGTTTTTTTTATTATTACGGTAAATGTATCATTTCAACGCAAACACACATTATTCATTTTCTCTTGCTCAAATTTTTTTTTTATTATTTCGATGAAATTCATTGTGACAACCCAACCAACCAACCAACCATCTGGTTGAAAACCAAATAAAATGAAAAAAAACCAACCACCACCATTATACTAACCACTTTTATATCATTTTTATTCAAGAGAGAAATTATAGTGAATTTTTTTTTCGTTTGTCGACAAAATAATAACGATAACGATTATTAATAGTTAATAAATGCATTTTTCATTATTATTATTTTCATTTTTTCCCTCTTCAAAATAAAAATCTTTCATTATTCTTTTCTTTCTTTCTTTCTCCATTTTGGTTATATGATTCTAAAAAAAATTTTATTTGAAAATTCTTTAATGATAATAAGTAATCAGGGGGGGAAAAAGGAAAGTCGACGTTTTCCTTTTTTTTCCTTCATTTCCACCATCATTTGACTATTTTCATCCAAATATTATTAGAAAAAAAATATGGTTATTGTTTTCCTTCTGGTTGAGTGTTTTTCGTCAATCGACAAACCAAACAAACCAAGCAAACAAACTTGACCAAACACACAATCTCTGTAAATACCGATGGCCAATCTTGAAATGTTGATAACCAACAAAGAATTTCTTCAAAATATCAATCTTTTTTTTTCACTTTCTTCATTTCATTCTCTCAAGAATTATTATTATTACAAATTTGTAATAAATATTTTTCTCTTGAATCCAAAAAGAAAATATTATTTATTTATTTTCCATCAACAAATCATATCGTTGGCCATTCAATTCAATCTTATCACTTGGTACGAAAAAAAGAATGATATTTGTTTTTTTCTCTCGCATTCATTTCTACAGATAGATAGTGTTCATCATCATTATTAAATGTCACTTGATTTTTTTCCTTTTCCTTCTTTTTTTTCCGTTGTTGAAATGATTTTTGAATTGCTTCAGTAGGTTTTAGTTGTTGTTGTTGTTGTTGTTCATTTCACAAATATATCATCATATTAGTTCAGATATGCTGTGAGAGCTGATATGCAATAATAAATAAAAGAATCCAAAGAATATTCTTGTCGTCGTTTAAAGAATAAGATGATAGTTGTGTGATGGTTATAGATGGGTGAAGAATGAAAAAAAAATGAAATATTTTTCTTTGTTTATGTGTCGAAAGTGTGATGAAAAAAAGTGTGAAAAGAAAAAGAATGTCGATGCATCCATGCTCCATGTTGGCTGAAGTTTCATTCTTTCCAAAAATGTCGTCAATGAAAAATGAAAAAATAATAATAAATTATTATTGTGCAAAAATGATGGAAATGAAAAACAAAATGAATGAATGAATGAATGAAGAGGAAGAAAAAAGTATCTTGAAAAATGTTCAAATGTGTGTGTGTTTTTTGGTAATTATTCAAGAGTAAATCACAAATCACATACCATCATTAGATTCTGTCCATTTTCCTTCCCCTCATATTCACACACTCGCTACAAGAATTCATGCAGAATAAAAAGAAAGAATATTCTCTACTATGATATTTTGATTGAGTTTTGTTTTAACGAATGAAAATTATTATTATTTTCAGTTTTGTTTCAAGCTCGAATAAATATAACTATATGAAATTTTTTTAGAAAAAAAAATATGAAAGCTAAAGGGGAAAAAGAATTAGAATAAAAAAAAACTAAATAGAAATGGTGATGATAATAATAATACAAAATGACAGAATTGGTCATCAAAAAATGAAATGATAATTCTCTTCATCGCTGTATTTCTTTGCGTTATGCAATATATGCGAACATGTGATGTATGTGTGTTTTCGTTTTCGTCGTTTCATTTTTTTTTTTTTTTTTGAATATTCCTGGTTTTGAAAAAAAATTGTCAGTTTTAGTCAGTTGATGTTTTGGCTGAACAAACATTGTAATTGCATCAATGAAAATTGAATGATTGAATGAATAAAATGACTGACATCAATAATCGACAATAATAACTGTTATTATTATCAATGCATACAGCAGCAGTGAAAAAGAAGCTTAGAAGCCGAAATATCATATCCATCTATTGCATGCCGAAGAAGAAGAAGGAGAAGAAAAAGTTTGATGGAAAAGCAAAAAATTCCCTTATTTGATGATGACAAAGAAGGAAAAAACTGAATTTTTTCACTGAAAGCAAAAGATATTTGTTCCGTTGTTGTTCCGTTGCTGTTGAACATTATGATTTATTGAAATTTTTTCTCCCTCCTCCTCCACTACCCATCCCATCCCCTCTATTCGTATCAGATGATTGAGTGGATTAATATGAAAAAAAAATTTTGAAATTTTTTTATGTTGATAGAATATTTGAGCAAAGAAAAATAGAAAAAAATGGCGTCCATCATCATCCAAACTACCGCATATCGATATATTGTTTGATCCTAAACAAAATGATGATGATGAAGACTAATGATTTTTGTGAAATGAAAAAAACGAAATCACGAATTTGTCGAAATTTGATTCATTAATTATCTGAATCTATTTTCGTTGTCGTTGTTGTTGTTGAATGTGACAAACAAACAAACAAACAAACAAATTCCATTGAAAACAAAAAAAGTTTCCAAATTACCTTCTTCTTCTTCAAATATAGATTTTATTTCCAGGGAAATTTTCTTTCATTTCATTCTATTCATTATTTTTACCATCAGAAAAATGAAAAGTTTTCATCATTAATCAACAAAACAACATTCTTTGATTATCGTTGAATATTCTTGTGACGTTGGGCTGTATAAAAATCAAAAAAAAAAACCAAAATTATCATCATTCTGTGGGGGAAAACATAATATGCATATAGGAATAATCAGTGAGAAAAAAAATATGTCCGGTTAAGTCATTTTAAATTATAATTTTCATTTTCAAAACAAAACAAGAAGAAAAACAAAAATTTAATAATTTGCAATTCAAATTTTCAACCAAACAAAAAAAAAGCTGTTTGCAAAAAATGTGAAAAGCCTTTTTTTGTTGTTGTTGTTGGCTGTTGTGGTGTGAAACAGAAGATAATAAATAAGTTTGATGGCAAAAAAATACATTATCATCATCATTGGAATTAAAAAAATGTTGAGAAGAATTTCAATGTTTAGTTTCAATTTCATTCATTCATTTGCATTTTTTTTTCACTGTGTGACAGCATCAAGACAAAATCTGGATCATCGTCACAATGATATGTTTTTTGCCTTTTTTTTTGATGATCCAGATTTTTTGACATTTTTGCATCACTTATTATCATCACTTATAATGTTGATGATTTAAAATTATTGCTAAACATTTTTGTTTTCAAAAATTCTTTATATTTTCTGGCTTGTTCCATATGGAAATAATGTTAAGCATGCAATGTTGAGCAATGACTATAATCTGCTATTCTCTGCTATTCTGTTTAGTTCAGAATTTTCTCTCTTTTCAAATAAATTCTGAGTTTGTCCCATGAGAATTTTGAATATGTGTGTGTGTGTGATACTGAAAGTGGAAAACAAAAAGAAAGAATGTAGAAACAAACGAAGAAAAAAACGATTATCATTATTATTAATTAGAACGATTTTTTTTGGTATTCAAGAATTTTCTTTTTCTTTTTTCACTTTTGTTCAACACTAAATGACTATGAATACAAAAAAAAAGAATCAAAAAAAAAATCTTATCATTTTTTAAAACATTTTTGACATCTAATATGGTAATGTTGTTGTTGCTGGTAATATTGTTTTCATGATGATCATCCATTATAGAATGGGTGAATATGAGGTGATGGTGGTGGTGGGGGAGAGGGGGAGGAAATCCAAATGAACTAAACACATGGTCATCATCCTGATCTAGTAAAATATTATCTTTAAGCACATTGTGTTCGTTCTCTTCTGCTACTGTTTTGTTTTTCAGTGTTTTTATTGTTGATAACCTTGTTGATTTTGGTTTTTGGAATTTTTGGCTTCTTCTGATAACTGAACGAAACGAATTGAAAGTCAAGTTTTTTTCCCCAGGTAAAAAAAACTGAAATAAAATGGTTCAAGATAACAGGCGAGAACCGAGAAAAATCACTCTGATTAATTAATGCTATGTGAATTTATTTATTCCTTTATTTTTACTTTTCTTTTTGCTTGTTTAGTTATAATCATCACACACACACACACACACACACACACACAAAGAATAAATAATTTGCCCGCATCTGATGATGCAACAAACGATAATGAAAATGAACATACACTATATATGGATGAATTATAAGACAAAAAAAACGATGAAAATAGTCAAACATTCAACCGATATAAAGTTAATGATCTGCAAAGCAATTTTATGTTACCAACCAATGCTGTTGAATTCTGGTCTACAAACATCAGAATAAAGAGAATAATGTTTTAGCCATTTTCGTATGCATCCATCTAATGTTTAGGTCAATCGCAGCATAAAGAAAATAAATCGTCTGTGTGTTTGTGTTTGTGTGTTTGTGAATAGGTCTGAGCGAAAAGAAGAAAAAAAAGAAGAAAATAACATACATCATTCGAGTGGCCAATAGAGAGTGAGAGAGAGAGAGAGAGAGAGAGAGAGAGAGAGAGAGAGAGAGAGAGAGAGAGAGAGAGAGAGAGAGAGAGAGAGAGAGAGAGAAATTGGCATAACTTACCATTTTTTTTTTTTTTTTTTTTTTTGGTTCAAGCAAAATTAGGCCTTTTGTATTATTTTTGGTTATATAATAAATAAATATAAATAACGAGAAAATAAAATACAGAGAAATGAAAAGCAATTCTCATTCATTCATTCATTCATTCATTCATTCATTCATTTTTCCTTTCCATTTAATGATATTTGGTTGGTTGGTTGTTTTGAAGAATATTCTCTATTTATTCCGCATATAGAGAGAAAGAGAAAACTCTGATGATGATGATCATTTTTTGACCAGATTCTTATGGCCTGTTATCCATCTTTCATTTTTTTCCATCTCTCTCTCTCTCTCTATCCACTTCTCTGACTCTCTCTTTTTTTTTTTGGATAAATTTCGATTTAGAAATGAAAAAAAATTCATTCATTTCATTTCAATGGTTGAAAGTAATGACAAGTATTCAAGAATTTCTCTCTCTCTCTCTCTCTTTCCTTCTTTACTCATGTTATGCATATGTAGAATATATGGATGGAAAAAAGAGGCAAGAATCAAGCTCATTAAGATCAGAATATCAGTGTGGCCAAGATTAAAAAATAAATAAATAAAAATACAGCAAAAGAAGAAAAAAGATTGATTGCTTTACATTATTTGGTTGGACATTTTTTTCTCTCTGGTAGGAATAAATTGAAGAATCAAAAACCATAATAAATAAACAAAATTAAAGACTAAGAAAGAGAGAGAGAGAGAAAAACTATTTATCAAACTAGGAATAAAAAAAATCTTAAAATTTTGTTGTTGTTGTTGGAAACTAGTTCAAATGAATTTTGTTGTTGAGATTCATTTCTCTTTTCTCTCAGTATCATGGTATTTGATTTTATTATTGCAAACAAAACAGAAAACAAAAACAAAAATTCAATTTGATTTGATTGAACCCAAGAAAAAATGAAACGAAAAATGATTTTTTTCTTTGGTTTGTTCAATTGATTTTTTTGTTCCAGTCAAAACACACTCACATGATGTACATAAATCATAATAAAAATCTATGAAATTTATTCATTTTGTTTAATGTAAATATTTTTCTTCTTTTCTTCTTGTTTTTTCAATGTAGAATCCATTTGGAATTTCGTGATTTTACTTTTTATTCTCAACAACGAATGATCATCAACAAAATGATCGAAATGGTTTTTGGCCCAAAAATGAATTGATTGACAAATTTGAAAAAATGAAATAACGATAATGTCCAACGATGATGTTCAAACTCAGATGAATAATGATGACCTAATGAAAAACAACAACAACTTTGACAAACAAAACAAAAAAAAAAATGATGAATTTTTTGGAATGATTGTGATTATGGAAATAAATGATGATCATCAAATAACAACAAATAATGTTTCTATGTTTAACAAAACAATGAATAATACAATTGAAAATTATCATCATCATCATAATGATCATATAACCAAATATGTATTGGAATTGATTAAAAATGAAACCAATTGGGACAATCATTATAATCATAATAATCTAAGCATTCAAAATAATATTATTAATGCATCAAATATTATTATCAACAGATCACTACTACCATCATCAACATTATCTGTTTTGAATGTAACTGAAAATTTTCATTCCTTTAATCATCATCATGATGATATTAGTAAAACTGATGTTACTTTAATCGATAATAATAATAATAATAATAATGATCATTGGACTATAATCGATAATTTAACAACAACAACAACAATATTTAGTGATTTTAATGAAACAACATTATCAATCAATGATTTTAATTCAGATTGGTGGAATGTATGGACAAGTAAACCATTTCCAAGTGGCTATACACAATTATCAATTGTATTATTGGCCTTTTTTTTAACTTGTATTATAATATTAGTTGTTGTTGGTAATTTACTTGTTTGTATTGCAATTGCAACTGAAAAAGCATTAAAACCAGTACAGAATTGGTTTATTGCATCATTGGCTGTATCTGATTTACTTATTGGATTGGTTATAATGCCTTTTTCATTAGCAAGAGAATTAATGGGTTATTGGATGTTTGGTCAGGTTTGGTGTGATATACATGCTGCATTAGATGTTTTACTTTGTACAGCAAGTATCAATAGCCTTTTTCTTATCAGTTTGGATCGTTATTGGAGTATAACACAAGCTGTTAAATATCTTAAAAAACGTACACCATCAAGAGCTGCAATGATGATTGCATTTGTATGGATATTTTCTGCATTTGTTTCATTACCACCTTTAGTTGGTTGGAAAAAAGCTGAACAATCAAGTGAATATCCACAATGTAATTTAAGTGATGATATTGGTTATGTACTGTAAGTATTCTAGAAAAAAATGATATTTGATTTTTCATTCATAATCCATTCAACTATCTCTATAGTTATAGTTCAATCGGTTCATTCTATTTTCCTGCCTTGATGATGGTTTTTGTTTATGCCAAAATATTTATTGCTGCACGTAGTCGAGCAAGAAAACATATAGCTAAAAAACGTTTTAAAATACCAACAACCATATCAACAACAGCAAATGAAACAATGAAAGAAAAATCAACAACAACAACATTATGTACAAGTTTTAGTAATCCAAGTCCACCCGATAATATTATTAATAACAACAACAACAACAATGATAAGAATAATAACAACAACAACAACAACAATGAACATCATCATTGTCAACAACATCATCATCATCATCATTATCATCATCATCGTAATGATGTTGATGATGATGTTATCGATGATGATGATGAAGATGATGAAGATCATAATATGGACATCAAAAATGGTGTTACGGATGTTTGTGTTGACGATCCTGTTGTTGTTGTTGATGATAATGAAGATGACGATGATGATGATGATGATGAACAACAAACTGTAAAAATGAATTTAATACCAGCATCATCATCAACAAACGAAATTCGTTCACAAATTAGATTTGAATCAGATAATTATAAACAACAACAACAACAACAGTCAAAAAAGAATAATAATTCTATCATTGATAATGAATGGAATGTTGGTTGCGATATTCGTGGTAGTAGTGGTGGTGGTGGTGGTAATTTGATGAAAACAACAACAACAACAACAGCATTACCACCACAAATTATAATTGAAACATCATCAGAATCTCGTAGGCAATCATGGAATATAATATCTACTAGTGAAATTATTTCTACATTAAATACAACAACAACATCAACAACAAATAATAATAATAATAATCAAACAACAACAACAACAACATCTCCCAACGGAAACAATGATGATCATGGAAACAAACAACAACAACAACAACAACAAAGGATAATTATTGATGAAACTAATAATGAATGTAGTGGTCGAATTAGTAAAAATTATAATTTAAATGAAATAAATAATGATTCTGTTGATAATAGTAATGATCATCATTCGTATCATCATCCTCAACCATCACCAACAACAAAATTGACATACTTTTCAAAAGTTAAAACTTTTAAATTACTAAAACCAAAAACAAAAAAGATCAATGGTCTTAGTAAAAACAGTAATAATAATAGCATATCAACAACAAAATCAAATGGTACTATTGATGATGATTCAGATACGGCTGATTCACCAACAAATAAAGATGCAAGCTGTGAATCAAAAAGTTTTCTAAGTGCACCAAAATTATTACGATCACGATTTGGTTCAACATTAAGTATTGCTGATTATGAAGATTCTGATACTATTGTTGATGATGATCATAATCATCATCATAATCAAAATAATAATAATAAGAAAAATAAACGTAATAATCGTGTACAATATCAAGATCAACCATCAATTCATTTACCAAGTGATGCTGAACGTCATAAAAGAAAAATTGCAAAAGCACGTGAACGTAGAGCAACATTGATTGTTGGTTTAATAATGGCCGCATTCATTACCGCTTGGTTGCCTTTTTTTGTGCTTTATGTTCTTGTAGCCTTATGTCAAAATTGTAAAGAAAATATACCAGAAGGTGTATTTGCTGTTGCATTTTGGCTTGGTTATGGTAATTCAGGTAGTTATTATTTTCATTATTTTGATTTGATTTTTATTCATTTATTCAAACACATTATCCCTGGTTATGAAAACAAAAACAAGAAAACAAATAAATATAAACGATGCATACATATGGTTTTTTAGCAAAACTTTTTGCTCGTTATTATTGTTGTTTTTGCAGAATAAGTTAGGTTTGTTTGTAATTCCAGTTTCTTTAATTACCCCCATTTACTTTTTTTTATATCCATCATTTGATGGTTTTTCTTGTTTTGTTGTTATCCTCAAAAACAAACATATGTTTCAGACCAAAAAAATAATAATAACCATCATCCATAAATATACCGACAAACAAGCGAAAAACAATAATATTTTCCCTGGATTTTTTTCGTAAATCTTTTCCAGTAATAGAAAAACAAACCTTAGAAATGAAATTGAATTGAAGATTTTTTCTTTTTTTTTCCTGTTTCATCATTTAAGTTTGTTTTTGAACGATTAAATGAAGCATAGCAATTAATTTGTCATTAAGTGGTTTTTTTTTAGAAAAAAAAGACACACACATTACCAAAACATACACCAACAGACAGACAAAGTGTTAGTAATGTTATACAATTAATTAAATCAAATCAAAAAGAAAGAAAGAATCTCAGAATTTCTCTTTTCTAAAGCCATACTTTTTTTTGTATGGATAAATGGGTTAGCGTTCTGGATTCTGGTTTTTAGTTTTGTCGTGCTGCGTGTTATTTTTCCATTTGAACCAAAAAAAAAAAAAAAGATTTTCCATTACCAGAATCCAATCCAAGAAATGAATTTTTTCCTTTTATCAAACAAAAATAATCTTTATTTTTTCTTTTTTTTAAAAACTTTTTTTTTCTTCTCAAAAAAAAAAAAATCTGAATCTGGATTTGATCTGGTCGGTTGGATTTTTCTTTCTCTTTTTTTCTGCTGCTGGCTTTTTCGTGATCGCGAAAATGAAAACCAAACCAAACCAAACGAAATGAACGAAATGAATGGATTGGATGCAAAAACGGGGAAAAAAAATCAGCCGCAAATCCCATTATTTGTAAGTATCGATCCATCTTATCTTTCTATTTATTCAGTCATTCATTTGTTTGTTTTTTTTGTTGTTGTTGTTGTTGATTTGTCGTTGAATTTTCTGGTTCATTCAGTTTTTCAGTTTTTCAGTTTTTCAGTTTTTCAGTTTTTTGTTTTGTGTTTGTCTTTGTATGTCTGTATAGTGTGATAGTATCCACGTTCAAAAGAATATTCACGTTTTTTGTTCATTTGTTCGTTGGTTGTTGGTTCTGGATTTTGATTTTGGCCAAACTTTTTTTTTTTGGAAATTTCTCTTTCTGTATCTCTATTTTGTCAACTTGGTAGTCAGGAAAAATAAAAAAAAAGTTTTGAAACCAATCCAGAATAGGATTTTTTCTTTTTCGGGTCTCACTTTTAGGAGCAAAAAAAAAGGATTAGTTTTTGTGAGTTTAGCTTTTTTTCAACAGCAAAATCAAAAGAAACCAAAAGCGAAAAAAACTTTTAGCAAATGCAACAAATGATGATGAAAATAGTGGATAAAAATTAGCATATTTTCCATTTTTTGCGATGAAATTTTTAGCTTTTTGCATGAAAATCATGTTTTTTGCTTTTTGAATTAAACAAAAAAATTAAATTCAAAATTCATTGATTTCAATTTTTTTCTTTTTTTTCTTCCTTTTCCCATTTTATCATCATCATCGAAACAAAAAAGATACCATCTTTAATCGTGACTATCGAAAAGCCTTTCGTAAAATTCTTTTTAAACGTTGATCTTTTTTGTAATCTTTTTCTTCTGGTTCTCATTCTTACAAATGTTGTCAATTTATCGATTATGGAATGAGAGAAAAGTTCATCAATTTTCGTTTGTTGTTGAATATCAATGACACTGAAATGAAATTGGATCGATAAATGTAATTTTGACAACAAAACAAACACAGACACACAACAAGTAACAAAAACACGTGAAAACAATTAACTTAAATTCATCAGAATGGGAAAATTTCTTCTTTTCTCTTCTCTCAAAAAAAAACTTCCATTTGCTTGCTTCATCATACATATTTTCCTCATCTATACATCATCAGAATCGAAATATATCAAAGATTAGTGGCAGAATGAAGAATTTTGACAGAATTCAACAAAAAGTAAATCGATCAATGCGAAAATGAATTCGATCGATTCTCATTTCATCATTATCATCACCATTGTTTGTAAAATATATATTTTTTTCTGTTTTTGTTTTTTCCATTATTCTGTTGTTGTTGTTGTTTTTGTTGATTATTGCTTACCATCATCATCATCATCATCATTACCATCGTCATCATCAACGTCATCAACATCAGCCAAGGATCTTTACAGAATAATCAAATGAAAGGGTAAAAGTAAACACACACAAACAGAGAGGAGAACATCTTTTTTTCTAAAAAAAGAAAACAATTATCAAGTCTTCCTTTCAAACATTTTTCTTCTTCTTTTTTTCATTTTGTTTTGTTTGATTTTTTTTTTCGTTTCTGTTTTGTTTTGTTTTCCTTCAAAATCAATAATATCAAACTTGTGAATATCATCAATGATTCATGATTTTTTAACCCGTTTTGTTCCTTGAATGCAAAAAAAATGCCAGGCTTGTTAATAAAAAAAAATTGCCTTGGAAAATTACAAAAAAAACAACCAAACAAACAAAAAATCGGATGTAAATGCCAGATCTATTACTTATTCGGATTTACCTGTCAAAAGTGATTTGTAATTGTTTATGTTTATGTTGATCAAATAGCTGAATGTTTTTTTTTTTTATTATCACTTATTCCGGGTAAAGCACACACACAGATACAGACACACAGAATAATTATTGTTGATTAACTTTTCAAAAAGAATATTGTAATTTGCGCACATTTGTTTTCTCTCTTTCTCGCTTCCTGTCATCATAATCGATTCATTTACACATTAAAAGTTTTTTGTTTTTTCCTGTTATTATCACCATTTTTTTTGAATTTTTGTCATATATAATACTAACATTGTTTTATGTATTTATACACCAAAAGTTTCACATGTAAATTAAACAAAATCATCAATGTATGAATTAAAATAAAATAAAATATTTTTCAATTTTTATCATCAGATTTTTCTATAATTTCTTTCATTCTTTCTAATTAATTTTTTTTTTTGCTGATGGATCAATGGCAAACCGAACTGGCCTCCTTGTAGTTTTTTATCATTTTTCAATCAATCGATCGATTTCGTTCAAATATCATGTTTTCCAACAGAATTTCTCTGCAGAATTGACCAAATCGAATACAAATTAATCACATTATCTAATTTTCAAGTAGCAAAACATTTTTCGATCAATATCAATATCATCTTCGGTTTTTTTTTGTGTGTGTATCGTCAATCAATCAATCAATCAATCACCAGCTGTTAAGAATAATAATAATAATTTACAATGTTATCTATTAAAGATAGATAACATATATTGGCTACTTATTTGAACATCAACATCATCATGAACATTTTACCTGAATTGAAACACTTTTTTCAATTATCATTTTTTTGTTTTTGTTTTTGTTACTTTCTTTTGATATAATGTGTTAATGGTAAATCGATTCCATGGAATCCAAACACAAAAACAACAACAACAACAAATCATTGATTACCATACAGAATGGTCTCATTTAGTAGCAAAAAAATATTGGTCAAATAAATTGTACAACCAACTAACTAACTAACTAAAATGTTTGTATGCAATTAAATAGAGGTAATAATAATTAGTTTCGGGTATTTTTCTTCTCTTTCAAGCTGCTTGATTTTTTTTCATTATGATCAATAATAATATAAATGGATTGAAAGTCTCTGTGTAGAATTCATTCTAGGAGAGAGAGATAAAATTTATGAATTTACCCACAGCACCTGAACAAATAAAATGATTTGGTATGCGGGGGTTAACACACACACAAACAAACCAATATGGATCCATTATTATTAATTATTAATTTTTAATTTTTTCCTGATTTCTTCATTTGCTTTCCCCCTTGTACAACAAAAAAAAAAACATTAATAAAATGACCTTAATACACCTAAAAAACTATTTTATTAGTTGGTTGGTTGGTTGGTTGGACAAGCACAGATAAATAAATCTCGCCCATAATGCTTTTCACATAGAAAAATCCTATATGATCATCAAGAGAAAGTGAGAGAGAGAGAGAGAGAGAGAGAGAGAGAGAGAGAGAGAGAGAGAGAGAGAGAGAGAGAGAGAGAGAGAGAGAGAGAGAGAGAATGGATACAACTCTAAAATGTTTTTTTTTGATTCTGTGATGAACAATAAAAAAAATCACAGAATCAAAAAAAAAAAAAAATGTTAAAGGTGTATAAATTCCTAAATGTTGTGTGTATCTTGTTTACTTTTTTTGGGGAATGTGTGTGTGTGTGTGTGTGTGATTTTTTCATCATCATCATCAGGATGATGATTGTCGTAAATTCTTTTTTTTTGTACATTAAAAAAAATAGTTGAGAGAGAGAGATTCACCGATTCTTGTATTTACGATGACGACAAACAAAAAAACAAGTATACATTTTCTTGTTCATTTTTGATCGTAATTTTTCGTTTTTGTCCAAATGTTTTTCATGTTATTTCAATTCTGTTTGTCTGTCTGGTCCTGGACACTAAACAACAAATTATTATTACGATTATTACGGGCGTACATTTTTTTTCTCAAATATAACCCCCAACCAAACACATTAATGTAGTTGTAATGATTGTTCCCAAAAGATATAACCACGATTTCTAAAAATAAAATGAAAAAAAAGCAAAAAATCCAAAATGATATCATCATCGCATGGTGTGTTATGAGGGGACATGATTGTCGTGTGTGTTTGTGTGTGTGTGTGTTAACAGTGGATACCGGGTTGCGCGTTGATTTAAGAAGAAAAAAAAATTTTGCCAAATAAACAGAATTTTTTGTTTTCGTTAAAGACCAGACCAAATGTGTTTTGTAGATAACAACAAAAAATTGCCTGATAAGTTTGATATAATAAAATGATTCGGTTGAATAGCAGAAATGTTCATGTGAAAATCATATCAATTTTGTTCGATTATAATTTATTCATTAATTTCTTTTTTAAAATAAAGGTTATCATCAAAACACTCTAGGTCCTAGGAAACCAAGAATAACCCGAAAATATTTTCTCAGTCATCATTTCGTCTCTTAGTCGAATGAGTAGTAGCAGTACGATGAGTTAATGTAGTATTATTTATTCCATTAATCCAATTATAATTACTTGTTTTTAATGTTAATGTTGTTATAATTTGACCCCATATCATAATACTAATACCGAATGCTAAACACCATAACCATTGTGATAAATCTAATGGACTAGTATTGAACCATATGCTACCAAATTGTACAATGCATACCTTGTTTTCATTTTTGATGTAATAATTGATGGATGAATGATTATTGATGATGAGAAAGAAAATGTGATGAGATAAAATATTTTTTTACCTGAATAAAAAATGTACCAGAAAATATCGAACAAAACATCCAATTTGATGCTAAACCTTCAAATACATTACGATCACCATTAATTTTACGTGAATTAATTTCATTAAATAATGTCATCATTACAAATATATTGAATAACATTGTAAAATGAACTGTTGGTGTATTACGACTAAATTGTAAACCTGAATCAAAATCTAACCATTGTGGACCTGGTTGAAAACAAAAAATTATAAGATTCTAGAAACGTGTGAATAATTCATTTTACCATAGAATAAAAATACTATTAAGATGATTAGCTGATATAAAGCATTACCGACAATAATTTTTAACATATTTATTGAAATCAATGGTTTATTACGTCCATATGGTTTACGAAGTAAAACACTTTTATCCGGTTCTTCAGTTGAAAGTGCTAATGAACCTAATGTATCCATAATTAAATTAACCCATAACATTTGTACTGGACGCAATGGACTTTCCTAAATATTATTATTTTTTTTTCGGTAATAACCGAAATGATAAAAAAAAGTGATAAAAAACGATAAATGTCGTTAAAAATAAAGTAATGTTTTTTTTTGAAATAATATTTTTTACCTGTATAATACATGCACTAACAAAACATATCAACACAGCAACAATATTAACAGTCAATTGAAATTGTATAAATTTTGCAATACTATCATAAACATTTCTACCCCAAATAACTGATTTTATAATGCTTGAAAAATTATCATCAGTTAATATAATATCGGATGCTTCTTTAGCAACTTCAGTACCGGCAATGCCCATAGCAAAACCAACATCAGCCATTTTTAATGCTGGTGCATCATTAGTTCCATCACCGGTAACAGCTACTACTTCTCTTGCTGATGTTATTTTACTTGCTATAATATGTTTAACAAGTATATATTTATCCATAGGCGATGAACGTGCTAATACTCTTAAATTTGGCCATATTTGATCAAATAAATCTTGATCAATTTCACCAGTATCATTTCGTATCATTTGATTAAATTGTTTACCATCAAGTATCATAAATTGATTTTTTTTATTTATAGAATTATTATTACAATTATCCGAATGATTGATTATACCGCATTTAATTGCAATCGATCTAGCCGTATCAATATTATCACCGGTTACCATTCTTACGGTTATACCGGATTTTTGAAATTTTTTTATTGCCTGTGCTACCTGTGTGTGTGTGTGTGAAAAAAACCAGAAAAAATGACAATCGTAAAATGACAATAGTTAAATTCAAAGTCATTTTCTAAACATTATTTTTTTTTCTTACATCAATACGAATAGGATCTTCAATACCGACAACAGCTAAAAATGTCATATTCGAATATGATTCTTCATCATCCCAATCCGGTTCAGTATTTCGTTTAATCATCTTACAGTTAGATTTGTTGGTGGTGGTTTTTTTCCTTCAAATAATAATAATAATGATATATTCGATTAGTAATCATCAAACAAAACTTATTAATATGATTATCATACTCATCATTAGTAGTGTTGGTAGTAGTTGTATCATCATCATCATCATTTTGAAAAATATAATCCACATAAGCCAAACAAATAGTACGAAGACCATTCAATGCCATTACTTTTAATACTTTTTGTGTAATCTTATTTTTTTCAATCATATTTAATCGTAATAATTTTCCATTCACACCAATGATAAACGAACATTTTCGTAGAATAATTTCTGATGCACCCTAGAATATAATAATAATAATAACGAGACAAACATAAATTAGTTTTATTTACAACCAAACATCAACGCTATAGTGAAATTAATATGAGAAAAAACAATGGATAAAAGCGTAACAGAAACTAAGAAATAAGAAGAGTGTGTGTGAAGTGTTAAGAGCAGTAATGAAAATAATTATAATGGAATCTTTTTTTCTCATTTTTTTCCCAAAAAATAAAAAAAAACAAACCTTGGCTAATAAACGAAATCCTTGATCATCTGGTAGTTTGATTATTGTACGCATTAATTTTCTCATTGAATTGAATGCAAAAACACGATGAATTTGATTTACAGGAAATTCTTGTCGTAATTTAGCATAATCATATTGAAGTTTATAAAGAAAACCTAATAATGCACATTCAGTTTTGTTACCATATTGTCGGATCAAATTATTTTCATCTCGCTTATATAAACCAAAGAGAATTAATGGATAATGATAAAAGAAAAAAAAGATGAAGAATGAATTATGAGAGGAAGAGAAGAGAAAAAAACAAGTTAAGCCACCAAAATTTTTTCCATTATTTTTTTTTCAGTTAGAAATGTCAACTAAAAAATAGTAATGGATATGTGGTGGGGGTTATTTAAAGGGGGATAGGTTGGTGGTGTGCAAGTTGTTTCTATAAGTCAAACGGGATCCATCAATATATGATACTTACAGCAATACGACTTGTATATGCAGAATTTAATGCAATATTCTGTGCCAGAATATGTACGGCAATATGTTTATCCTTATTACTTTTATTTGTATTTGTATTTTTATCAATTTTACTAACATTTTTATCATTATAATCATTATCATTATCAATTTTAAAATTAAAATCCAGTTGTCGTTTAGATAATTTTGTATAATAAATACCAAATGCATAACATTGTACAGCAGTCATTTTGTTTGCTGTTAATGTACCAGTTTTATCTGAACAAACTGTTGTTGCATTACCCATCGTTTCACATGCATCAATATGACGAACAAGATTATTATCTCTCATCATTTGCTAGATTGAAAAAATAAAAGAAAAGAAATAAACATTTTGTGTTAAAAGATGGATCGGAATATTCTTTTCCATCATCACAACACATTCATGATAATCAAGAATTGATCAGTCAGTCAGTAAATGTTGTGATAATGGAAGTGATTAAGATTGATGATTATCATTATGAGATTTGGAATTCTAGAAACAAGAATCTGTTGTTGTCTATGGGATGTTTATAACCGAATGTAAAATGATGAAAAAATCGTAATCATCATCATCCGAGAATTGAATTTCAAAGAATTCATTTTTTTAAAAAAATAATAATACCTTAACCGAATATGCTAATGATAATGATACGGCCAATGGTAAACCTTCTGGTACGGCAACAACCAGAATCGTAATACCAGTAATAACATGATCAAAAAATTCTTTAATATGTTTATATGCAAGTTTTTCTTTTTTAATAGCAAATTCAACAATACATGATCGTACGATAAGCATTACAATGGTTATTATTGCAATCGATATTCCTTTTTATGAAATAAATAAATATAAAAAAAACAAATAAAAATAAAAAATAAAATGAAATTTTGAATTCAAAAAAATAAATAAACAAGGAATTTAAATGGAACAAAACATATATATAAAATGAGGATTGATTGATTGATAGATTGATTTTTTTTTTTGTGTTTTTTCTTCAAAATATGGGTATATTGATGGGTAAAATACATGTCAGAAGCAACGGGAAAAAAATAACAGAAAAGGAAAATAACAGACTGTGTGATTGGTTGTGTTTGATGTGTTTTGTTGTTGTTGTTGTTGTTGAAAATATATTCAAATTTTTTTTTCCATATTTTTATCATATCAATTTCTATTTATCTTTAGATTTTATCTATGTTTGCGTCTGGTGTATGTTTGTATAAAAATGATCTTAGACGGAACGGAAAATATGAGGGCAGAAAATGAAAATGAAAATGAAAATTTCAAAACCATACACACACAAAACATACCAAAATATCCAATTTTGATAGCCAAATCGGCAAGTTTACATTGTAATATTGATTTTCCTTTTTTTCCACTTTTCATAAGTGTATGAATAACGCCTGTTTGTGAATTTGCACCAACAGCTATAACAATCATACGTCCACTTCCTTCCATCACATGAGTTCCTTTTTTTTAAAAAAAGTGTGAAATGAAAAGGAAAGGAAAAAATGAAAATATGAAAAATATAAAATGAAAATAAACATCAATAAGCGGGTGGTGGTGGTGGATTTTTTGAAATGAAAATCATAATAATAATAATGAAATATTTGATGGAAACACACACACATATGACAAACATAAGGCCGAATCTTTGAAAACAAATTGTGATTACAATGAAAAAGAAGAATTTTTCGGCTTGAAAAAATTTCATAAATGAAATTTTTTTTTTAAACATACCAGCAAACATTGTGATATCTTTATCCGTACTTTTAGCAACTAGATCTGATTCACCAGTCATTGAGCTTTCATCAATTCTAAGTTCATTATATTCGAATAAAATTCCATCGGCTGGAATAACATCACCTATAGTAGAAAAAAAAACATGATGAAAAAAAAACAACATTCAATTTCATTAACAAGTTTTTTTGTAAAGTTAATTGGTGGTGGTGTGTGTGTAGGTGTTAATAAAAAATTAATTAAATTTAGAGGAGAGAAAGAAAAAAAAATAGTGTTACATTTATGCAAATGAGAATTTTTTCATCTGACTTTCTAAACTACACTAAACACTAAGCTAACCTGAATAAAAAACTTCTTCTTTGCTCACTTCATGAAAATGATTAATATCATTCATCATTCATTCTATCAATGATCAAAGGTTAGGTGAGAGTATGGGGGGTGTAGATGATGATGATGATAGATTGGAACACACTACTACTGTTGTTATAAACAAGAAAACAAGAAAATTTACCATATTTAATTATGCAAATATCACCAACAACTAAATCCGATGTTGAAATTTCATATATATTACCATTACGTAATATATTGATTTTATGTTCTTTTTCCAAACGATTTTGTAATGCTGTTTTATATTATTATTATTTGGGGGGAGGGAAGCCAGAGAAAAACAAAGATTTTGATTTCAAACCCCCCCACAACATTATATATTTTGACGAAAAGCCAGTGTTAAAAAGCATTTTTTTTCATTTAACGATGTTTTTGTTTGTTGTTTGATTCCGGATTTTATGTATTTTGTTTGTTTGTTCGTTGTTGTTTTTGGGATTGTTTGGGTTATTTCCTCTCTCCAAACGAGATTTATATCACCACCATTCATATTCATGAATTCGTTTTATTTAATCGGAACAAATATTTTGATGATAAAACACATAAAGAGATTTATACAAGTAAAAAAGAGAGAGAAATAAAGAAAATAAGAAAAACAACATTAAAAGAATTTGATTATATTATTTTCGTCGTATCGGGTTATTGTTTTTTTTGTTTTTGCTCCAAAAAACTATCAAAAGTTATTGGATATATTATTATTGTTGGGGTGTTTATTTTGGTTGTTTTCACCCCATTATCATCAACCATCATTCATCCATTCATCAGATGATTGAATGGAAAACTAAGAGTTATTATTATTATTATTATTTAAGAAGGGAATATTATTAATAATAATAATAATGATAATAAGAAATTGATCAAACCTCTAAATTTAGCCTCCTTTCCATATTCACTGGTTGCCATTACAAATACAGTGATCATAATCGATAACCATATGGCAACTGATTCAATATAACCATATCGATCTTTATTTATTTGTTCGGAATATAAATCTATTTGAAAAAAACAACAACCAAAAAACAGAAACAAAAAAACATAAAAAATGATTATTTCTTATTACTTTTTATAGGATTCTCATTATCGAATGTAGATAAGGAGAAAGAAAAAGTTTCTTTCTCTCTCTCTCATTAATGGATGTTGTTTGTAATATTACAATGTGAGAGAGAGAAAAAAATCCAAAATCCTGATGACTTACTTTGATCATCAGATGATTCATTGGATGGATGATAAAATGAAAGTGCTAATGAAACAAGTGCACATATTTCTAACATAACCATTGTTTTTTCTTGTAATGCTTCGAATATTAATGAATGAAATGATTTTGATGTAATCTCTGTCAATTTATTTGAACCAAAAACTTGTTTTCGTAGTTTAATGTCATCACCAGTTGTATCCAAACCTAATGTGAATGAATGAATGAATGGTCAATGTTAATTCAAATGGTTTTTTTGTGTGTTTCAAATCAACACTAACCTTTATCAAGAGAAATATGTAATTTCATACACAAACCATTGATTGAACCAAATTCTTTTACTTTTTGTATTGATTCTAAACCACGATATTCCATCAATTGTGCTAATTCTTTACTTGTAACATCGAATGTTCTCGTAGATTTTATTGATTTTAATGATTTTAATGAATCACGAACACTTAGACTAGAATGAAAAATTGTTTGAAAACAATTTCGTAACATTTTGAATAATAATTTTTCTTTTGAAAATCAAGTTAAAACAAAAAGCAAAAAAAAAAAAAAAACAATAATAAACACAAAAAACAAGATTAATCATTATTATCAGGATCAAGATTGATTTTCTTTTATATGTAAGTTCCATGTTCGACAAACAAAAAAGATTATTGTTTGTTTGTTTTTATTTGAATTTAATTAAAAAAAAAATTCCGGAAATTAAACTGTTGTTATTTTATTTCCACAAACAAAAACCAAACAAAAAAACAAAAACCGAAAACATTGTTTACGAACAGGACATTGTTAATCCAAAACATGCAGAGGACACACAACATGATGATGTTGAATTGAAGAAAGCAACATTCTTTTCATTTTCTTTTTTCAAATTGAAAATAATGATTAATCGAATTTTATTGATGAAAATTATGAATAGAAATCTTCGAAATTTACAACAAACAAAATCTAATGTACTTCCTTTATATTATAGTCTGGCTATTAATCCTAACAATCCGGTAAATAAATTATCAACCGAAACAACATGTAATGTCGAACAACAACAACCGCATCAATCATCAAAAGAAACAAAATCTATTGAAGAAAATCCATATTATTCAAAATATGCGGAAAAAATTAAAAAAGCTCAATTGCAATCATCATCATCATCAGTAAAGAACGAAGCTGATAAAATCAAGCCCGAATTGAAACAATCTACAACTGTTGAAGATGAAAAATTAAAATCCGAAATCAAAACAATTAAAGGTTTGTTAAATTAGCTTCAGTAAAACAAATTTGACTAATTCAAACATTTCTTTTGTAGAATCTGTATCGAAAACTGCCAATCTGAATAAATCAAAAAATAAATTGGATGATATTGTTAAACTTGATCTTTTAATGGACAAAACAAAAGAAGAAATTATTCAAATATGGAATCTATATCATAGTAAACGTGATTGTCTTTTTGCCATTATCGAATCATCATTATATGAAACATTTCATAAAAATTTAACCGAATATCCTACATTTATATTGCCATTACCAAGAAATTCCGATGATACATCAACATCATCTTATGAATTTTTTTTGATGCAATTTCAAGAACATTGTTGTCATTTTACACCATTAGCTGCTTATCATCTTCACAAAGAGATGGCGCCTATTTGTCTTACAATTTATTATTATCCTGAATTAAGTGAATCAAAAGGAATCGTATTGATGATGGGTGAATTTGATTCAAATATTCTGAATATTATTGAATGTCAAGGTCTTGCAAATCAATTACAATATTATTATCTAACTGAAGATCCATCAGCAAAACTTTCATTACATTTATTCAATAAAGAACCTAAAAGTTTTGATCATATGCGTCTGATACGACATCTTGAAGATGGATTTATTTCCCGTCAACAACAAATCAATTTAAATCAACCGGATTAAAAAAAAGAAAAAGAAAAATATTTCATTTTATTATTATTCATTATTGAAAAGATATTCTACAAATAATCATAGGCACAAATTGTATTTATATTGAACATATATATCGATTATCCAATGATGATGATGATGTTTCAAACAAAATGAATAAATAATCGATTGCACTTTGATTATTGATAAGTTACAAAAAAAAAAAGAAAGAAAGAAAAACAATAAAGTCTAATATTATTTACAAAAACGAAAAAAAATTTAAAACAAATCATTTTGATATCGAACTACTAGAATTAGCAAAAATATTTGCTAAATTGGCATATGTATTACTACCACCACCATTATTTAGAAATTGTAAAAATGGATTATTATTCGGATTATTCGTATAAGCTTCCAATAGTTTTGCCGTTGTTATTGAAGAATTAGATGATGATGATGATGATCCAATGTCAAGTACAGATGTTGATGGATTTATCATCATTGGTGGTGGCGGTGGTGGTTGTGTTGAAAAATTATTATGTTGAGGTAAAACATTCATCGTTGAGAAATTCTGATGATGGTGATTGTTAATAGCTTGAGGTATTAGCGTAGTTGCTGTAGATGATGATGATGATGATGAAGGAATTGAAACATTTCCATTTGCATAGAATGGAAACATTGATCTTAATGCAAATGGAATATTATTTCCAGTCGTCCAATCTGGCCAATAATGGCCATGGTGATGATGATGAGATCCAATGAAAGATGGTAATTGAGGATTATAATCCGATATAGATGGAATATTATTATTATTTTTTGTACGAACAGTGTTTATCAATTTTGATTGTTGTTGTTGTTGTTGTCGATTTGTCTTTTTTGATTTATTATGTACAGTACGTTTTGCATTATTTTGTAATAGCTGTTCCTGATGATGATTATGATGATTATTAATTGATGGCTGATTATTGATTATAAATGATTGTCGTAAATCGATTGAAGAATTTTTTTTCGAAATTCGTTTATCATTTTTTTGTTGATCACGGAATCGAGAATTTTGTTGAAATTCTGATGAATAATGATTATGATGATTCGGTAAAGATGATGATGGTGGTAAAGGCGGTGATGGTATAAGGTGAATCGATGATTTATGATCATTGAAAATATTTGTTTTATTTTTAGCTCTTAAATCTAATAAAATATCATTTGATTCAGTTAAACGATTTGATTTTAATGTTTCATTTATCCTGGCCATTTGATTAGTCTTTTCATTTTTCCGACAACATTTTTTCATTGATAAATCCAATATTTCATCAATCACTATATTATTATTGGTGTTGGTGGCTTTGGTGATCAATTTGGCTGGATTTGGAATATTATTACAATGTGCTGGTAATGGTTCAATCAATGGTTTATTATTCAACAATAAACCATTTTTCTCATTCGGTTTGAATGATATCATTGGATTTTCAATTGGTTTCGGTAGACAAAATAGATTTTTTATCAAATTATTTGTCGATGGTAAATCATCATCATTTTTGTTCGGACAAACATTCAATTCATTTTTATCAATTTTGTCATCCGATACGACCGAAGATGTAATTCGATTCGAAATTGTTGTTGTTGTTGTTGTCTTTTTTTCCATAATTTTTTCAACATTTTCATTCAAATTATCAATATTATTTTTCAGCGTAGATTTAAATGCAATAACATTATTATCATCATCAACAACATTTTCAACAGAATCTTTAAAATCATAAATATCATTATCATTTTTATGGTTATTATTATTTTCTTCACCACCACCACCAACAACAACAACATCAACAACTGAAGTATTATCGTTTGATTTACGTTGTGTTGGATGTACTAATGCAGTCATTTTTGCTTGTGAATTTACATATGATAATAAAACTTTTGATGAATTATTTTTGTTCATAGGTAATGTTGTTGTATTCAATGTGAATGAACGATTATTATTTAAAGAATTATTATTATTATTATTAACATTTTCAACATTATTTTTATCATCAATCATTGATGATATCATTTTTGTAGCTATACATTTATCATCATCATCATTCTCACCATTATCATTAGAAGTGTTGTTCAATTTAATTCTTTTGTTTGATGATGTTGTTTCATAATGATCATTTTTTTTGTCAAGTATCACTCGATCATTGATTCTTTGAATTTGAATTCCGTTATCATCATCATCATCATCATTGTCATTATTATTATTTCGTTTGGATCCAATATCATGATATACTTTTAACATTTCTTTTGATATTTCAATCGAATCATTGGTAATTTGTATAATTTTCATTTGTTCATCTTTCACATTATCATCACCAACAGTAGTAGTAGTAGTAGCAAATAAATCATTTTTATTTACATTCAATAATGATGAATCGGATCGATTTTTTACATCCAATTCACATTGTTCAGGTTCACTTAATTTAATTCCTTTTTCCTCTTTCGAAATGATCGATGAATGATTAGATTTTTTTACAATAATCATTTCATTTTCTTCACATTGTTGTTCATCATCATCATTATACATTTCGGTGACAACCATCAATGGACGTTTATTTTCATCATCTTCATCATCAACATTATCATTATTTGGTGATTCATTTAAATTATCATCTTTTTTTGATTGAGAAATTTGAGATTCTAAATTATCATTATTATTACCATCTTTATTGTTTGAACTTTCATTTGATTCACTAAATTCATCTTCAATTCTATCATCATCCTCATCATCATCACCACCAAAATCATCACCATCATCATCATCTCCTGATTCTTTTGATTCATCATCGTCATCGTTGTCATCATTATCATCATTTTTTTCATTGCACATTTGTTGTTTTCGTTGTTTAGATGAATAATGATAACGTTTATCTGGTAAACCATTCAATTGTCTTTCAAATGGTAATAATAATTTTTCATAATGTCTACGTGTACATGTTGCAGCACTTGTACTACGTTTATTACCACCTAAATCATCATAAAGTTTTTTCCATAAACGTTGTTTAGTTATTTTTTCATATCCACCATATTTTTTTGCTTGTGTAAAGAAAAGATATAGATCGACTGTATTTAAATAATAAAAAAAAAACGAAACAACAAAAAAGAGAGAAATAAAAAAGGATTAAATAAAAAATTCAATTAACCAAATGAATGAATAAATAACATAAAAATCAAACATACTTTTCTTAAAGCCCATATTAGGTACACGTTGTATCGGTGTATTACGTTTGGTCATAAATTTATTCAATTCTCTAAGAAAATTTTCCTTCCTTTCCAAAATATTATTATTATTATTTGACGTATCAATAGCTTTTCTATTATTTATATTCGATCTATTTGCAGCCATTTTATTGTTTTCTTTATCCGTAATATTTCGTCTATTGTCATTGTTGTTATTTGTTTTTTTCAATTCAAACAAATCATCATTCTCTTCGTTACTATTATCACCATTGTTTGTATGAGATTTTTCTTGATTTTTAAATTTTGTTGTTGATTTTGTCGTTTGCTGTTGTTGTTGTTGTTGACACTTTTTTCCTTTTCTTCGATGATGACGATGATGATGATGATGGTGATGATGATTATGATGATGAAGATGATGTGAATGGTTATGATGTTTATCAATTGAAATCGGTTGATCATTGGTCAATGTTGTTGTCGTTGTCGTTGTTGATGATGAAGCAGCTGTTGTACGTCTAGTACGACGTGGTAAAAATAATCGTCCATTCTCTTCCGAACTACTAATCGATTCGGGTGATGATGGCCTCTGTATAATTTTATGTTTACGTTTTTTCGGACGACCTTTGAATTTAGGAGCTACAATTTATCCAATAAAAAACAGAAAAAAATGAAAAAAAATTGATTATTCAAGCAACAAAAAAAAAATCCATAACAAAATGAAAAAAAAAA
This sequence comes from Dermatophagoides pteronyssinus, assembly GCF_027571235.1. Taxonomy (NCBI): domain Eukaryota; kingdom Metazoa; phylum Arthropoda; class Arachnida; order Sarcoptiformes; family Pyroglyphidae; genus Dermatophagoides; species Dermatophagoides pteronyssinus. Next base: position 1,023,593 of record NW_027461530.1, read on the forward strand.
TATATTTACCTAGATGATCACAATTGAGATCATTATTCAATAATCCATCATGATTAAATGTATCACGACAGAATAAAATATGTACAATTTCATTTCGTTGTTGTGGAATACCTAATTCGATTAATAAATTCTGTAATAAATTATTATTATCAAATAATAATTTATTTTCTTCTTGTCCTTCAATACGTTTCAATAGATTACGATAACGACAATAACGATTATATGATAATACTACTATTGTTGAAAGATCATTTTGTTGTTCATTTGCTTCTGTATCGTTTGAAATAGAAAAAAATAAAAATAAAACAATGAATACATTTAATTTGTAAAAACATTATTACAGAATAAATGTGAATAACAGCAATATAACCGAAATATAAATAGAAAAAGGAAAACAAAAAATAATGTTCAGCAACATTCTACACATACAAAACACACAAGCAAATTCAACAAAACACAAATATATAGACTTCCAATGAATATAAAATGATTTTTCTATATTGAAATAATCAATCAATCAATTAACATTTTTCTGTATAAATATATCCATAATATCAATGCTACAAGCAAAGATTTTGATATATACACAGAGAGAAAAAAAAATGGAAATAATGAAGAGAGAAATAGAGAAAGAAAATCTCGATTCCATTTACGTCAATTATCATTATTATTATGATTAACACAACAACAAAATTCAACATTCAACATGATTTTATATAGAAAGTTTCTTTCCAAAAAAAAAAAAAAAAAATCTTTCTGCCATTCTCATCATTAACATTAACATTAACATTATCATTTCTATAGAAACAATCAAATAGTTTATCACAGAGAAGGGAAAAATTACATAATAATTGTCACCTTTTTTTTGATTGTTTCAACAAAAACAAACCTAAAATATTTCAATTCCAAATCAATGTATATATTCAATATAAAACAACAACAACCAGCGCAGAACCTTCATCCCTATCATCATTATAAATCTAATAAAATCGATTGTAATTTCATTTTTTCATTTTTTTTTAATATAAAAAATGTCATTTGTGTATCAAAATTGGAAATAAAACGAAACAATTTAACATGATGAAAATAATTATCTCTCTTTTGTTTTTCCATATTTGCCAAATACACACAAGCAAAACAAAATGATTCGGTTCATTTCTTTTCAACGAAAAAAAATATCATTTTTCTGTTTAACGCAAATAAAAAGTTTATGAACGAAAACAAAACATTATTATTATTCTATTATTATAGGAAGCTTCAATAAAGTTTATTTGAATTTTATATTTTCAAACAAAAAATCCATACAGAACAGAAAATGAAAAGTTTAAATATAATTCATTCATTCATTCATTTCCCTATAAAAATATTAGGCAAACATTCCGAAAAAACAACATTTGTAATGTGAATACAAAAAAAGTTTCAATTGTTTTTTTGTTATTCGCACTTTTTTTCTCTCTTCAATATTCAAAAGATATTATCCGATGGTGAAATCGATAATGATGACAATTTTATAAAGCAAAAAAAAAACGAAATTCAATCATATCATCATCATGATTGAATCAAATCAACAACAACAACAACGGAAAAAATATATTCAAATCTGGCCATGTTTATATTGTAAATATACACATCAATAGTCAAAGAGAAAAAAAAATCAAATCCGAGCAACGGAAATGGCATATTTTCATTTCATCATTCCAATCATGATCATCATCAACAACAATGGCTATATAGCAAACGACATATCCGATTAAATATAGAAACTTTTTATACAAACAAGAATAAATTTACAAAAAAAAAGATTATTTTGATTCAGTGGGGAAAAAAAATCATATGCCTTGTTGTTTAATAAAATGTGATATTAAAAAAAATAAAAATAACCAGAAACAAAAAACAAAAAACCTAGGATCGAAAATTGATCAATTGGATATCATTAAGTAATAAACAAAACAAATTTTTGATCAGGTAAATTTATCATCACTGACATTATCATCATATTACCCAACCAGAACCAAAAACAAACAAAAACATTTTATTATTATTGTAAAAAAAACACAAAAAAAATTGATTATTACAATTTTCTACATGAAAATTATCAATTTTTTTGTAATAAAAAAATTGTAATTATAAAAAAAAAAATCTGCTGTACCGTACCATACCATCATCATCATCATCATCTTATTCTAGGATCTTTGTCTATCTGAATGATTTTATTTTTCCTTCCAAAATTTCTTGCTGATCATCATCATCATCATACACTCTTTAATGCAGTGTATTCTCTCTCTCTCTCTCTCTCTCTCTCTATCTATCTATCAGTGTGTGTGTATATTATATGTTCACACATCTTGAAATCTTTATTTCAACTCACTTATGTCTCTCTCTCTCTCTCTCTCTCATCTATTTCGTTCAACTTTTTTATATTTTTCATTGAAAAATATATTCAACTTATATATTCCTGCTCTCGCTTTCTCTCTCTCTCTCTCTCTCTCTCTCTCTCTCTCTCTCTCTCTCTCTCTCTCTCTCTCTCTCTCTCTCTCTCTCTCTATCTTTCAATTTTTCTCGCGCGCGTTCATCTCCGAAACGTTTTCATTATTTTCACTAATAATAATAAAATGAAAAAATCGTCAGATGAGATCGTCAATTTATATACATAGACCATCCATCCATACATACACCATATAAACATAGTAAAAATATTTAAGCTTAGGATAGACATCGAGACACAGCATATACACACTTATAATAAGGGAAAAAAATACAATAAAATAAAATATACTGAACGAACGAAAAAAAACTATCATCAAACAAGCAAAATAAGTAAGCAAGCAAAACAGCAGAAGCAGCTAAGTACAACGAACCAAACCCAAAAAAAGTACGAACAAACGAACAAAACGAACGAAGAAATAAAAATAAAAATGGTTGAAAAGCATAAAAGACACACACACACACAACAAACATATACACAATTCACAATTCAATATACAAAACACAAACACACATTTGGAAACATAAACGGGCCAAAACAAAAGAAGAATCCAAATAATAACAACAAGAAAAAAATTTGTATGTTTGGATCCAATGTTTCATTTGAAAAAAAAAGAAAGAAAAAGAAAAAAAAAGTATATCGATGATCGATCTTTTCAACAAAAAAAAAAAAGTTAAGATTATTATTGTTTTTCTGCTTAAATCGGCAATTTTTTAATTTTTTTTTTGTTAAAAAACAAAACAAAACAACCAAAGAAAAAAACTTATTTAGCTAACTCTAATCATTATTTTGGTTGTTGTTGATGTTTTTTCTTCTAAATCAATAATTATGTTGTGATTATCATCATCATCATTTGGTTAATGTTCAATTGATATTTGTAATGAATGAATGAATGAATGAACGAACGAACGAAAGAAAGAAGAAAAAAATCAGGATTTAAATGGAAAATAATAAATTCCAATAAGGATGATGATGAGAAAGCAGAAAAATATTATTATTATATGTCGAAAGACACACACATGCCTGATAATGATAATGATGATTGCGGCCCACAAAATCAAGATAAAAATGTCAAAAAATCTGTCATAATTTTTTTTGTTTGGAATTCAATTTTTTTTCCAAATATATCTATCTATCCTTGATCTATCGATTTAACTATCTTGACTTGAAAAGTAATGGTCGTTTTTTTCATTCTTTGTTTTTTTGTTTCGTAAATAAAATCTATTTACGAAACGAAACGAAACGAAAATTAAAAAAATCAGAAAAGAATTAAGTGAAACAAATAAATAAAACATTCTTATGGTTACTATGACAACCCATTTTTGTTGAAAACATATAGCACTTATTTTTGTCTAACTAAGTATACTTACTTAATTTCAATGGAATAATATCAGAAAAATCTACACGACTTGATTGAAATGAACGGCAATTATTATTATTATTATTATTATCATTATTACTATCACCGTTCAGTTGAATGCAATGATTATTGTTGTTGTTGTTGTTGTTGTTAGATGATAATGATGTTGTTGTTGTTGTTGTTGTTATAATCGGTAATTCATTATTATTTTGTTTATTACAAATAATTTTACATGAACTTGATATAAAACGTTGTAATGTTAATAATGGTGATGAATCTAATGTACGTTGTCGTATCACATTTTGATTATGAATAAATGCTAATGGTGATAATTTTTGTTGTTGTTGTTGTTGTTGTTTGGTATTTATTTCTGATGATTTGGATGAATGTTTATCATCTTGTTTCGATGGTTTCCATTGATATGATGAACCAGCAATCCAATCTACTTTATGTGTTATCCATGTAACAAGATCAGTTAATTTTAAAATAACTTTATCATGTGCAGCCATTACTTCGTGCTGAAAAAAAACCAAAACAAGGAAAATTAATTGATTTAAATGAAATTAATTTCATTTTTAAAAAATGTCATTTTTCAAAATTAAATTTTACCTGTCCATGATGTGATAATCTACCATCCGGTGTTTGTTCAGGTAAAAAATAAAGTCTTGTTGATGATAATTGTTGATCATGTTGATGATCATCCCAAACTAATTGTAATTCACCAATACAAGGATCATCATTTGGTGATATTCGTATGAAAAAAAATTCACCCAACATTAGAATACGTTCATATTGTTCAGATTGATAACGATAACTAAATGCTTTATAAAATGTATATGAACCACGATGACCACATGGTTGACCAATTAATTTTACTCGTGGTTTTTCATTATCAATATCGATTGTTAATGGTGATGATGATGATGATGATGATGAAGACGACGAAGATGATGATGATGATGAACAAGATGAAAGAGAAGCAGCAGAAGTAGCAGTAGTTGCAGCTGCAGCTGAAGAACAAGTTTTACCCATTATCGTTGTTGCAGTTGTCGTTGTCGATGTTGTCGCCGTCGTAGTCGTCGAAGACGTTGAAGAAGTTGACAATTCATTATTAAATCGGGTCATTTTTCTTTTCTTTTTTTTCAAAATATTGCAGCCGCTATATTCGAGAAAAAAAATATCAACAACAAAAAAACTATTTAAATATAGAGCAAAAAAAATGTAACACTTCGTTTCCTTCGAGAGAGAAAAAAAATAGATAAAATGATTGTATCGATGAATATTGTCAAACAACAACATTCAAGGATTTATTTTCTTTTCTTTTCTATTTTGTATTTTATTTTGGCAAATTTCAAATTTCAAATTTTTAAATTTCAAAATTCAAAAATCAAAAAATCAAAAACCACAACAACGAAACAAAATATCAATATTCGATAAATATGAATTATAATTTTAAAAAAGAAAAAAAAATTCAAGACAAATAATTTAATTTCAAACTTTGAAATTGAAAAATTTGAAAAATTTGAAAATCAATCAAAATTGAAATTTTTTTATTCTCCAACCTCACCACCACCACCACCGGCTCAACAACAAACAGCAAAAAGCAACAACCCAAAATTGATGATGATTGTCATTGTTTTCATCATATACTTCTTCTTCTTCTTCTTTCGAATAAAAATAAAGCTAACTAAATTTTGATATTTCCTTTTCACCCCCCTTCAAAAAAAAAAAAAAAAAAAATTATAATAACCGTTTAAAATATGGTTCGATGCACTCTCTCTCTCTCTCTCTTGGGTTATTTATTTATTTATTCATTCATTCTCTATCGGTTCATTCATTCAAACATAAAATAAAATGAAAAAAAAAGATCAAGCTGTTTTGTGGCAGTACCACCACCATAAATTTAAAGCATTTGATCATAATCATCATTATTTATTTCGATTTTTTTTCTCATTTCAATATGGCTATAATAATGATAAAAATAATAAGGTAAAACAAAGGTAAATTTCATATCACATTTTTGTCTATATGTGTCTGTTTGTCATTGTCAAATTAGATATTCACAAAAAAAACAAACAAGAATCCGAATCAAGAACAAATATCAATCAAGAATCAAGAGAAATTACGGAAATTACTCAAACAAAAAAGGAATTCAATTTACAAAATTTTCATTTTAAAATTTCAAAATTTTCCATTGTATATTTTTCAACTGAAATAATAAAAATAAAATTTTTAAAAAACAAAAATTTATAGATTTTTTTCAGCTATCAAATGTATGTATCCCTCTCTCCAAATGATTTAACTCTGTTGATATATATTTTTTTTTTTTGCTGACGACATTTATGATGAATGTCAGCGTAAAAAAAAATGAAGAAAGAAAAAAAGGAAAGAAAGGCAAAAAAAAAAGACACAAACATGATGTTTGATTATTATTATTATTACCACATTAAATAAAGTAAAATAATAATAATAATAATAATAAAGAGAATAAAGATAAATGACATTTTCTCTCTCTCTCTCTGCCTATATATTATTATTATTGTTGTTGTTTCTTCCATTATAAATTGCTTATTATTATTATCATCAACAACATCATTGAATTGTTGTTATTATTATCATCATCATCATTATACAATTGAATACACACAGACAGTGAGATAGACAATATACATTCGAATTATAAAAAAAAAGAAAAGAAAGAAGGTTTATATAACATTAAAAAACAACAACAATCATCAACTATATAACGATTATATATCGATAGATATAACAAACACACACACACAGAAAAAAAAAGTGTGGGAGAAAGAAATATTCCAGAACAACAAAAAAAACCGATGCATCTTTTTTCTGTTAACATCTAATAATAATAATAATGATAATCAGTAACAAATATTTCAATTAGTAAACTATCATATCATTATAAAATTTGACTATAACAACAAACCACAGCAAACAACAAGAATGAATGAATCAAATAAGAAAATCAATTCTGATCAGATTGATCTGATAAACATTCAATTCCAGCAACGAGAAAAATAAAAAAAAATGAAAAATATTTATGTTCGTTAAAACATTACGGTTACAAATTTACAAAAAAACAAATTAATTAAATCTAATCAAATCAATCCATAAAACAACAATAACTAGAAAAAAAAATCACAGGTATCAAATGACTGTATAATATATATATTTGTAGCGAAAACAACAACAACAAAAAATCATTTTTTTTAATCATCATCATCATCATTATAATAGTCATATTACACACACATAGAAAGAAAGATAGAAGATACACAGAGAAACAACAATAATAATAATAATAAATATGACAATCACAAAATGAAATGAAATAAACCGATCCACTACAGACAGACACAATAAAAAAAAACATTCAATGTAATTGTGTGTATATCATATGGGGGGAATATAGAGGAACAAAACAAAAAAAATGACAACCATATCCACACACAAAGTTTTACATTGAACAACATATTATATGAGAAAAAAAAAGAAAGAAGAAACTCTCCATAGCAAATATACACAGATATCAACACACACACACCATAATCATCATATATTTTTTGAAATAAAAAAAAATACATAGTGAAAGAGAGAGAAAGAAAGACTTTTTCATTTTACCATTCTACACAGAGGGAAAAAATTTCGGTTATAGTCTTTAAGGACAACCCTTTGCGAAAACTCAGTCCTTTTTTCATCGACAGATGGCACTGATTTTAAATTTTTAAAAGAAAAAGAAACGAGCGAAAAAAAAAATTTTTTTGATTTTTTTCGATTCTTTTTTTTTTTTTTTTGATTCTTTTTCCAATTTTTTTTTTTTTTTTTTGATTCTTTTATTGAACTGTTTTGTTTTTTTACCCTTTGGTTCTTTTAAAGTCAATTAATTCTCAATTGAAAATACCTGATTTACATATATTTTTTATTAAGGCGCTGCGAGGATTCGAACCCGTGACCAACACATTTTCCATTATGATTGAAATTTCCATAAACGTAAACCAATTTTTTAAAAAAAACCCAACCAAAATTCGATCTAACTAAACAGGAATAAACTGTTAAGATATAATATTGTTGGTGAATTATCACCTAAATGATTTCTCTTTTCATATTGGAAATTTTTCAAAGGCCGATTTTGACTTAGAAAATTTTTCAAATTTTGGCTTTCGACTTAGAAATTTTTTAATTTTTGGTTTTGACTAAAAATTTTTCTAAGTCCGATTTCAATTTCAAGAATTTTTCAAAGTCCAATTTCGACTTAGAAAATTTTTCAATTTTGATTTCGACTTAAAAATTTTTCTAAGTCCGATTTTGAAAAAATTTTAAAGTTCGACTTCGACTGAAAATTTTTCAATTTCGGCTTCGACTTAAGGGAATTTTTCAATTTTGGCTTTCGACTTAGAAATTTTTTAATTTTTGGTTTTGACTAAAAATTTTTCTAAGTCCGATTTCAATTTCAAGAATTTTTCAAAGTCCAATTTCGACTTAGAAAATTTTTCAATTTTGATTTCGACTTAAAAATTTTTCTAAGTCCGATTTTGAAAAAATTTTAAAGTTCGACTTCGACTGAAAATTTTTCAATTTCGGCTTCGACTTAAGGGAATTTTTCAATTTTGGCTTTCGACTTAGAAATTTTTTAATTTTTGGTTTTGACTAAAAATTTTTCTAAGTCCGATTTCAATTTCAAGAATTTTTCAAAGTCCAATTTCGACTTAGAAAATTTTTCAATTTTGATTTCGACTTAAAAATTTTTCTAAGTCCGATTTTGAAAAAATTTTAAAGTTCGACTTCGACTGAAAATTTTTCAATTTCGGCTTCGACTTAAGGGAATTTTTCAATTTTGGCTTTCGACTTAGAAATTTTTTAATTTTTGGTTTTGACTAAAAATTTTTTCTAAGTCCGATTTCAATTTCAAGAATTTTTCAAAGTCCAATTTCGACTTAGAAAATTTTTCAATTTTGATTTCGACTTAAAAATTTTTCTAAGTCCGATTTTGAAAAAATTTTAAAGTTCGACTTCGACTGAAAATTTTTCAATTTCGGCTTCGACTTAAGGGAATTTTTCAATTTTGGCTTTCGACTTAGAAATTTTTCAATTTTTGATTTCGACTTAAAAATTTTTCTAAGTCCGATTTTAACATAAAAAATTTTTAAAGTTCGACTTCGACAGAAAATTTTTCAATTTTGGCTTCGACTTAAGGGAATTTTTCAATTTTTGGTTTTGACTTAGAAAATTTTTCAATTTTTGGTTTTGACTTAGAAAATTTTTCAATTTTGGCTTCGACTTAAGGGAATTTTTCAATTTTGGCTTTAGACTTAGAAAATTTTTCAATTTTTGGTTTTGACTTAGAAAATTTTTCAATTTTTGGTTTTGACTTAGAAAATTTTTCAATTTTTGGTTTTGACTTAGAAAATTTTTCAATTTTTGGTTTTGACTTAGAAAATTTTTCAATTTTTGGTTTTGACTTAGAAAATTTTTCAATTTTTGGTTTTGACTTAGAAAATTTTTCAATTTTTAATGATTTTTTCGCTATTTCAACAAATTTTGTATTCGATTGGTTTCAACAGACGACTTTTGAGTGAAATTTTGAAAATTGTGTCACATGATCAAGCTATTTCAACAAAAATAGTCAAAAAAGTTAAAAAGCCTAAATTATTTCTCTCTGTGTATAGTCGAATCAAATCAAAATCAAATAATAATAATAATAATAATAATAATAATAATAATAATAATAATGGGGCAGGAATGAAACCGTCGAAATGATGAAAAACAACAACAACAACAACAACAACTTGAACAACTTAAATATCCAGAAAAAAGCAAAGAAATAAACGCAAATTGCGAATATATTAAATGAAAAAAAATTGAAATGGAATGTTGTTGTTTTTTATAATGTGTGAAACAAAACAAGTGAAAAAGGAAAAAGAAAATGTCAAATAACATTGGAAAATATCATGTGAAGAAAAAATAAATTCCGATCATCCCAAAACTCAAAAATTATTTCTATTTGGAGTTTTTGACAAACAGAAAACTGATAAAAATCTCTCAACAACAATAATAAATCGATATTTGTAATTTGATCAACAACAACAAAAAAAAAATTATCAATTTCTATTAATTAATTAATTAATTGTAATTAACAAAGTTACAAAAAAACAAAGCAAAAACTAGAGATTAAAAAAAATCAAATTAAACAATAATTATTACATGGAATTGCAAGCAAAACAAAGTTACAAAAAACAACAAAAATTCCTTGATTGAGAAAGCACATATATCTCTCGCACATAATGAGAATGAATGAATATGAATGATCAACATTTCGCCTTTCTAAAACATACATACAGATAGAAAAAAAAATAGGATTTAAACATTCGCTTATTACACACACACACACACACACACACACTATTATCATATCAAAATGATATCATCCATTCATTCATTCATTGATTCAACGGCGAAATATGCGCGCGTCCATGAACCAACCAATGATGATGATCATCATGCCAACAAAGAACAGAAAAAATGTATATTTTTTTTCATATAAAAATCATTATTATTATTACACTCGTGATGACGATCATTGCAAACGATAATAATAATAATGATTTTTTTTTTGTTACAGGAAAAAAAATAACGTATTTTAGATTTTTATTTTCATTTTCATCGTTTTACATACGATCATCATCATCATCACCATTATCAATAGAAGATTTTTTAAAGTTTATTTTCATCATCATCATCATCGGAACAAAAGAAGGAAAAAAAAAGTTTTTTGATATTAAAGTAGAAAAAAAAGGTAAAATGTATGTGGCCAATGGCCATATACAGAATGAATAAAAAAAAAAGAGAGACTAGCCAATGTGAATGAGAAAGAGACTGAATGGTTGTTGAGGCCGAATATTTTCTTCAACAAAAAAAAAGTCGAAGAAAAAAAAACATTACCATTTTTGAATTACTTATTTTGTCAAGAAAGAAAGAAAAGAAACCCAGAATCATTTAAATATTTGTAAAATGATATTTCTTTCTTCAAAAAGAAACGAATCAATCAGTGAAATTCAGCCGAAAAACACACACACAGTCAATTTGATAATCATTTTTCACAGAAGAAAATTTCTAGTTTTTATTTGATTTCTACCATCACTATTCTCAAAAAAGAATTTCATCATTTTGCCACAAACAAACAAACAACAACAAAATTAAGAAATTTAATATTATGGATGGGAAACATTTCAAAAACATTCAAAAAACAAAGTTGACTTTTAAAAATTCAAAATTTGATGTTACTCAGATAAACACAGAATATAAAAATTCAAATTCAAATTCAAATTACCTTTGTTTTGGTGGGATTTTTTTGTTTCAAATTCGATAAAATCTTGTCAACACACACCATACACAGAAGATTCGAATGTTTCATTCGAATGTTGTTGTTGTTTATTCACAGCAACAAACAAACAAAAAAAAATCACTTTTTTAAATTTTTTTTAAAAAAAACAAACAAAATATGTTCACATCATCGTAATCATGATGAAATTATTAAAATGATGTTCATATTGATGATGAGTTTGCGCGTTTTATTTGATTTAATAATAAAAAAAAATCCAAATTCTTTAAAACATATTACCAACTCTGGTGATATTTTTTTTTTTTTTTGGAAAAAAAAATATTGTCGTTCGATTGATGATTTATCAAATCAAATGAAAAAAGATTCGAATTTCTTTTACATTTGAATCAAAAAAAAACAATGAAATACATACATACATACACATCCGATCGAATGGATCATTACTAACAAACTAAAATGAAAAGAACGATGAAAATGTTATAATTTGAATTGTAAAGTGAGAAAGAGAAAGAGGAAAGAGAGGGAAGAGAGAGAGAGAGAGAAAAAATCGAGCCGAATAGTAGTGGTATTTGGAATTGTGTGTGTGTGCGTTCGTTTGTTCGGGAATAGAGTATAACGGGGGAAAGGAATTTTTTTTTCACACCCACCCAAAAAAGAAACAATATTTATTTGATATCCGTGTTTGCATATAGCTACTACTAGCACTACTACTGACTGCTACTTCTTTTTTTTTTTTCATTATCCTACGCCTTTTTTTTTATTATTAAATCACAAAATTTTTTTTTTGGATACATCCAAAAAATGGTAGTGGTAATCCTGGGCGAGATAGGGGGCGAAAAGGGAGGGGAGGAATTGTTGAAGTAAAAAATGATTTTTTTTTCTTCATATCATCATCATCGTTGTCGTTATTTTTAATGATGATGATAATGGTAATGATGAATCCTCGAGAACAACAACAAATTCGAGAAAGAAAACAAAAAAACATTTTGAATTTTTTATTTTCCAAATGGCAGAACAGAAAATGAAAATGAAAAAAAATAAAAATAAATCCAAAACACGTGCGCAATTCTAATTTCTTTCTGTCTCTTTTGTAATTTTTGGTTGTAATTTACTTTTTAAAAATAAAGTAAAAATGGATAACCGTAATGAATAAATGATACACACAGAGAGATTTACAAAACATTACAGAGGTTTACAAACACACTTATTACAAACATTGTTCGGAAATTATCATTTTTTTTTTTTTTTTTTTTTTGTTGGAATTTAATGAATTTTTTTCCTTTTCTCTTCATTCATTCATTAAATGAAATGGAGAAAAAAATTTACGGAAATAAAACATTTTATTTTTCCAACCAATCAATCAATCAATCAATCGATCAATACGATTCGATTCGATTCAATGAAAAATCGAAATCAAATTGATTTTCGATTCAAAATTGATTAATTAATTTTCAAAAAAAATGTTTTTTAATGACTTTTCAAAACTGCAAAACGGCAAAATCAAAATATTCAAATTTCAAAATATTCAAAATTTTAATTTAATTTGAATAATTTTGTTTTTTTTTTTTGGTTTTGTTTTCTCAATTCAACGGAACAAAAATGAAATGAAATATTTCATGTTTTGAATGGAGAGAAATTCCATTCGCCAAACAACAACAACAACAAAATGAAATGAAATAAAAAGTATGCCATTATCTTTTTGCACGAAATTCTTGAATTATGATGATGATGATGGGCAAACAGAAAACGAGAAATGAGAAGAAGAAAAAGAAAAAACTTTTTATTTTGCCTATTATCTCGGTCTCGGTCTCGGTGTGTTGGTGAATATCTCCCCTCTTCATCTTCAAAATCATTCGAATGATATTTATACATTGAAAGTATTTTTTTTTTTGATAATAATTTTTTCCAAAATAAAATACTTTTAATGTATGAACAAAAAAAATTAAAATATTTTCTAAAGAATCATTCATTTTTATTTATTTATTTCATCGTCATTAGATTAAGTCAGAATTTTTTATATTATTATTATTCTTCTTCTGTCGTTGCTGCTGCTGTCATTATAATTTTTTTTATTACTACAATTTCTATGGAAAAACGATTGCCTGGAACACACACTAATCAACCAACAGCCAACTATACACGCAAAACTCTAAACAAGCAGATTTTTTTTCTCGTGGATTGAAATATTGTCTCCACCGTTTCACGAGAACCTCGACTATACCGATATATTATTATTCACAATGCGCGCGTGCTTATTTCATGAAATAAATGAAGAGAGAAAAGAAGAATTCTTTGGAAAAATTATAATTGAAAAGAAAGGGATAAATTTTGAGAAAATTTTCAAATCAACTGAAAAATGAATGAATGAAAAACTTCGAAATATTCATTTAAACGACGACGACTACGATGTTGTTAATGAAATGTTATCGTTTTTTTTCGTTTGCTTGTAATTAATTAAATGAATAAATTATAAATTAAAAAATGTGTTAGAAATAGGAAAACAACAACAACAAAAATGTTATAACATTAATGAAATTCATCAAAATTCAATTACATCATCATCATTATCATTTTCATCATTTTGAATAATAATGAGATCTTAATTTATTTTTTCTCTCGTTGTCGTTGTTGTTGTTTTTTTTCTTGTGTTTCATAATTACCGACAAACAAACAAACAAACCGAAAACAACAACAACACGAGGAAAACATCCATTGACAAAAAAAGCATATTCTTGAAGAACTTGAACTTTATTTTTTGTTGTTGTCGTCGCTGTTTCCTACTCTAATTAGACATTTCCTTCTTTTTTTTTCTTCAAAATTCTTCATTCGGTGGTATGTTAGTGTTAAATGAAATGAATAGTGTAACATTTTGTGTTTTTTCGGGGTTAAAAAAAATTACAAAAAAAATAATCTTGGTTTCCTATGGTTTTTTCCTTGTGTTTCTTTTGGCTGATTACAATATGGAATTCGGCAAATAAGGTTCTGGAATTTCTTTTTTTTCACACATTTGAATGAGAAAAAAATGTTGTTGTTGGTTTTTCTTTTCACCAAATAGAGTTTGACATAATTTCAAAGAGTTTGAAAACAAAAATTTGTGACAAAATTTTCATTGGAAATCGGTAGAGAGAGAGATTTCGTACATCAATATATTTCATGCGACGAAAGGAAACAAACAGACAAAAACACCAACCATAATCTTGCCGATTTTCAATTATTCAATGAGAAAAAAAGAAATTGTGTAAATCAAACAACAACAACACCCGAATCTTAGATCGTTTTTTCTGTTCTACAAAAATTGTCGTCATAATATGCATGTGTGATCAACTCTACAAAATGATCAATATCAAAAAAAAAAAAAACGAGAAGAAAAGGGGAACAAAATCAACTAAATAAAAAAAAACAAAGAAAATTTATGGGAAAACAAAAATTTCGGGAATAATTCTCAATAAACTTTTTTCTAAGGAAAAAAAAATGAAATTCATAGATAATCAAAAGGACTGAATCAAAAAAAAAAAAACTGAATCTTCTTTTTGGAATTCAATGGAAAAACAGAAAATAAGGCAATGCTAATAAAAAGTTTTACTCTTTCTTTCGTTTTCTCTCTCTCTCTCTCTCTCTCTCTTGCATTTTCTAATTTAATTTTCAAATTTTTTTTCATTTCAATCTTACAACATTTTCAATGTTAAAATCATCATCATTTTTTTCAAGTTTTCAAGATCCTAAATGGATGTTTTTTCTCTTCTCTTCTCTCTTCTTTACTGGGTTATCATTATTGCTGATCGAAAATAGAAAATAAAAATAGCAATCACATGGTTACCGTTAACATTTAGTGCAAGCTTATTATCATCATCATCATGATGGTAGCAATGTGATATTTTTTTTTAGTTCCTCGGTTCGATATGATATATTAAATCAAAATGACAATACTACACAGTATCAGTATCACTGCATAGACCCAAACATTGACATTTAAAAAAAAAAAATCCAACCAAACAAAAATTCAATTTTTCATTCAAAACAAAGATGAAAAATAAAAAATTTTGTGAAAGAATTTTGTGTGTGTAATTTAATCAATTAATTGTAATTTATTTTAGACAGAAAAACAAAAAATTAATTACAAATTAATTACAAAAACAAAAATTACAAGATAACAAGATGTTTATTTATTCTTTTGTCAAATCAAATTTTTATTTTTCGGTAAAAACGTACATTTGAAAAAAATGGTTCATTACAAATGGCCAGGACACAACAAAAAAAAACGAAAACGATATATTTACACACACACACACCAAACCAAACCAAAGATATTGGAAGAAATAAAAAAAATGGACAATATCATCATCATGTTGTTGTTGTTGTTTTGCTGATTATTCAATTCAGTGTAGCATACTTTAAACAACAACAACAACGACCATCATTTCAGTTCAGTTTGGGTTCGGGTTCAATTCGTATACCAGTTCATCATCATCATCATCATCATCATTCTTGAACAGTTCAATTCAGTTCAGCCGTAAATATATTTCGTTTGTCGTTCGTTATTGCTACTTATTATTATTTACCAAACACACACACACATACATATATATTGTATATATAAATGAAAATAGCTAGAATGAATGAATGAATGAATGAATGAAAAAAATAAAAAATAAAAATGAATGAACCAAATAATAATAATAAAAAAACATTTAATATTATAATATTGTGTGTGTGTGTGTGTTTGGTACATATAGTTTTCATGTTTATGTGTTTGTGTGTGTGTGTATGGCAAACATAATAACTTTTTTTATTATTATTACTGGATGGATGGATATATGTTTTTCATCATTCTTTTTTAGTTTCATTGATTTTTTATCCATTGCTCTTTTTACGAACTAAAAGATTGGTAGAAGGAAGAAGAAGAAGAACACGATGGATGATAATAATAACATTAGCCACGATTAAGTGAGTGTGAGAGAAAAAACTAAAATAAAATAAAATTTACAAAGGAAATTTGATTATTATTACAAATTTGAAAATAATAACAATATTTTTTTTGTAGTAATTTATAAATTATAATTAAATTTTACAAATTTTACATCATTTTTTTTTTACAAAAGAATTATCAAATTTATTCAATGAAACTTTCTTCCTCCCCCCGGTATATCATTGAAGTTACACACAAACACAGCGATGCATCATTTCATTTCAATTCAATATTTTTTTTTCACAAGAATCAAATAAAAAATAAAAAGATCAAGCCAAATGTAATGTTATTCTTTTCATTTCATTTCATTTCATTCACTTCTGGTCCCTGAATTTTTTTTCCCTGTCTGTCTCTGCATGTGTATGTATGTTGTAAATAAAAGCGAACAATTTTTTTTCATGTATTTTTTCATTCATTCAATGATTGCATACAGCAATGAAGAAGAACAGGAGAGAGGGGAGATGCTGTCGTGAAGATTGGTTTTAGTTTCACCAAAACAAAATATCATATCAGGACTTTTATTCAATTTCTTTTTCTTTTCTCAATGTATGAAACACACACACATATCATCAGGCAAGCAATATTTTCTTCTTTTACTATATAAAATATATATATCTGCTGGTTAGACAACGAATAAATGTGTGTATATAATAATAGTGAATGAGTGAGAGAGAGAAGCGAATCGACTAAAGCAAATCGAAGCAAAAGTAAAAAAAAATAACATTAATCACTCTCGATTATATTTATTGATGATTATCGTATCGTTATTTATATTTTAGATGATTTTTTTCATTTCACTATCAATGAATGTATCAATAGACAATCTTTTCTTGCTTGCTATAATTATGGTCATTTTTTCCATAAAAATATGGATTGTTTTATTATTTGGATTTTAAAAATTTTAAATTTAAAATTTTCAAAACTTACCTTTGTTGTTGATCCTTGATTGAACAACTATTATTTAATTTTAGCCAAAACTTTTGCACGTCTTTCATTATTCTGAAATAATGCACGAATTAAATGTTTTACTTCATCCGGTTTAAGATAAGTAGCTAATAATCCATTACCATCAGACCAACGATTTAAAATTTCCAATAATGATGACTATTTTTTTAAAAAACGTAAAGAGGATAATACAAAAGAGTAATGTAAGATACAGACAAGAAAAAAACAACAACAATTACCTTTAGTAAAAAATTAATTTCATTCAATTTCATCCATTGATAAATAACATCTTCTGAATCGATTAAAAATAATTTAATCTCTTTACAAAAATAATCAATTTCATTATATAAATGTGATGATCCTAATGAACTAATATCATTCAATGATAATATTGATTCAATAAATTGTTTAAATAATATTTGTAATAATGTTGACATTATTTTATCATAAATTTTCCCAGATAATATTTGATAAAATGAACAATGTAAATAATTTAAATATTTTAAACAATTATTTATTGATTCACGAAATTCAAAATGTGATTGTGAACTAATACGTAAATCAGTACGTGGTGTTTCATTTACAATTTCCATTAATGATTGTTGAAATGTTTCATTTGTTATATGACGATATATGATACGTTCATGATAACGCATTTGATTCATTAATATTTTTGTACCAATATTACGTATGTTTGGTACTAATTCAAATAATGTATCTAAATTTGGACGATTTGTTAATGCGAAACATTCCATTAAATGTCCAAACATTATACAATTATTATGAAATATAGCATTTTCACGTGCATCATTTTCAATTAATGTTCGATATCTATATGGTGATATTGCAATAAATAATTCACATACTAAATATATTGTTTCCGTTAATAATAATGATAAATTTTTTGAACAATTTCGTAATAGTGCTGACATCTCCTAGTAACGAACATAAAATTATAATTTTCAAAAAAAATCGCATGAAACAAAAAAAAATACCTCAAATAAATCCTTCACATCGATCATATAATCACTGATTAAACAATCAGAAAATTTTGATCGATTTCGTAATGAAATATTTTCCAATAATTTTTCCGATGTAATTGTTTGTAATGGTGGTGGTTTGTTTTTCAATAAACGTTTCATTCGTATAATAAAATCTTGACATAATTTTGTTGAAAAATGATTTTGAATATTATCACGATAAGTGCGTAATGTTTCCGATTCACCACCATCATCTTTATCATTATCAATCATTCCTAATGATTTTAATTTCATTTCTAAATGTTTACCTTGTTCTAATTTTTCAAGAAATTCTTGCAATTTTGATTCAGATTTAGGTATAAATCTTTCAAAATAATAATCAATAACATTATGAAATATTTGTTCTGACCATAATTGACCGATGAATTTTTTAAAAATTTCACTTTGTTTCAATTGATTATTCAATGTAAATAGATTCATAATAATTTCGATAAAATTTTCAAGATTTTCAATCACATCATCATCAGCATCAATAAGATGAATTTCATCGTGCAAACTATTGTTCACTTTACAATTGTTTTCCAGTATTTTTCTTATAAAATAATCATTAAATTGATTGAATAAATTTCTAAAATTTATTATAAAATCATATCGTTCTTCAAGTATACAATCAATATATGATTCATATTGTTCGCTTGTCATTGTTCGTAAAAAATCGAAATGAAAAGTTTTATTGTTTAAGGAATCATTTTGAAAATATAAATTTTTCTTAAACAATTGTATCATATCATAAACAAATTCTTCTTTTGTTGTAATGATTTTTAAATTTAATTTTTTCAATGAATTTTCAATTACACTTTTTTGATCATTTTTTATTGGTAATTCATTCGGAAATTTTCCGCTTAATTCAACAAGTTTTTCATATAAATTATTTGCTTCAATAATATTTTTTCTTGCACGATAATATTCCAATTTATTCATTAATTCTTTACATTCATTTAATAAAATTTGTATCCTCTCAAATGATCGTTGATAATCATCCAACAATTGAAATTGATCAAATAAAATTTGTCTTTGTTGACAAATTTTTTGATATTTAAATATTGTTTTAATTTCATTACAACCGATAAATGATTCCAATTCTTCACGTAATTTTCTGGTTTTGTTGATCTTTTCAATCAATTTCGATTTCAATTCATTCGGTTTATCGTCGATTGATGATGATGATGATTGTTTTACCAAATCATTTTTATCAATTTCTTTACGATATTTTTGTATTTTTTCATCAAAATATTCAATAATTTCATTAATATTTGTAAAATTATTGAAAAATTTTTCAATATTATCAAAATCTTTTGATTTATTAATCATCATTATTATCAATTTCGAAAAAAAATAAACAAACAGACAATATACACGTGTAATACAGAAAAGATGATTTCAAAAAAAATGTTTTGCAAATTCTTTGTTCAAAGATCCTGTTCAAAAATGACGATACACGATTCTTCCATCTCATTTTTTATGGGATTTTACAAAGATAAATTTTTTAAAAAGAAAAAATGATTAAAATAAAATTTATTTTTAAATCATTTTATGCCAATTATCATGATTTAGCGAGGAAAAATCATCCAATAATGAAATAATTTTAAGATATTGAGCCAAATGTAATAATTCTTTATCTTTGCTTTTGTTTTTATATGCTTCACGAAATGCTTTGATTTTTAAACCATTCTGTGGATTCATTAGAAAATTACGTCTTAGATCATCAAACATTATTGTATTACGAGCATTATATTGTTGAAATTTTCCCCAAATTACACCCAAAGGTTTAACCTTGTTTTTTAAAAACAAAATTGTTGTTAAAAGTCTCAATTCAATATTCAATATTTACATTGATAACACCATATTTTTCCGTATGAACAGAAATCATGGCCGATGCATCCAAAAAGAATGCAATTTTATAATTAGGATTATTTGTAACACCTAATTCACGCATTTTTACTTCAATCCATTTCATACCGGTAGCCGCTATTATATTTTAACATAAAACTTGATGAAAACAAAAAATCAAATCAAATCGAATCTAATACTTACACCAGATGACAATATCATAATCTTCATAAGCGCTAGTGAGAAATTCATGAAGATAAGGTCGCATCAATTGTGATGCATGTTCGGCTGTTGATCGATGATCTTATTTCAAAAAAAATAAACAATATTAACTTGAAATAATCAACTTGATTATTACATACCGAAAAGAGTATAATCAATGTCAAGAACTAATAGTTTTTTACCATCTCTTGGTTCATTCATTACATTGATCTTGATATCTTTGATTCGTTTTTCAACTTTAGCTAAATACTCTCCTTTATTATGAATAGCAACCTGATCAAGTGCTTCGTCATCAATATCAAAATCATTGATCACGTTAGGAATGTCTGATGGATCCAAATCAATATTGGCAATCTGTTCTTCTTTGCTACCGATCATCATTACTTTGAATCCTGGTTTCATAACAAGATGTTCAATTTTTGTATCATCATCAACTGTTCGACCTGTTCGAGAAAAAATTATTTCAAACATTCGATTGATTGATTAATTAATTCGACAAACCATTATTTGTTTTAAGACCAATCAATTTTTGACGTTCTGGTTTGACACCAGTTTTTCCATAAATACATTCTTTAAGATTTAAAATAGTAGCAACATCATTCAAATTATCAATAATATATTCATTTCCCGACCATTTTACAACAATTTTTCGTTGATCATTAGTCAAAGATTGTTCCGACATGACAATAGTTCAATAAGATGTTGGATTTAAATTAAGAAAAAAACAAATTTCCTATAACTAATTAATAATAAAAAAATTTCTACAATCATAGAAATTGAAATTTTAAAGTTGTCAATTTGCTTTTGTTTTGAAGATGATCAATTTGGCCGGCCAAATTTAATAACTCACGAAAGCCGTTCGATGGACAGACGTTGTTTGTGAATGTTTTGTTCGAAATGTTTTGATCAATTTCAATTTTAAATTTTGAGTTTTTTAATGAAACGTGTTTGATGATGAAATAAATCCTAATCTTTCGAAGATTAAATGGCAAAACGTAAGAAAAATACAATCAAATATCGTTTCGATGATTGTCAATCTGATTCGGTGGATAATGAAACAAACGATATGAATTCAGAAGAAAGTAAAAAAGATCTGCTCATACCATCATCGTATGAAGAATTTACGAACAAAAGAGCTGCTAAAGAATCACGTTTAAAATATAATCGTTTGACAGAAATTGAAGAAAATTATTTTGAAAATGAAGATCATAAAACTTATTTAAATCTTCGTAATGCTATTCTACGAATATGGCATAATAAACCATCGTTGGGTCTTACGGCTGAAATTATTCGAGCAAAAATCAAAATCACTGATAAAAAGAAATTAGAATTGGCCGAAAAAATCTTAAAATTTCTTGAACGTTATGGTTATGTAAATTTTGGTGTATTTGAAAATACTTTACCAAATGAATGTGTAAACGTAAAGAATCGAGAACGAACAATAATTGTTATTGGAGCCGGTGCTTCAGGATTAGCCGCCGCAAGACAATTAATTTATTTTGGTTTTAATGTTATTGTTTTGGAAGCATCCAAACGTATTGGTGGTCGATGTTATGCATTTTATAAAAATGAAATATTCTTTGATCCGGGTAATATTTTAGTGAATGGTATCAAAGGTAATCCAATACGAACTGTTATGAAACAATTAGGTTTGAATGCCAAACAATTAAAATCCAAACATAAATTATATATGGATGGTGAATTAGTTGATAAGAAAAAAGATCTTGTAATGCATAAAATATTTTTAATCTTTCTTCGTACACTATATTTTCTTGCTATTGAAAATCAAATCACTGAATTTAATAATCAAACACTTTCACCGGAAAATATATTCGATATATTTATCTATTTTTTAGAAACGGCTGCAACAACAAAAGCAAAAGAAAATTGTAATAAAATGTTACGTTTGGAAGAAAATCTTGGTGAAAATTTAAAACCATTAATGGAACAATTTGAATATTTTTTTCGAAATATTGAATTTTTTCGTACAATCAAATATATGAATAGTATTCGATCGAATATTCAAGATCAAACTAATGTCGCTGACGATGATGATGATGATGATTTTGATCGAACAATTATTTTCGATCATACAATATTGAATTATACAAAGAATAGTTGTAGTTTTGCATCCATACTAAAAAGTCATATGGCCTTTTTGGAATGTATAATATTTAATGATATACATAAAAAAATATCAATGAAAAAAAATGATTTACTAAATTCGGATAAATTTAAAGGTTGTAGTGAATTTTTTTCACTCGAAGATATGCGTATATTTGAATGGTATTTTGGTACATTGGAATTTTTTCTTGGTTCTCCCTTATCCGATTATTCATTGGAAAAATTTGCTAATGATGATTTTAATCATTCAAATGAACAATATATTTTACCAGATGGTTATATGAATTTTATGCAAGCAATGTATTCACAATGTTGTTCAATGAAAATTTATAAACGAATGCGTGCACAGAAAATTATTATCAAACAAAAAAGTGTTGAAGTAATTGCCATTAAACAAAATGATAATTCCGAAACAATTACATTCAAAGGTGATGCAATTATCTGTACATTACCATTGGGTGTATTGAAAAAAGCTATTCAAAATGAAAAAAATCCCGAATTCGGTAATAATATTGTTTTCGAACCACCATTACCACAAAGAAAAAAACAAGCAATCGAAAATCTTGGTATTGGTACTGTGAATAAAGTAATACTTGGTTTTGAAGATGATTTTTGGCAATCAAAAGATCAATTTTTTGGAAATGTTGCCATGTCACGTGAATGTAGAGGTGAATTTTTAATGAGTTTTTTTAATAGTCCAGTGACAAAAAACAATGATACAGATGATACAAACAAAACAACAACAACAACCATATCGACCGATAGTAAAATGAATAAAAATAAAAAATTACCACAACCAAAACAAAAACCTAAACAAATGTATTCGGTAACATCTGTATTATGTGGTCAAAGTATTGAAACAATTAACCAAATGAATGATTTATTAAATGATAATAATGATACCAATAACAGCAACAATAATAATGAAGATGTTATTATTGTAAGTAAATGTTATAGTGGTTTAAAAGAAATATTTGAAAATATACCACAATATACTGGTGCATTGGTTACACATTGGGAACGTGAACCATTTTATTTAGGTACACATTCATATCAATCAATTCGTTCGAAATCAAATGATTATGAAATTATTGCCGAACCTATTTCAATAAATTCCAATCATCATCATCAAAATATTCCACGATTATTTTTTGCTGGTGAACATACCAGTATTGAATATCCGGCTACTGTACATGGTGCATTTTTATCTGGTTTACGTGCAGCCACCGAAGTAGCAAATTGTTTTGATCCATTAATTTTATAATGTTTTATTTTTATTTCAATGATAATAATAATTTCAAATTCATTTTGATTTGAATCAATGAAAATGAAAAACAATCATTCTTCAATAATATCAAATCTTTTTTGAAAATTTCCAATCGTTAAATAAGCACTGGTTTTATCTTCACCTTCGGTGTTAATAGCAACACAAAAATAATTACCCGAATCATCACGTTGTGCATCGATTATTTGCAGCCAACTAATCATTGCATAATCAGTACTTTGATTGGTACGAATTTCAAAATGTGTCTCTTTGGATAATATCGGTATTTCAATCAAACCACCACCAACACCATCACTGCGTTCAATTCGCCATTCAATCGTCGGTAATGGCCAACCAGTTGCTTCACATGAAAAACTAATTGAACTACCAGTATTATTTGTTGTATCTATTGGTGGTGAAATTATTTGTGGTCCTATTTTTTTTTTTTTTTTTTTGTTTTTAAAAAAGCGAAATATCAATTAATAAATCAAAAAACTTTTCAATATGAAATAATCATACGTTGTTTACAAGGTTGATTATCAACTTCAACCAATTTATTACGATTTTTATATCTGGCTTCAGTAAATTGACAACGATTTTCATATGTTATGCCATCATTTCCACAAATTGGTTCATTTTTTGTACAATAACAAATTGCTTCTGGTTTATCGGTTGGTTCCAGATCGGTACGAATTAAACATTCAAGATCATCACCACATTTTGGATATTCTGGATAATCATCGGGTAATTGATTTTTAAATTTGTTTTCATAACATCTTTCTCCTTCACGTTGTCCACAACCAAAACAACAATCACAATGATCCTTTGACATAAAAAAAATCAAATTTTTGTTAATCAATTTAGTTTTTACATTGAAAAAGTCAACAACAATTTCAAAAAATGAATTAATTTACTTTTACCAAACCAGCAAGACATTCACTATTTGGAACTGGACAATCACTTGGATCGCATTCATCTGCACATACATCATTTTTCATTGAAACTATATTTTCATCTGCATATGCAAACAATACAAATATTAAAATCGATAACAAATTAAAGATGTTCATTTTTTTTGAATCAATTCAGAATTCAAAATTCATTCAATTTTGGCCAAAAATGAGAATTATAAAGTACCAAATTCAAACAACAACTGTATTTAATGTGTTTACCATGCGGAAAAACTTTGATCTTATTTTGCATATATGTGTGTTTTTGGCTTGTGTGATGTGTGATGCGTTTGTGATATAAATAACATTGGATAAGAAAAAAGCGAAAACTTTCATTATTTCGTTAATATAAACAATCAGACTCATCATGGGTGTGTTCATCAGAATATCTTTCGGTTATGTTTTTGTTTATCTTATGCATATAGCCAATTCAACAACAGCAACAACAAATCATTGAACAAAATCAAAAAACCAAAAATATCAAATTCAAACCAACCGAAGGGATTCTGTTTGATTTTTTTTCAATGCAAGAAATAGATTGGTTGGCAAAGACAGTTACATTAAACAAAAAATATTAACTTGAAAAAAATGATGGAATTTTGCATTATGAACCGAAAGGATAATTATCGAAAATTGATTGATCGAATCGATTCAAACAAACAACAACAACAACAACATCCAATTAATCATTAAAATCCAAAGGAATGTTACTATCATTTTCGTCGTTATGATCGGGAAAAAAGGTCAACATTCTCAGATGCTTTTTTTTTGGTTAGCTGTACTAATTTTTTCAACTTTATGAAAATTATTATTATGAAAGAAAGAGAAATGCATTTAAACATCATCATCATTTTGTTGTTGAAGGGTTTTCCATTTTCATCATAATAATTTCACTTTAGATGATTATTATTAACTAAATAATTAAAGAACTGTAGAATTGGATGGACACTTGAATAATTTTCTCATTTATAATGATAAACATCATCATGATTTTGCCTACGGCATTGAAAAGTTGTTTTTCATCATCAACATAATGATCAGATGCTAGATCAGTTTCTCGAATTGAAATCGCCAGTTGATAAAGGGGTATATAAAGAGCTGAATTGATTTAACTGCTGCTGGTAATTTTATTCACTTTAATCAAAAAAAAAAAACAGGTAAAAAAATGTATCATTCTTCATTTTATCAGGTAATTTTTCACAAAATTTTCATTTGTTCAATTTTTTATACAAAGGTTTTTTTTGCAGATTACTTTATTTATGATAAGCTTGTGGACAATTATCGATTCATGGCCAATTATGTCATCTAGATATGAAAAATATCCGGAAAAACGATATCCAGAAATGATTTTCGATACCTATGATCAAAAAAATCAATATTATCAACCAAATTTTGATAGATCATCAAGAATAAATAAAAGAAAATTTCGTGAACAAGAATATGAATTGTTGGATCAAGTGGATGATGATGATCAAACTGGTGAAAGTTATTTAAATCGTCCAATTTATAATGAAAATCTAAAAAATTGGTTTGAACCAGAAGCTGAATCAATTGATTCAAGTAAAATTTCAAAAGATTTAATTAATGTTAGATTTATGAGATTAATAAATAAAGATGATTGAAAATTTTTAAATGTTTTTGTTTTGTTTTTTTTATTTATTTACAATGATAATGAGCGTAAATTATGGTTATTAGTTGTTGAAGAGAATAGACCAAAATGTTGTGAAAATGGCAGAATTATAGTTATAAAAAGTAGAATTAATTGTTGACCAAGATCCATTGATAATGAACGAATTTCAGGTTCATCAAATGTAAAATCATTCATTTCATTTGAAAAGGTTTTTCCATACGAAACTAAAGCCGATAATGTTAATAATGGTCGAAATAGTAGAAGCCATATAAAATTACTATATTGACATAAGAATACAATAACATCGAAACGACAATTACAATTAACATTGATTAGATGATTGGTAAATGTTTTGGAAAAACGTTTGGCACCACTGCAAATTATGTTTAATGATGTTAACGGAACAATTATGGTTACATAATGCCAAGACATTTGTCTAATATTCCATGAATCTAATTTATCAATACATAACAATATACCATGTTCATCGATTGTAGAATTATGATTACGTTGATCAAGAAAATAATATTCAAATTGATGTATAGTTGTTAATTGTGTAAGTATTAGATAAATAGTTTGCGGTAATATCCATATGAAAAATATAAATAAACATATTAGATTTGCACGTTTCGAAATGAATGTTTCATAGATATTTTGAAAACTAAACATAACAAATAAAAATGTTGAGATCATTAATGGTACTGTTTGTTGTATCATACAATGCCATTCAATATCGATAATAGGCCATATTGTTTCATAGAAAAATGATGAAAATAAATATGGTATCCATATTGAAATGAATACATTGACTAGTAAAAGATTTAATAAAAAATTTGTTGAATGTATACATGATGATGATCGATGGTTACGATGATTATCATGTCGAAATAATAGATTGAATAAGGTAAAAAAATTTAGAATAAATACGATCGATAAAAAACAGAGACGAAAAAATGGTCCCAAATTTTCTGTAGCCATTATTTCATAACATTTCGATTTTCAAAATAATCTGTTGAACAGAGATTCAGTGTTTATTCGATCGAAACCAATTGAACATCTAACAAATCCATCTTTAAATGATGGTTTTGTTCAATGTTTTTGCTGAATTACTAAAAAAAATAAAAAGAGAAACTTAAAACAACAACAAGAAAAGACCTGTTTCAAATCGAAACCAGAAAAAAAATGTAGGTCAGATTTCATTTTCATTTGCCGTTACCAAATTGTTTCAAACTATTCTGACTATTTTGGAAAAATAGTTTCTATTTTTATAAATATCGATCAAAGTTAACTGAAAAGTTAAATAATCTTTCAATCGACAATTATCAATGGATAGCGTGTGTGTGTGTGAGAGAATTTGCTTCGACCAACTATAAACCAACCAAAAACATCATATGTATGATGCTATCTATCTATAGATCCAGTATTAACCCTAAAAGCAGATTGATAAAAATAGAATTCATAATTGTTTTTTTTTTTTTTGTAAATTAAAAAAAATCTTTAATTTCAATCGATTAATTGATTGTCAAAATAATTTTTTTTTCAATATAGAAAAAATTCAATAAATTAATTTATAAATGGGAATGATTGTTGCACATAGAAACCTTATGGTTATTATTATTTTTTGTTAGGCTAATAATAATCATATCACAGAAACAAAATAATAATAATTAGCTGTATGAATATTATAATTT
Source organism: Dermatophagoides pteronyssinus (assembly GCF_027571235.1). NCBI lineage: Eukaryota > Metazoa > Arthropoda > Arachnida > Sarcoptiformes > Pyroglyphidae > Dermatophagoides > Dermatophagoides pteronyssinus. Next base: position 1,051,460 of record NW_027461530.1, read on the forward strand.
AATATCTTCATATTTTTGAAACCACCATATTTGAAATAGATCATCTGGATTACAATCAACAACACGAAGATTATCTGAACTTCTTAAACCTTCAGTTGTTAAACATAGATTAAAATGTTCATTACGAATTTGTCCACCTTTAGTATGCAGCCATGTTTGCATTTTTTTCTGAATCATTTGTTTTCGTTTATTTTTGTTTGAATATTTACCAGGGCATTTTGTTAATAAAACACGATGTGTAGCAAATTCATCGATAGTTAAACATCCTTCTTCACGTCTTATATAGCCATTTTTCATAAAACTAAACATTTGATTTGTCCATTCATCCAATGGTACATCCATACATTCATAGACACCTAATATGATAATTATATTAAGATGAAAACAAATAACAATCAATAATTATTTATAAAATCATCATACCCATTTCATGTTTTTTTTCTTCAGCCTTGTTAAGATTATCCAAACATAAATTGGTAATTGGATTACGAACAGTACCATATGCAATAACATCTTGATCATAGATATATTTCTTTTCGGTATAAATATTTTCCAAATACCATTGAAATGATTTACAATTTAATCTTTTACGAAGTTCAATTCTAGATGAAACATCAATTTTATTGATTTTTTCTTTAAGATCTTTACGATGTACAAAAAAATATTTAACATAATCATCCATCCAAACTAATGCTGTACGTAATGTATTCATTCCATGACTATCTTTACCAAGAAATGAATATGGATGATAATCACGAAATATATGGCCAACATGGCTACAAGGATGAATAAAAAGTTTTCCACCACATTGCCAAAGACGGAATGATAGTTCAAGATTTTCACCACCCCATATTTCCATCTGTTCATCATAGGCACCGATTTGAAAAAAATATTCTCTATTTATGGCAAACAATCCACCAGCCATTGTTGGTGTTTTAACCACTTTGGTTGGATTATTTTTCAAGCTCATTTCGTCCGTATCGATCCAGATAAAATGACCAGACCAAATAAAACCACCAACTTGAAAATAATAACGATTTCCAGAAACATATTCAAGATCTTGATCGGAAATTATATCAATCACTGGACAAACAACATTAGTTCGATCATCTTTGATCACTTTCATTAATGGTTCTAACCATCCATTAGTGGCTTCACAATGAGAATCTAAGAAAAGAAGTACATCACCTTTTGCTTGTCGTGCACCTGAGGATAATTGATTAAATTTAGTTATCAATGGATTAATTATCAATAAAATATTCATACCAACAAGTCGAGCACGAATTAAACCTTCACGTTTTGGCAACCGGATAATTTTGACTAAACTATTGAAATGATAATCAACGTATTCTTGTAATGGTACAGATAATTCAAATTTATCACTGAAATCATCAACTAAAATGATTTCTTTAAGTAAACGTTTTGGTGTACGATTAACCACAGACCAAATTGTGCGAATCAATGCTGACCAAATTTCATTTGTAAATATTATTATTACGGACACATCACCTAAATCATCAATATCGTAATGAACTTGAGCACATTCAAAAGGTCTGGGATCAGGTAAAGATCTGTTAGGACTATTTTTAGAAAAAAAAACTATGAATAAATTGAAATTAATATCAATAAAAAGCAACCTTAGACGATCACTAATGTAAACATTGAAAGCTGCTGATGAGAATGTTTTTTCCGATAATTTCTTTTCCTCAGCGCTCAATTGAACACCGTGACCATTTTGTCCCCACGATTGAATAATTGGATTCAATTTTTCATATAAATCACCATATTTTAAGGGTTTAATTTTATTGGAATGTAATTCATCATTAGTTAGATAAAATTTTTTCCAAATAGTAAAATAACATATAATTGTCAAAATTGTTATCAGACGACAAATAAATGTTTTATTCTTGTGTATTCGAGCGAATACAAATCGCCAAATTTTGACCATTTCGTCGTCGTCGTCGTCGTCGAAATAATGATGAACATTACAAATTCATATTTTTTTTATTTACAGATTTAAAAAATACTTTCAAAAGATCGATCTGATAAACAAACAAAAAAAAAGAAAATTCTATACACGTGTTAAAGAATAGAATGTTCTAATTCTATTTGATAACGCCATCTTGTATTCTAATTTGGAAATCGATTGACCAAAATGGTCATCTGGTTTTTTCTGTTGTTCTTGTCAATTTGAGCCGATTAATCAATTGATTTTATTTATTAACATCGATCAAATTAACAATGGAAAATCTTAATACAATAAATTCTGCTTTGAAAGCAGTTAGTTTAGTTCGTTCGGCAACACTTGATACATTAAAATTTATGGCCAATACATATCAATCATCCAAAGATGTTGAAGCTGAAATGGATCCAAATAAAAACAATAGTTATATGGGCGAATTTTCATCATTATCGAATGTTTTGGAAACTAGAGTCCGTGAATTGGAAACTGCTTGTACATTACTTTATCCAACGCTTAGTTCGATTAATTTAGCCAACACTGAATTGATTGCTCAAGATCCAAATTATGAAAAGACAACTTGGTATCCCGATATGGTCATATCATATCGATGGTTAAGCAATACTCAAGAATATTCAACATTAGCATTTCAAGCTTTACAAACAAAATTTAGTAAACGAAATTCTCGTTATAGACAGCGAACATCGAATCGTGTTATTCAAAATCATAATTTAAATAATCATTCTATCGATATATTCATTGGACAATTACAACGATCTTTTGATACAATGCCCATCGAAGTGGTTCGACCATTCGGTGTATTTACCGTACTTAAAATTGTTTTAGATCGTACTTTAAGAGCTGTTATTGTTCTACGCGGATTGGTCATCGAATGGGTATTGGTTAAAAGTTTTGAAGAAAATTTCGAAAAATTAACATCAAATAATTTGGCTAAAATATCTGAAAGAAATCCATACGCAACAAATTTTATCGATCTCATACAGGATGATACAATGGACATTTGGAAACCATCAAGATATAAAGTATTTCGTACAATTACTGATCATTGTAATGCAGCCATTTTACATTTTTATGCACCATTTCAAATGGATAGTGCTATCAAATATTTTCTGGTAAGTTTAAATTATTGTTTTTTTTAAACAATTTTCATCCATTTAAATTCTTTCCAAAATTATAGCAATGGTTACGAAGTTATTCAACATTATTTTCGGCTGTATGTCGTAAATGCGATTCACGATTGTTAAATGATATGCCACCAACTTGGCATGATTTTCGTACACATGAACCATATCATTTTGAATGTAGACCATATTAATGATAATTTCTTTTAAAAAAAAATTATTACAATCTTTTAATTATTGTAAATCAAGATTTGTATTTGTAATTTTTTTTTCTTCAATAAATTATCAAAATCGAACGAATAATTATTTATCAAATAATCGCGTCGATAGACGGCAGCATTGATTTTGTTGGTTGGTGGGGGGAGGGTTATACAGGATTTCACGTGTTTCTTCGGCCATCTGTATTATTACACACACACACACACACACACACATTCAAGAACTGCATGGATAATAATAATTTATGTGCGCTCACATTACAGCAGCAGCGGTGTTTGTTGTTATAAGAACTTCGTTCTTCATTTTTTTTAATTTCCATGCATGAATTGATTTGGAAAGACAAGAAAAGAAAAATAAAAATCATCATTTTAACACCTGAACCACCTGAATTATTTTGTTAAAATTTTTTTAAATTAAATTTATTAAATTACATTGAAAAAAGGACAATACCGAATAACAAACAATGGATGAACTGAATGAATTTAATCAATTATTAAACAATCTTCTCAGTACTGAAACTGAATTTCGACAAAAAGCTGAAAAAATCTATGAAGCAATTCCGTTAAAGGATAAAATTCGTCTATTATTTATGGCCATATCGGATGATACCAAATCGGAAGAGACACGTCATTTGGCAGCCATTTTGATGCGTCGTATTCTATTCAAATCAACCATGGAAGAATTATCCAAAGATATGGATGAAAATTATTTCAAACAATTAAAAGAATCTATACTTGCTCTTGTACAAAAGGATACGATTTCGATGATGTTACGAAAGAAAATTTGTGATATCATTTCGGAATTGGTTACAAAATTCATTGATGATGATGGTAATAATCATTGGCCAGAATTATTGAATTTTATGTTCACAGCAGCCAATTCATCCAATCTTGAATTGAAAGAATGTTCATTAATTATTTTGAAGTAAGTTATTTTTTGTATTTTTGATCATCGTTTTTAATCTATTTTTTCCAAACAAACACGCGCAGTACTTATCCAAATATTTTCGCTAAAGAACAGAATAAATATTTGGATTTCATAAAAAAAATGTTATTGAAATGTTTGATGGAAGAATCAAATGAACAGGTTAAATTGGCCGCACTGAAAGCAACAATTTCATTTATATTGGGAAACAGTGAAGATAAAACTATTATCAAAATTATGAGCGATACAATTTTACCGATGTTACAGATAACGAATGCAGTCATTGAAAATGATGATAATCAACCATTACTTTCATTGATTGAATTGACTGAAAAATGTCCACAAATATTGCGACCAAATTTTAATCTTTTAATGGAAATTTGTATGAAAATTATAACCAACAAAGATTGTTCGGAAAATTTACGACATTCGGCCATTGAATTAGTGGTGAGTTTTGCTGAAAATGCAGCCGGTACATTTAGAAAACGTGGTTCATCATATTTGATTCCATTGGTTTCACAATTTTTAATGATGATGACCGATTTGGAATATGATGATGGTTGGTCACAACGTGAAGATGATAATGATGATGAAGAAGATTCAAATAGTGATCATATTATTGGCGAAACAGCATTGGATCGATTAGCCTGTGCACTTGGTGGTAAAATTGTTTTTCCATTGGCCATCAATATTATATCACAAATGTTACAGAATGCTGATTGGAAACAACGTTATGCTGCATTAATGGCCATTTCAGCATTAGGCGAAGGTTGTAATAAACAAATGTTACCAATGTTGGAACAAATTGTTACAGCTATTTTACCATTCATTGGTGATACACATCCACGTGTTCGTTATGCTGTTTGTATTGCAATGGGTCAGATGGCATCGGATTTTGCACCAATTTTTCAACAACAATTTCATGATAAATTCATTCCAAATCTTTTACTTTTATTGGATGATAATCAAAATCCTCGTGTACAATCAAATGCTGCAGCTGCATTTGTAAATTTTTTCGAAGAAGCTAAACAGAAAATAATTTTACCATATTTAAATGTTATTGTTGATAAATTTGAACAGGTTTTAAAACTTAAAATTGATGAGGTATGTTGTTGTTGTGAAAATCAATTCTATCCATATATAATAATTTTTCAAATTGAAAATAGCTAATGAAAAATGGAAACAAAAAACTTGTTTTAGAACAAATTGTGATATCGATTGCATCGTTGGCTGATTTAACACAAGAATTATTTATTAATTATTATGATAGATTTATGCCTTATCTAAAATTTATTATTGAAAATGCTAATCATAAAGATCTTCGTTTATTACGTGGTAAAGCTATTGAATGTGCCAGTTTGATTGGATTAGCAGTAGGCAGTGAAAAGGTATTTGATGATTGTGATTTATGTTTTTCATTGGTAAATAATAATGGCTATATTTTAATTTTTTTTTTTAGTTCTGTAATGATGCCTCTCAAATCATGAATCTATTATTAAGAACACAAACTGGTGAAGTTATTCTTGAAGATGATGATCCACAGGTAAATTGATTTTTTTTTTTTTTGATTGTTTACAATTTTTATTTAATAATAATGATTGATTTAATATAGTTATCCTATATGATTACATCATGGGTAAGAATATGTAAACTTTTGGGTCCAAAATTTGAACCATATTTACCAATGGTAATGCCACAAGTATTGAAAACGGCATCAACAAAAATTGAAATGGCATTGATTGAAGGTGATGTAGATTCATCATGTGAAAATAATAGTGATTGGAAATTTTTCAATCTAAATGATCAACAAAATTTTGGTATCAAAGTATCATGTTTAGAAGATAAAGCAACCGCTTGTGAAATGTTAGTCTGTTATGCACGTGAATTGAAACATGGTTTTGTGAATTATCTGGAAGAAACTGTTTTAATTCTTGTACCAGCACTTCGTTATTATCTTCATGATGGTGTAAGAACGGCTGCTGCACAAAGTTTACCATTTTTATTGGATTGTGCAAAAATTCGTGGTGATAATTATGTTTATGAATTATGGCATTATATATTACCACATCTGATGTATGTATTGGATCAGGAAAGTGAAAGTGATGTTCTTGCTGAATTACTTATATCATTGGCCGATTGTATAACAACATTAGGAATGAATGCGTTCAATGAACAACAGATGGAAGATTTGATTAAAAAATTAGATTTTCATTTTAATGAACATTTTGAACGTTCAAAAGAACGGCAAGAAAAACGACATGATGAAGATTATGATGATGGTGTTGAAGAAATTCTTAATGATGAAGATGATGATGATGTTTATATTTTAACCAAATTGGTTGATGTATTACATTCATTGTTTGTTTCTTATAATGAAAAATTTTTACCATATTTTAATCATTTATTCAAACATATCATAAATCTTGCTGTAAGTATTTTATTTGATTTTGAATTTTTTAAACTAATCTTTTCTCAATTCAAAACAAAAGAAACCGGAATCACCTGTAAGCTATCAACAATGGGCCATATGTGTTATTGATGATTTAATCGAATTTACTGGTGTTAAATCGATTGATTATAAAGATTTTTATCTACCATTATTGATGAATAATTTGAAAAATCCACATAGTGAATTACGGCAAGCTGCTGCATATGGTATCGGTGTTTTGGCCAAACATGGTGGTAAAACATTTGAACAATTTCTTGCCGATAATATACCGACATTAGTTGCCATAATACAAGATTCGAATAGTCGTAATGCAGAAAATATTTATGCTACTGAGAATGCTATTTCAGCTGTAACAAAAATTATTGAATTTAATGGTGGAATGGTATGTGTTTAATTGAAAATTGTCAAATTTATTTAACAAAAATAATTTCATCAATGATTTATCCATTTTTTCAAAATAGGCCGGTATCGATACATTATTACCATGTTGGCTTAGTTGGCTACCAATCTGGGAAGATGAAGAAGAAGTTATATATGTTTATAGTTTTCTATATCAATTATTGGAAAGAAATCATCCACAAATTCTTGGTGTTGATAATTGTAATGTACCACGTATCGTATCGATAATATTGGAAGTGTTTGCACGTAATGTAATTGAACATACTAGTGAACTTGGACAAAAACTTATTGCTTATATAAAATTTGTAAATGTAAGTTTTTTTGTTTTTACAAAAATTTTTTTTTTAAATAAAAATTAATCATCTTTTATTATAGCTCGACAAATCGATAACGAATACATTTTCAGCTGAACAGCAACAAGTTTTGGAACAGATTGCTAATCTGTGAAGAAAAAAAACATAAATAATAATAATATTTTTGGTCTTTTAAAAAATTTTTCGATAATCATTTTGTCCGTTAAAAAAGAAAAGAAATGAAATAGTAAAATGATTTAAAATTTATATCTTTATTTTGTGTTTGTGTGTGTGTGTGTTTAAATTATAATGAATAAAAATAAAACAATATTGAATTTTAATTCGAATTGAATTTTGATTTTTTGGTTTTTTGGTTGTTCATTCAATTTGATCATTGCACGATTTCAGTTGTAATCAATTGAAATCATTTGTATTCATCCATCCATACATGACCATTAATGATTGTCGTGCATTTTTTTCTTGATTATTTACGAATAATGATCATGATCATTATTGTCGTTGTAATTGTGTTTATTTGTCAAATAATGATTCCTGTTTACATTAAAAAAATAGCTAAATTTTTCAAATTGATAAATAAATAATGTTCTGGATTGTCAAATCGTGATTTTAACTAAAATGATTGAATTATTCAATTTAAAAAAAATTGAATAATAGATTGATGATTATTAACGAAATCTTTATATCCTATCTATCTATCCATGATACAAAAAATGGTGGACACGATTATCAATCAAATCATCATTATCTATTCTATTCTATTCTATTCTATTCTAGTTAATGTAGTTATAATTTGGAAATGATTTTAAAATTTGTTACCACTTATCGTAATGTTGTAGAGGACGATATAATGACAATGATATGGAAAAATGTCTGATTTCCAAAGAAAAAAGGATTCATCTAAAAAAAAATATTGTTGTTGTGATCATCAATAATTATTGAGAGTTTTCTAGTGAATCAAAAAAAAATTGTACATTACATTAGATCTTATCGGTATTAGTTTAAGTTTGGGAGTTAACCAAAAAAAAAAAAAAAAAAAAAAGGAATAAAATTGTTTGATAGTGATGATGATGAAGACGATGAAGATGGACCAAAAATAAAAAAATAAATTCATGAATAATTTGTCATTATTAGCACATCCATAAATTGCATCACACAAATTGGATTGTCACATGAATTGTTTTTTTGGAATTAAAGGTAATTAAATATTCAAATGAACATTAGTTACAATCAAAATTCATCATCTTTATGATCATACTGTTGTGGGCGCCCTCTAAGAGTCCAATTATCAAATAACTTTTATTCACTTGTTGCAACATTATAATGTGCTCAAGGTATTTCACAACTTTTAAAATTGATAATTGATAATTATTGATAGCACTGAGAAAAAAGTCTGATTAGGATTCTGGAATAACTCCCTCAAAAAAACATGTAAATGTGTTAGCGATTGGCTTGCAAACCTCAAAAAAATTGACGTATATAAACCACCCTTTTCTCTCAGTGAGTATACATACGGTATTTTAATAGTTTTTTTCTGTGTCATCATTTCAAGAGCCATCATTATTAGATAGACCAAAAATGAACGATTCAAATGAAAGTGAAAAAATGAATGAAAATGAAGATGAAAAATTGAATGAAAATAAAGATGAAAAAATGAATGAAAATGAAGATGAAAGTGAAAAGAAAGATTTTGTTGGAAAATCTTTAGAAAGTGTTTTGGGAGGAATCAAGGGTCAATCCCGATTCGCTTTTATTACAAAAAAAAATTTTAGTAGAGAAACTGTTGCTGGAATCCGTGATATGAATTTAGGATCTATCAAGAATGGAAAACCAATTGGTAAGTAATTGATTTGATTAATATTTATAATGGAATCAAAAAAATTTTGATTTTTTTTTATTGTTTCAAGGAAAACCGGTTATTCGTTTCGATAAAGGATTACCATCCAAAACTACACTTAACAATCTATCACCTGGCCAACCAATCCCACCAAGCAAACCACATATAAATATTGATCCAAAAGGATTTTCAAGTGCTAAAAATCCACATATCTATGTGAATGAAACAGTTATTAATGGTGCACAAACATTTCAGAAAATTTGTGAATACGCTGGACCAGTTTTGACTGTTGGCGCAGTGGCTATCGAAGTTTGGAGATTAAAGTCAGCTCTTTCAGATGATCTGGAAATTAAAAATAATAAAGATGAAATTATTAAAGAATTAAAAGATGCTATCAGGCAATTGAAAAACGATTTGAAAACCGAAACTGATGAAGAGACAAAAAAATTGATTGAAAAGAAACTAGAAGAATGTCGAAAATGTCTAAAAGAGATGAAACGAAATTTTCCAAAGACAGTGAAAAAAGGAGCTGAAATTGCTGGTGGCTGGACAGGTGGATTTGCTGCCGGTACCGCTGGTTCATCAGCTGGTTTTCAAATTGGCGCAACGGTTGGTACATTTGTTGGTCCTGCTGGAACTGTTGTAGGAGGAATAGCTGGCGCATTAATTGGAGCTATCGGAGCAGGAATAGCAGGCGGTTATGGTGGAACTTGTGCCGCTGGATATTTAGCCGAAAAAGGTATGGAATATTTTGATAGTGATGAAGATGATGAAGAAGATGAAAATGAAAACGAAAAAAATAAAGACGATGCAGATGAAGAAGATAAAAAAGAAAACGATAAAAATGAAGACGATGAAGAGAAAAAGGATATTTGATTAAATCGATGATGATCGAATTGATACTATCGAGAAAATTGCAATAAAAAATTAAAAAATTATAATGTTCATTGTTATAATAAAAATTATTTTTATTTATTGAATTCTGTTCATTATTGATTAAAATCAAGCTATACAACCTACATACAGCAATTGATATTAGTAAATTTTTTGTTTTGTTTTGTTTGCCAGACATAAAACATATTAATTTTTTCCATTCAATTTATCATTTTTTTTGTTTCGTGCTTTCTTTCTTTCTTTCTATGAGGAAATTTCAAAATCCTAATGATGATGTTTTCGTTGTTGTTGTTGTAATACAAGTTGATGACCGCCACTAACAACAATTTTTTTTTTAATTAATCTAATTAAACATTCACAGTTAATAGGTTAGGTACTTTATTTTGATTAAAAAGGGAGAGAGAGAGAGTGAAAGATAATTTCATATGAAAATAGTTTCGTTTGAAACGAAACAAAAAACCATAATAATAAAACCATCCACCACTGTTAAGTATAATAACAACAACAACAAAGAATAAAATTGAACAAGTCATAGTGATAAATGGTTTTTAGTAACACACACACACACACACAGGGATAGAGAAAAAGAATGATAACAAAGTGCATTCTATTCAAGTTGATTAAATTATTATATTTGATTAGGCACATTTTATATATTGTGGTTTTTTAAAAACATTACTTACCACAATAATAGTTGTGATGGGGATATAATAATATTGTTGTGCAACCAGAAGAATACAGAATCCATGCACGTACGTTACATTCATTTATCCGAATAGCGAAGGGGAGAGAGAGAGAAATAGTGGGCAAAAAAAACGAATAAAAACCGTATAATTTTTTCTTTTTAATTGGCATTAAACAATTACAATTACACAGACAATTGAATAAATTGATCGGAATAACAGAGAGAGAAAGAGATAAAATACAGTTATTATTTGCATTTAGAATTGCATTCATTCAGGTAACAAAAAAAAAAAAATGGTTCATCACAGAATCGATTTCATTCACTTTAGTTTTTTTTTCTTCTTCAAAATATCTCTAGTTCTGTTCGAATAACACAACCAAGCGAATAACTATGTTTTTTGTTTCAACATTTTTTTCTAGTATTTTGAAAATGAATTTGAAATGAATAAATAATTACTCTGGAGATTTAATTCTGGCCAAAAAGAATTGAAACGAATTAAATACACACACACACACACAATATATGCCGTGCGTGAGTGACTTTTTGCCACATGATGATGATGATTATGATGAACAACAACTGATTTGATCGATCAAAATTGCCCATCATTTTCGTTTTTAATTTCTCGATTCATTAAAAGGAAATTATTACTGTTACTGTTATTGAAAAAAACATTTTTTTTTCAAAATGAATCTCAAGTGATTGTTTTTTATTGCCAGGTAAAAAACAAAACAAAATTATTGCACTAACAAGGTATTCTTTCTTTCTTTTAGTTGTTGTTGTTGTTGTTGTTGAAAGTTTTAGTAATGATTACAATCATGATTATTATTATAATGATGGCTATTTTGTTAATTTAAATAATAATAATAATAATAATAATAATCTATTATACACAAGTTACACTGTTTGTCTGTTTGTAAGTAAAAATAAAAATAATAATAACACTATTCACTATGGCGCCCGGCAAATTTGGCTCTCAGTTTGCTTGTCATCAAACCAAAATATTCATTATTATATAATAATGACCAATGATAGTTATGATGATAAACATTGTTTAGTATGCAAACAATGTTTTTATTCGTTCAGTATTGCAGGTATTTTCGTTTTTTTAATGGCATTATTTTCAAATCCACGATGAATCATATAATGAATGGATGAATATCTGGTGTGCAATGATGTGTGTAGCGGCTGCTGCGGCAATGGTCAGATATTAAATTGTTTTTTTTTACAAACGAATTCAACTTATCGATTGAATATTTAAAATATGTCCAAGTAAATATCTGTTTTTCCGAAAAATTACTTTGATTTATTATCGATTATTTCAAAGGAAATTTTGTAAATCTAATTCAATTTCATTAATAATCATTTTTTAATTGAAATTTTTTGTTTGGTTTAAAGACCTGGAAAATTCCAGGTATGCGTGTATATATTTGTCATAAATGAATTTTTCATTTTCAATACAGCTAATTAATATGTAGTTGTTTGTTTAATATGCAAATAATGTTTATGTTTCTCTCATATATCATCATCATCATCACGGTTATTTGGTGCTTTTTTTTGGATAATTTCAGTTTGTAATAAGTTTTTGTTTTGTTTTGTTTTTTATACAATGTTTATGATTTCAAGAAAAGAATTATTATTATTATGATAAACATATTATGAAAATTATGACATAATTATCGTTGTTGTTATTGAGAATAATGTACACAAATACAGAATATATACATTACACATATATGTACATTACATCTTTTAGATGCATTTTTTTTTCGTTTTTCTTTTGTTAATGATGATGATAACATTGTTTGACAAATAAGACTAGATAAATCGATAGTGAAATGATGATAAAAGATTTATATGAATGAATGTCAATCGAATGGATAAATGATAGTAATGAGATCATGTGATCCAATATTTTTTTTTTCCTATAAATTTTTGTTTTTTTTTCAACATAATGTACTGGCTGTTATCGATGGAAATGTTGTTGTTGTTGCTGTTGCTGTTGCTGTTGATGATGATGATGATGATAATGATCTTTCCATTGATGGTGATGTTGTTGTTGTTGCTGCTGCTGTCGATGTTGATGTTATTATTGATGTTGAAGAACCTGTACTATGACCACCACCACCACCTCCATGATCATGATTAAGATGATGTTGATGATGATTTCCCCATGGTTGAAGATTTTGTAATGCATGTAATGAAGATGCATTCAATAATAATTGATGTTGTGAATGTGGATGATGATGATGCGGATGATGATGATGAAGATCACGTTGTTGGGAAAATGCTGCAGCAGCTGCTGCTGCTGCTGCTATTGATATTTGGCCCATTTGTTGTTGAGATGCACAAACAACAGCAGAATTAATTGGTGATGATGCGGGTCCATGATGTTGATGTTGATGTTGTTGTTGTTGATGATGATGATGATGTAATGCAAGATCAACAGCCATTTCATTTGTTAATGTTTGATGATTATTCGTATTGGCATATAATGATTTTGATACAACTTCAGCTTGTAAACTCATCATTAATCGATTTGCAGCTTGTCGTTCGGCTTCACGTTCTTCGGCTGTTTGTCGTCTATATTATATTATATTGAAGTTGTCGGAATACAATTGCGAAAAAAAATCAAAGAAAAGAAAAAAAAAACAAGAAAAAAATTACCATATTGAAGAGTTTTCGGCATTTAAAAAAAATCGAAAATCCAAAATCCAAAAACGACAAAGATAATGACACATAACAAGTTAAATACTGATCAACAACATTACATTGCTTGCTTATTATCATTATTATTGGTGGTGGTCAACTCAACAGAAAATCGATCGTATCGATTCAAAGAAATACAAGATCGACTGACAAAAGTGGTCAATTATCTCTCAATCGTCGTTGTCTAAATAAACCACCGCCAACACACAAATGACCAAGAAGTAGAAAAAAAATTAAACATTTTAACCCCGATTTAACGAAAAAGGAAACCATGTAATCAAAAGGTGAAAAAAAAACATGTTTCAAGGTATGTTGTAAACGAATTTTGATCCAAAAAAAAGGAAAGATTCCAACATTGAAGTAAATCGATCAATTTCTGTTTTAAAATACAGACAATCAATTACAACAACTACTGCTAAATATCCTGTACATTTTACTTTGTAACTAAAAAAAAATTACGATTATATGATGATGATGGTGGCGGTGGTAAGTAAGTTAAATGTTCTTCAAAGTTTTTAAAAATATGGTAATGATGACCATCATCATCATCATCATCAATGATTTTGGCCCCAGACAGTGGTTAATATGGCGACATTATCATCATCATCATCATCTTCATATACAAACTAAATGAACCGCAATTCACACACACACAGACCCCGCATCACTTATCATTATGTGATGATGATTGTTGATTGTTTGATGGAACGCATGGTAGAAAAATTGGTGCCACACCAATCAGTCAGTCTGTCATTTTAGTCATTCAGTCAGTCAGTCGGCTTTGTGATCAGTCATTTAGAGCCTATCAGTCAATGTTGATGATGATGATGATTGTTATAACATTGGTAAACTTAACTTAAAGAAATTGATATGATTTGAAAATATGGAGAGGGGGAAGGAAAAAACTCAATGGAATAAAACACCTTAAGGCATTTTAGATCAAAAAAATGATGATGATGATCATGATGAAATGTTTTTTTTTTCAGAAAAGATTTAAATTATTTTTCCGTTTCACATAGAAATATCATTTTTTAAAAATAAATATTTTGAAGGTTTGGCTTATTCTCTCTCTCTTAGTCTAATCATCAATTATCATCATCATCATCTTAAATGCTGGCTAATTTAATAAAAATGATAAGTGCTGTTTTGTCGTTGAAAATCAAGAAGGAAAAATCAAAAATCAAGAAGGAAAAAAAAACGAAAACTAACCTCCATTTTGTACGACGATTCTGGAACCAAGTTTTAACCTGTGCATCAGTCATTTTAAGATTTTTAGCCAATGTTGCACGTTCAGCTGATGCTAAATATTTTTGTTTATGAAAACGTTTTTCCAATTCACATATTTGCATACGTGTAAATGATGTACGTGGTTTTTTACGTTTAGGTGGTGTACGATTTTGATATGGATGACCAATACGACGTGCCGGTAATGTTGGATATTGGCCATTTGTTGTAAATGGAAATGTAACTGAAAAAAAATGTTTTCGGAAGAAAAAAAGCCGATCAATATCAATGAAATCAAGCAGGAAAGGAATCATATAATAATAATCGTTTAGAGGGTAAGAGAGTAATCATTATTATCAGTTTTTTTTTCTCAAAAAAAACATCATCATTTTCAAACAACATTCATATATATTGAATATATATTCAAAAATATATAAATTATTTATATTCAAATTAGCTACAATTTTTGTTTTCGTTTTGTTTATCAAAACGAAAATAATAGCCTTGCTTAAATCTTTTTTTAAAAGATGATTGCACACACACACATTTATTTAAATTACAATTTCTGACTAATTTTTTGCTTGGAAACGACTTAGAGAGAGAGAGAGAGAGCAAATTGTATACGATTCAGTCGATTAATGATAATGATATGGATAACAAGTTAAAATCACCATTTTGTTTTTGTTGTTAAATGAAATCATTTAAAAACACACACTCACACACACACAAACATGAATTCCATTCAATTAAATCTTTATCAATGTGGGGGGAAAAAAGCAAGGAGAGTAAAAAAGAAAGATGTTTCAAAAAAAAAAATATTTATTTATCAAAACAAGAAATGATTATCTTAATTTGTTTCGTTTCATTTTTAAATTATCATATTTTTTTTCCATGTTCAATAATAATCATTTCATATCATTTCATTCAATCATTCATTTGAAATGGGCAAAAACTATCTATCTATAAAAATATGGCGTCAAAATGTCGATTATAAATTGCATAATCATTATCCACCTTTTCTCTCTCTCTCTCTCTCTCTCTCTTCGATGATGATAATGATGATGATGATTAGTTTGTTCATAGGCCACGATTTTTTATTTTCCTGAATGATGATTATTCGTTTGTTTGATGTTGATGGTTAGGTTGTAGACGATATTCATATATGATATGATCCGGTGATGATAATGATGATTGGAAAAAAAACAACATGATTGACGACAACAACAACCTAGACTAGACACTTATGTCACCTTTTTCTTGATTTACTTTTTTGGTTTTTAGTTTGGTTTGCCAATAAGGAATTGAGCAAAAATCTTTAAAAAAAATATTTGATAATGATAATCGCCCGACATACAGACAGATAGATTGTTGGGTTGTGTTGTCGCCATAAAAGAAATGATTCCTTGAAAGAATTTCTTTTTGCAAATAACTAACGCCCAAACAAACAAAAAATGACTAATGTTATCTTTATGATGATTTTTGCACAAGCAAACACACAAAACATTAATGGTTTTAATTTATATTTTTTTCATTCAAACATTTTTTTGACAGAAATTCTTATTATTATTCTATTTCTGATCATCAAATAATAAGGGGGTTTTGATGATTAGGTTTTTTCAATCTCGAGAAATTTACATTTCATTTGAATATGGAAATCTGTTCGTTTCTCTCATCTATATATCACCAATTTTTGGTTTTTGTTTCAAAAAATTCATTATTCAAATGAATTTCCAAAAACGAAAAAAAAAAAAATTTAAATCGATAGCATATTACACCTGCCCATTATGATCATGGTAAAATGAGTGCAATGAAACAAAAATCAAAAATCAAAAAAAATATAACTTTTCAATAACACCCTCAATGATAAAATATATTTCAAAATGAGATTCTTGTTTTCGAAAATGATGATGATCATCATTATCATTAGGAATGAATGAATGGATTCAATTAGCATATTAATCAATGACAACAACAACAACAAAATTTTGTTTTTTGTTGTTGTTGGAAAGAAAAATGGCTAATAATGAATTTTACACAAAAATGTTTTTTTTTTTTTTGGTAGGAAAAACTAAAATCTTACTTGATAAACTATCTTTAATTGTGAATGGTGTTGATGTATGATGATGATGTGGATGTTGATGTGGATGAGTGGTCAACCATGGATAAGTAGCAACCGTATATGGTGATGATGGTATCGATATTGAATTTGTTGTTGTTGTTGTTGACGATGTTGTTGTTGTTGTTGTTGATGATGAATTATTAGGATGATGATGATGATGATGTAATAATGCCGATGATGGTCTTTGTGCTGGCACTCTTATCACAGAATGTTGTTGATGTTGTTGTTGCTGATGTATATTATTTTTCGCTTCATCATCCAAATCATCATCATTATCATTGACCGTTATTCCATTGGTTATTGGACTATCCGGATTACGTAATGATGATATTGATGATACAGATGATACGGATGGTGATAATGATCGATCAGATAAACATTGATTATTATTATTATTATTATTCAGATGATGATGATTTTGATGTTGATATGGACTCGCTGTTGTTGTTGTTGTTTGAAAAAATCGATTCAATTGTTGATGATGGTTAGATAGATTTGCCGGTGAATCAATAGATGATCTTTCGGATTTTGGTGAATTTAGCTGATGATGATTTTGATGATTTTCTGATTTGTTATTCGCTGCTGATGATGATGATGATGAACAATGATGATCCAATAAACGACTAATACTAAATGTTAATTTATCATTTTTAACAACAACAGTAGCCGTTGTTGTTGTTGTTGTTGTTTTGATTGATGGTGGCGGTGGTGATATTCTTCCCGGGCCATTATTACCACCATTGAGATGATGATAATTGTTGAATGATAAAGAATCATTATTACCACCACCATTATTATCATCATCAATATCGATATTACTGCTACAATTTGAATTATCACCATCATCATCAATAATATTGTTATTATTAACACTAGATGATGATCTAGATCTAGATGATCTTGATGAATGGGACATTTTTTCAAAACACATTTGAATTTCAATTTTATTTTTCGGAAAAAGAATAGCAGAAAATCAAAAAATAAATAAATAAAGACAGTTAAAGTTGATCAATCAATCAATATTCACAAAACATTCAAATTAAAATTTATTGGTTGTGAATTTGAAAAATTCAAATCATCAATGATCAAATCATCAATTTTAAAAAACGATCATTATCAGCATCATTTTCAAAAAAAACTTTTACAAAAACTTTTACAAAACCTTTAAACTGAACTTAACGAACACAGAAATCGACACAGAATAAAGACAAAACGTTTAACAACAACAACAGTATTTGAAGAATAGAATAGAAAAAAAATGATGTGCAAAAGAGAGGTGCGGCTAATAAGAGATACGAGAGAGAGAGAAAGAAATAGTCAATGAAGATGATGATCATCATTTTAAACCAAAGAAGAAAAAGACAAGAAAACAATTGGCTTACGATACACCCATAGACATATTGTTGAATAATAAAGGTAAATGAAAAACAAATTGACTCTGTGTGCGAATGTTATACATAAGTGATAAGTGATGATTTGCCCGTTGATTTCTGCTGTTTTGTTTCTTTTGTTTGTTTGTTATCATCATGGTGATGATAAACTGCAGAGTTTCATGTGTATGTATGTGAAAAAAAGGACAGCCCATTCAAGGCGTATACTTTTTTTGCTTGCTTGTTTGTGTGTTAATATTGATAACAAGGCGAACAAGTTTAGTTTTCTATGCTGAACTTTTTTTTAAAATGCAATTTTCGTCGCAAACTCCAGAATGAAGCATCATTTTTTACAGAATTTCTCCCCCAAAAAAAACAACTGAAGCAGAACATATCCAAATGGATCCCAGAATCCGAAAATGATGATGTTTTCGGGCAACAGCGAAAAAAAAAACGTTTTTTGGTGAAAAACAATGATGAGATTGGCTATTGAAACAATCGAATATCCATAATGATTATGATAATCACAAGAACAAACATCAATTATTTTAAATGGATACAAACGAAAAACCAATTAAAATATCAAAATGATGATTCCATTTACCATGAACAATCATCATAGGATTTGTGATAATTTCTTCTTATTTAGGAATTGTAGAAGAAACAATTTTAGTAAAAGGTAAATTAAATGTAATTATAGTTGATGTTGTTGTTGTTACCTAAAATAGACAAGTCATGTAGAAATAGTAAAGGAAAGAAAGATAACAGAGCATCCACATCAATGTTTGTTGATAAGAATTTCTTTATTGGTGTTGGTGTAATTGGCCATGCGTTGTTTGGCAGTGCGAGAGTCCCAAAATGTGTATCAAAGAACCATTCTAATTTTCAAATTTAACCATTCATTGCTCTTTTTTTTTTAATTGTTAAAACATTTATATTTTTGGATTGGACGGAATAAAGGAATTTTTTCACTAAAAAAAACAAGCGTGTCAAATGGAATAAATGGAAAATTAACCAATTTTGGCTTGATGAAGATGAATCTACATGTTTGTTTGTTTGTTTGTTTGTTCGGGTAGAGAGAAAACAATCATTTCCGATTAATCGATCAAGTTTAATTAAAGTAACGACTACGACGACTATCATGCCATTTAGTTTATATCAGAGAAACAACCAATTTAAACATACAGACACGCTTAGATCATAGAGAATTTATTACAAAGAGATTGGGTTTTCTCCTGCTACAATAATGATATTAATAATAATTTTTTACCCGAAAAAAATATATCAAAAATTCATTCCACGATCATGTTTTTTTGGCTTTTTGGATTCCGAAAATTGAATAAAATCATTAAAACGAAACCTTTTTTACTTCTCTTTTCTGACTGTTTTGCTTTTTTTTGGAAACTTGAAACAACGACGATAATTATTCAATTTTTATTCATCAACATCGTCATCGTTCAAGAGAAAATTAAACTTTCGAAATTCAAATTGAAATTTAAGTTTGTTTTTTTTTTTGTTTAAAAACATTGCTTTAATAGCCAATTATATTAGTAGGAAAGACGAAAGAAAAGAAAGAAATCTTTCAGGTGTTTTCAATCAATATCTATCTCTACATTAAATCTATCTATCTATTCTATAGAAGCAAATTATATAATTCATTAATTGTAAATTACATTCAATGATTACTATTTTGTTTTTTGTTTTTTGTTTTGTTGTTTGTTTCTTGCTTGTTTAACATCATTTTCGTTGTTGAATATATTTTTTTTCTAATGGTTTGTTTCAAATGATGATGATAATTGGCTATTTGAAATTTAATGGGGGCTAATTTCTTTTTATTTTATTTTATTTTATGTTTCTTCATCTATCTTGCATAATCATTATCATTTATTCGACAAGAAAAACATGTTTAGAAATGAAAAAGAGAGAGAGAGAGAGAGAGAGAGAGAGAGAGAGAGAGAGAGAGAGAGAGAGAGAGAGAGAGAGAGAGAGAGAGAGAGAGAGAGAGAGAGAGAGAGAAATAAAGATGTGTTTGATTGGCTAAAACAGCATCAATTTAACCATGTTATTCAATCAGTTTTAGTTGCCGGAAAGAAACAAAACAAAACAAATTAACGATCAAATTTTGATAAGAAAGAAGGGGGAGAGAAACAAATTTAAATTTTTTGCCAATTTCCAATTTCCCACCATCACCATCATCACCACCACCACCATTACCACCATCAAAACTATATTGATTTGTAAATCAAATCAGCCGAAAATAAAGAAAAATTGTTTTTCAAAAAAAAAAATCATTCATTGAATGAACGAGAATGAATAGTGTTTTTTGTTGTAAGTAATTTAATTTAATAAACATGTGAAAAATACATTATATTTTTATTTTTATTATTGCTTAGTTTGATAATTGGACATTTGGATTTTTTTTTTTTGTTATCTTGATAGTCATCATCATCATCAAGTGTGTAATAATAATCATCATCATCGTTTCTGGAAAATCGTTACAATAGGGAGAGAGAGAGAGAGAGAGAGAGAGAGAGAGAGAGAGAGAGAGAGAGAGAGAGAGAGAGAGAGAGAGAGAGAGAGAGAGAGAGAGAGAAATTCAATTTTACCAGATCCTTTAATTCATTCATGATGATCATCATCATCATCAACATAATGATTACATGGAACATACACGCAAACTATAGGGACTAGTTAGTTTATTTTATTTCCAAAAAAAACATAGAATTAACAAACGAAAAGACTTGGAAGGCTGACTGATTGACTGACACACGTTTCTGGATCGTGTGTGTGTGTGTGTGTGTGGATCATTGTTTTTATGGATGATGTTTAGAAACAAAACAAAATGAGGCAAAGAAAAATCCCAATACACTATACACACGCTATATTCCAAACAAACGAACGAGAAAACATCCAGAAAAACCAAACCAAACCTATTCTATTCATATTTTTATCAAATATGAGCGAAATACCTTTGAGATTTACTTTTTTTGTTTTTTGTTTTTCTCATCTCATCTCATTCACACAGAATTTGGAACTTGTTGTTAGGAAAATTGATAAATCGGAATAGTTAATCAAGATATAAACAAGGAGAAAAATTCAACAAAAAATTAAAATAAACGAGATTCAGGGAACATCAACAGTGAATAGAATAACTGAATGACTTTTGGGATTTGTAAGCCTCGTGTATCAATGTGCATTTGAACATTCATTCATTCATTCATTCAATGATGTAAAACGCGTGCGTGTAGATAAAATGAATGAAATGGAAAAAGGTTCCAGAAACAACAGCAAACAAACTTGATAATTTAATTGAAATAACTGAAAAATTGTTTTTTTTTCAGCTGTCACACATAAATAAAACGAATCAAATCAAATCAAATTCTTGAACAATTTCCAGAATAAAATGTTTTTCATTTTGTTGTTGTTGTTGTTGTCCTGTTGATAATTCGTGATCGAAAAAATCATCAACTACAATAAGATTATTAACGACGAATGAACAATAATTTTTTCTTACAAGCTATTAAATGGTGATTAGACAAAAACATGATGATAATGGCAAAAGGACCTTGATCCTGATGATAATCAATATTCAATGATGATGATGATCATCTATGGGGTGATCATTTACATATGGACCAACAAAAAAAATGATCACAATGATCGACCATAAAGAAAAACAATCTTATTTAACATATTTAAAATTTGATTAATTTATATCATTATTATCATCATCATCATTTGAAAATCACGATTTTTATAATGTTTATCATCATCATGATGATTATTATTATTATTTGTTTTCTGTTTAAACAAAATGTGAAAACAAAAACATCGAAAAAGACGAAGAAGAAGAAATTGGAGTCACGAGTCGAGAATGTTTTGCATTCATTCAATCAATCAATCAATCAATGAATTGAATCAATGAATGATCCATTTTTGTGTGTATTTTCAGTGGCCAAAAATGACGAAAACTACGACGACTATGATAATGACAATGAACAAATCGTAACAAGAAAATCGATCCAATCAAATGATGATGATGATGATGATAATAATGATTGACATTGTGTATTACATTACCTAAAATGATAATAATAATGAAAAAAAACAGGACATGAATGTTTGTTGTTGTTGTTGTTGTAAGATACAATTATTTTGTTGTTGTTGTTGTTGTTGCTTTTTTTCTACAATAAGTTAACTTTGTAATTAAGCTAAATTGAATGGTTAGAGTTGAAGAAAAGCGGCTAATCATAATAATAACATAAAGACAACTGACAACTTTTTTTTTGTGGACAACCACCACGAATGAATGAATAATTAGCTTGCGGCTATCTTACGTATCACATCATCATTGTGAATCCATTTTTGGTTTTAAAATAATTTGATCAACACACACACACACTTTTGATCAACTAATTGAAACTATTGAAGTTTTTTAAAATAATTAGTCGAGAATTTTTCTCAGGAATTATCAAATTTTTTCGGAAAAATTTCCAGAAGGGGAAACAAAAAAAATTCTCAATCAATTTTATTTGATGATGATGTTTAAACAACAAAACAGAAATCAAAAGACTCTATATCTTTTCTTTCTTTGAAAATAATCAATGTTTCTCTCTCTCTCATTCTACCTGGCCAGGTGCCTATATATTTGTATTTGATTTATTTTTGAAATTTGAGAAATTCTCGAACGAAGAAACTAATACATCCTACAATTATTTATGATTATCATCATCATCATCATCATCATTAAACAACAGCAACCATGATTTCTTTTTTGGAAAAAAACAAAACGAAATTTCTTTGTTCAAATCAATGAAGAATAAGAAGAAATGTTTTGGCCACGATCTTGTTTACACGGAGGTTGTTCGATTCACGACTTTTTTATTTTTGTTTTCTCTAGACTGGCCATCATCATCATAAGCAGAAATTCAATTCAAATCGGTCATCGAATGAAAATCATCAGTATTTTTTTCTCTTAGAAAATGATCAGTGAAAACAAATGAAAATTTTTTTATCTTGAAAGATTGGCCAATCAACAACAACGTTAACCGAGTGGCCAGTGGCCAGATGAAAATCAATAACCATCCATATTGTTGTTGTTGTTGGGTGCTTTATAGAAACAAAAAAAAAATATTTACAAAAATAACTACTACCACTATATCAACATTATTAAAAGTATCATTCAAAATCGATAATAATAATAATAATAATAACTATAATGGCGTGAAATTTCAAATGTTTTTCAACCAAAATGGATCGAAATAGGTGCAAAAAATGAAATATAATCGATGTTAAGTGTGTGGTATATATACAATTTATTGTAATCAATTTTTAATGATATGATCATCATTGAATGAATCATTTTTTTCCATAAACTTTTTTTTTGGTTGGAAAAAAATTCAATTTCGACTAAACAAGGCTATAATATTTATGAAAAATAAATAAACGATGTTAGAAGTAATGGCAAGAGTAAAAAGAGAATCACCAATTATGATGGGAAAAAACATTAGCCAATCAAAAAAAAATGATGCTTCTCTCTCTCTCCCTCTCTCTCTCTCTCTCTCTCTCTCTCTCTCTCTCTCTCTCTCTCTCTCTCTCTCTCTCTCTCTCTCTCTCTCTCTCTCTCTCTCTCTCTTATGGATGGTAGGTTGATGATCGACAATATTGCAATCAAGTAAATTGAAAAATTATTTATCACGTGCCATGTTGGTTTAGTTTTAATGTTTGATGTTTTCATTTTGGTTTTGAAATTCTTGACATGGATATTTTGATATATAATGATAATGATGCTCCCACACACACACAGAAGAAGAAAATGGTGTTTTTGCTGTTGTTGTTTAAAACAGGAGAAGATGTTTATTTTTACCAAAAAAACAAAACAAAAAAAAACGATGCGCAATCTAAAACCATTGGAAAAAAAACCACACAATTACAATTGCCAAAGCAATATAGATGTTATTTTACAAATTATTATTTCATTTTCATTTTCATTTCTCTCCCTGTTTAAATAAATAAATATTATAAAGATAATCACTTATCACACTGCTAACCGTGTGTGTGTGTTTGTGTATGTGTTTCCCATTAAAAATAATGGCCAATTTCTTTTCTCACTATACCTTTATTATGATGATGTAAGAAAACCTAAACCATCGTTTGTTCTGAAAATAAACTGAAATGTAATGTCTAAAATATATAAAAAGATTTTTATGAACAAAAAAACAAACACATTTTTGTTATAATGGATAATTGAATAGACCGATCAAAACAAAAATGAAACGAAACACTTATTTTACACAAACAAACAAACAAACCGAATTTTTTTTTTTTAAAAAGTGTGATTGAAAATGTCAGACATCATTCTATTTGTCGGTCGGTCGATCAATTCGATTCGATCGATGATTATCTTGTTATGTTTGTTATTAGGCCTCTCTACTGATGATACCAATGATGATGACAGATCTTAATAGACAAACAAATAATGATAAGATAAATTCAAATGTCAATTACGGCAAAAAAATTACATAGTTACATTTGATAATGATAATAATGATGTTCGGGTAATGTTTTTTTTTTTTGATATATCAATCAAACGAAAAATGGATTGCTGTTTTTTGCTGTGTTTACCATCCATTTGATTTTTGAATCAAATTGACTTTTAAAGATGGATACTTGGTTGATTGCATCATTTTTTTTTTTTGATTAACAATGAAAAAAAGCTTCAAATGTCAAATTCAAATGGCGCCACAACCGTCATGGTTAGATTGACATCGATCAATCGATCGATTGATGATGATCGGATTCCAATTAAAAAAAAAACTAAAATCAAAACAAACAAACAAACAACCAGTGCAAATAAAGAAAAATTCAATCAAAAAAATTGACAATTATTCAACCATATAAATTGTTTGTTTTTTTTTCAATGGTTGATGGCCAAGTTTGATCACAAGTTTGCACCCCGAATCCGAAAGAATTTTCATTTTGATTTTTTGATTTTTTTAAATTGAAATTTTGTTAAATTATTTTGCTACAATTTGGTGATGAAGATGATTGGTACAACAAATCAATCAAATCAAACAAACAAACCAAACAAACAAACAAACAAACGATCAAATCAAATCGATTGAGATTCAATGAATAAATCAATTTCAATGAATCAATACGATTGACATTATTATCATCATCAAGATTGATTTCATTCGCGGTTGAATTGTTATCAAATGTTGTTGTTGTTCAATTGATTTGATTTGATTGATTTTCTTATGATTGCAATACGATAATCACATTTTTACCTGAATGAATGAATGATTGAAAGGTGTGTGGTTTGAAAAAACTAAAATTCAAATAATTTCAATTAATCTTGATTTAAATGAAAATTGTCATTATCGTTGTCGTAACCGGTAACATTATCGCCATCTTTCGTTGTGTAATTCAAAAACATTTTTTTTTATAAATCAACAATATTTACATTCCGGTTCAATAGATGGCGATGGTAAATTCTTCATTTTTTTTATTTTCAAAAATGAAAAATTCACGAAAAATCGATCAATCATCATTGCCGAACAAAAAAAACATGTGTTATTCATTTTTGGAAGTATATAAGACGGGGAGAAAACAGAATCCCGAAAAATTTCGAAATCCGAATTACGCGAATCTAAAGATAATCGGATTTCATCATTACTACTTACTTACTTAGTTTGATTGGTTTTCCCATTATTATTATTATTTATTTGAAAATAATCATCATAATGGTCAATATATACAACACTTATTAAAATCATTACATTTACTTACTTTCTTATTTACTTGGAAAAAATCAAAGTAAAGGTTGTCACATTGTGTATATTTTTTTTCCTAATTCATCCATCCATCCATCATCATTAAGTAGTGTATGGTACAATATGGCAATTATCATAATTGTATTCGACTAAATCTTATTTCGATGAAGAGAGAGAGAGAGAGAGAGAGAGAGAGAGAGAGAGAGAGAGAGAGAGAGAGAGAGAGAGAGAGAGAGAGATTTTATTGATGAATACTGAATCGATTTTAAGCGTGATAGCAAAAGAAAGAAAGAATTATTTCGATTCAAATCAATTTCAATCCAACAACATTCATTACTTATATCTAAACATATGTTTTGAACAACAAAAACAAACACGTGCCAAACAGAACATTCAAATAAATAACACGAAACACTTTTATTTATTTCACAATCAAATTTCTATTATTTTAATTGAAATTAGAATACATACAGCACCATAAATGATTTACAAATTATCAATTGATTTGATTGATTGAGTTGGTGTGTATGGGTGTGAGAAAAAAAACTGACAATTCTTTTTTTTTGATTATAAAAACCATTGTGAAAATAGTGCTCGATTGGTGAATCGTAATTGATTATCATCATCATCATCATCACCATTGTTATCGTCATCCTCTTCTTCACCATTGTCATCATCGATTATATTATGGAAGTTATCATTAATGTCAACATGGATATTCTGGTCATTATTATCATCATCATCTTTATCATTAATAGCATCATCATCATCAACATTAATTAATAGATTTTGTGAATCATTTGAATCCGTATTATTGATTGATACTTTTTTCCTCATTATCATTATTGATGATGAATCATTTTGTCGCTGTTGTTGTGATTGTATGGAAGATGATTGTAATTTTCGTTTCGTTTTATATCGACGATTTTGAAACCTTTTTTTCAAATTAAAAATTTAATAAATTTAAAACATTCAATTCGTTTTTATTCAATCAACTTACCATATTTTCACCTGTGTTTCGGTCAATTTCAATGTTCGTGCCAATTCAGAACGTTCCGGTCCACTTAAATATTTCTGATGATTAAAACGTTTTTCCAATTCATAAACCTGTGCATGTGAAAATGCTGCTCTCGATCGTTTCTTTTTGGATTTTTTATTCATTTGATTACAATTATTAATATTTGATGATTCTAATGATCGTATTTTACCACCACAATGTCGAATGATTGATTCATGATTTTGATGATGATTAAAATCAATGGATTGTTCTATTCATTACGATCAACGATTAAAAAAAATTAATTTTTTTCAAGAAATTCAAACCTTTTGATGATGACGATGATGATGATGGTGACATTGTTGTTGTTGTTGTTGTGGTAACATTTTCGACTGATTGTGGTGGCTGCTGTTGTTGTCGAATAGAATGATTTTCATTGATAATATGAAATTTTCTTAACAAATTAAAATTTCTCATTGACCGAGGATCATTATTAGTAATAATTTTTGTTATTGTTGTTTGATTATTATACGATGATAACATATATTGATGATACATATCCAAAAGATTTTGTTGACGATTATGAAAAAGATTAACAGTGGTTGATGTTTGATCATTATGATGATGATCATCATCATTAATAGGATTTACCATCACCGGAATCGTTGTTGGTATTGTCATTCGAAGATTATGATGATTATGATGATGAATCCATGAATTAAAATTTGAATAAAATTGTTCAGCAGCAGCTTGTATTGCAACAACATTGAAATTATTATCATTATCAGGAGAATTGATTAATGATGATGAAGATGATGCCATTGTTGTTGTTGTTGTTGTTGTTGTTGATTCATTGATCGTCGGAATTGAATGATTAACATTTGTCATCAATTGTTGTCTTTGATCATCATCATCATCATCATCTTTACGTTTCAATAATGATGATATTGAAAATGGATTTAAATTCTGTTGTTGTTGTTGTTGTTCATGCATCATGCTGATGATTTGCAAATAAAAAAAATGAAATTCTTTCACGATGTTTGAAACAAATTTATTTGATGATCATTATTCGTGTCATTTGATTTTTTTTCTTTTCTTCGCAGTTTACACAACAGACACACACACACCAATTATATCGAAATCCAAATTGGAAATCATTAAGTTTGGGAGTGATTGTTAACACACACACTTCATCCATATAATATTTCTTAACATCCCTCTTCAACAAACAAAAAAAAAAACAAGATCATAGATGCTTATTGACAACAAAATTGTAGGCGGCTTTTAAAAATCAGCACACATATATTGAATGTAGGGAATACACTCTACACTTATATGAAGGCCAAAATTGGAAAGGAAAAAAATAGGCGGGCGCCCATTTAAAATCTGCGCCAATCATACACAAAAAAAAGAAGCAGAAACAGACAAGTTTTGCTTGTAATTTGTTTCGTTATGCTTCTTTCTTTACTTTACTTGATATTAAATGGTTTG
Source organism: Dermatophagoides pteronyssinus (assembly GCF_027571235.1). Lineage (NCBI taxonomy): Eukaryota > Metazoa > Arthropoda > Arachnida > Sarcoptiformes > Pyroglyphidae > Dermatophagoides > Dermatophagoides pteronyssinus. The sequence goes on from NW_027461530.1 coordinate 1,079,965, forward strand.
ATCAATGATAAATACTGATGATGATGATGTGCGTGTGTGCATATGACATATCACCAAAGACTAGAAAAGATGTAAAGAGTGTGATGCTTAAGTACAATAAATGGGAGAACTAAATTTCTGCATCAATCAATGTTCAGTGAATCCTCAAGGGTTAACTAAATTGAATGGAAAATTTGGAATTTTTAAAAAAAATTTAAATAAAAAAATATTTAAAAGAGTTACCTGAAAAGCCAAAAAATCATTATCTTGTGATGGACTTGGAAATTTTGAGAAACACAAAACTTATCGCATTAAGCCAATGATAATGACATCTTTATTTGCGAATAAAATAAAATATGAAACATTAGAAACGCGAGAAAATTAAAAACATTCATATCAAATGACGGACAAAAAACAAAAAATCATGATTATTATGTGATTAGTTCAATTAAGGAGATTTGCCACTGACTTTTTTCTATCTCTATCTTTCTCTTTCTCATGTTAAGTTTAGCTTACCTTTGAAATAAATTTACAGAACCAAGAGCGAGAGATAAGATCGATTGATGATCAATTGATCTGAAATGACATTAGGTTGTTGCTGTTGTTGACAAAAAAAAATAGAAATTGTACTGTGAATTAAATAGATAAATGTTGTTGTCGCCAATAATCATTATCATTAAAATATGGTTGAATATTTTCGCGAGAGAGATAGAGATAAAGTAGTCCCAGGTTGGAAAAATTAATAAATCATCAACAACAACAAAAAATGTGAAAAGAGAGTATTTCGATGATGATGATGATGAGGATTTTGTTATCATTAAACATATAGATTTTCCATATTTTTTGAATCGAAAAAAATGTAAAGTAATCTTTGAACTGAAAAAAAAATCATTCTGCTTGCTTATCATTCTTATTTCAGATTTTGATCAGATTTGGTCAAATGTGTCAACCTGATGTATACTCCATAAATCAATGAAATTTTTTCCTATGCCTATCTTTAGTCATCAAATGGCCAAATGAAAAATAAAAAAGAGGCTTGTCAACAACTTTATATTGAAATGTCATAACAGCAAATATGGTTGAAATAATTGTTGATTTTTTTCTTTGAATTCAAGAATATAGTTGTCATCATATTATCACATTATCGACTTTTTCTAAACTTACCTGCAAACATTTTAAAAAGTCAAAAGTAATTAATTACCGATAATGCATTATGTATTTGATTTGATGATGTTCATGTTATTGTCGGTATTTTGAATATTTAGAAGAGAGAGAGAAAAAAAAACGTTGATGACATTCTGTTTATTGATGATCATCAGAATGGTGATAAGGTATCAAATGGTGGTTAGGTGGTTCAAGTCAAATTTTTTTTTCAGTGACCATCCTTGATTATTTCATTGATATTCAATTACCAGGGAGAAACAGAAATCACCAAAAAAATTGTCTCATCATCATCATCATCATCAATGATGACAATCTTTAAGAGATGACAAGTAAGCTTTTAAAAGGTAATTGATTTGTCATTTGTTTGTTGTTGTGGGGAACTTGGCTTTTTCTGTTGCTTCTTAGAAAATTTTTAGCAGGAAAAAACCAACCAATCCAGAATTTTTTTGCAGAAAATAGCATAATGATGATGGTGGTCCATTTTCGAGTTCCATAATCCTCGGGTCTCTCTCTCTCCAATATGATTGACTTTAGCCGATTTCTTTGATGATGATGATGATGATGACATTGACATCAAGCAATAGCTTTTAAAACTTATAAATACTTACTTAATGTATTCGTGTCAAAAAAGAAAAAAGAAAATGACGACAAAATTGGATCATGTTTCAAACAAACAACCAAATGTGTCGGAACTATTACCACCATCACACATATCTAATGTTTACGAATCCATGTGTGCGGTATATACATTTATGGAACTATTGAAATCTTTCTTGTTTTTTTTTATATTTGATTTTTCTGTTGACCAGAAACCAGATTTCCAAAACTATTTCATTGGCTAAATGCTTGATGATAAATGTTTTTTTTCACACATTTCCTAATTTGTGTTTTATGGATGTGATTCTTTCTCTCTGTGTGGCATAAAATAGTGATGTAAATAAAAAAAATGTTTTAAAAATAAAATCGTTTTATATATGTAGTTGAATGATGGAAAACTGATGATTTACATTTTCTTGATTTGTAATTTGAGCTTTTTCAAATGAATGAATGAAACAAAAAAATAAAAATTCAAATGATGATGATGAAAGGGAAAGGCCAATTATATTCATTGACTGACTGACTGACTGATGAAAATGCATTTAAATCACAACACAAACATTACAGAGAAAAAAAAATTTCAGAAGCTAATTTTGTTTGATGGGGGCCATGATGATGATGATGATCATCTATCTATAACAAATAAGAGAAAATAAATCGATCAAAAAAATACTTGTGACAGGCATCATACTTGTATTTTGTTGTTTTTAATGATGATGTTGATCAATGACAGCGGATTGTGTTGTAGTTGTTGTTGTTTTACAAGAACATTTCCGAAAATCTTGATGATGATTAGTAAGATAGAAGGAATGGAATATACATCCATCGAATCGAATCGATGACAAACAAGACATGATGAAGATCTTCATCATCGTAAAAATTCGACATTAATTCGTCGCGACGTTCGTCATAACCATAATCATCATCATCATCATCATTATTATCATCATTCGAACTATAGTATCGTTCGAATCGTTCGATTTGCAAACATTCGATTCTAATTCTACTCAAATAGGAAACTAAAAACAACTCTTCTCGACTATTCCGATTCAATGATGATTATGATGAGTTTTGATGGTTTTTTTTTAAGAAAAGAAAAAATGTTTTAAATGTATTTTTCATTTAAAAAAAAAGAAAGAAAATTTCACTAATTTAAACATCATCATCATCATCAAATTTATACAATGACACAATTGTTGTTGTTACATTATTGCTACCATCATCATCATCATCATCATCATTTGTTTACTTTAACGCGCGCGTTAAAAGCCTGATATTTTGCCTGATCCACATCGGCGAGATCATCGACAAGGGAAAAGAAAAACGATCAAGAATTTCAAAGACAGGACAACAACGAAACATCGAAAAAAGTTGCCGTTAAAAGATGAAATTTTATTATATTCTTTTTCGAAATTTAATTACCCCCAAAAAAAAATTCTTTGCCGAAATCTTTTGATTTACAAGAATTTTCTAACTTGAATGAAATGATCGAGCGGTATCTTCTATTTCATCCCATTTTGATGATGATGATGATGATTTTCAAAGCAATTAAATTTTTCATCATCATCATCATTGTTGAAAAAAAGAAGCTATAATTTGATGATGAACGGTACTGTTTGTCGGATTTGATCAAAAAAAACAAAAACGACGACGATGAAACAAGAAGAGGTCACACCATCGATGGCGGTTGCTTTTAACAACAACAACAACAACACTAATCATTCGTAAAGATTTTGGTCATTTGGTAAATTGAATATAAAATAAACATGCTCGTGTTGTTGTTGTTGATAATCGACACACGTACGCCATTGGACCACCATACCGCCATCCGGATATTAATGTTTTCCAGTTGATTATTTGTTGTTGTTGTTGTTGTAACCAAACGATGACAAGCACAAGCATCGATAAAGTGTTAATTAATTCAAACACACACACACACACACAGAGAATATCAAATTTGAGAAATACAAATTAAATGATGATGATCATCATCATCAACGAAGCATTGAAAAAACGAGGTTAAACGAACGGATTGTTTCCTCTTTCGAATGAATGAGCTCTCTTCATTCAAACACTCAATCGAACCAGAAATTAATCGGAAAAGTGAAAAGATGGTAAATTTCTCAATAGTGAAAAAACCAGATTTCGTTTAATTCAATCAAACAAACAAACAAAGATTTTATTTCAATTCTCGAACAAACAACACCAAGCAAAACAAAAAAGCAATTTGTGATTTTTTTTTTTGGTAAACAATCAAACAATCAAAAAACATTAGTTCAAAAATAAGAAGAATCTCGAATGAATTGGTTGTGTACAAACACATTTTTTATACAAAGATTATCCATTTAATTGACAATTAGATTTTTGTTTTCTTCATCTCATCTTATTCCAATCAAAGAAATTGAATTTAAATAACAAATACAAACATAACACAATTCACACATAAAACACTTATTCAAATGTAGAACGATATGTTTTACATTTAAAATGATATTGATAACCTAAATATAATGGTATTAATAGTAATATGCTTCCAATTGTATAGGCAGTTTCGATTCCAAATCTCCAGAATACTATTTTATTTTTTGAGAGAGAGAAAAAAAGAATAAAAAAAAAAGAAAAAAAAAGAAATTTTGTTTGAAACGAATTCTTTGAGTGATTGATTAAAACTTACTGAATGACATTGTCATCGGGCCAAATGCTCTTGCTAATGCACCAATCGAACGAAATATACCTAAAAGTATACCTTTTTGACTTGAATGACCATATGATGAAAATGTTGTCGATAATGATGGTATTACAATTGCTGATGAATATGCATATGGTATTAAACCCAAATAAAGACCAGTTAATGTTGTTGAATAACCAACAATAATAAATGCAGGTATTACTAATATTATCCCAGATAATAAAAGATGATTATAATAATTATGATTGATACGTCTTAATATTACACCCTGTATTAAAAACATTTGTAAACCAATGTAGAAAAATAATTTTCCTTGATCAAGGCTAGATAAATAAATCGAAATAAATAAAATGAAATGAATCAATGAATTTTTTTTCAAAAATAACAAAAAAAAATTACCTGGAAAAATTAAAACGAACAAATGTTAGAAAAGTAAGTGTAAATTCCAATCCCGAATAAATGAATAAAAAGAAAAAATTAACAAAGGCACCATATCGAAGGATTGATTTTTCTGTGCGAATGGTAAAAAAAAAAGGTTAAAAAGCTGAAACATTCTGAAATCAAATTCAATCAAACCTTTGGTATTTAAATTTTTAACAATTTTAAATGAAAATAATGACCATGGATTAATATAATGGAATGCATCGATAAGACTTGTACAAATTGATGTTGTCTGTATGTGATGATGAGATGAGGTGTTAATTATGAAAAAAATTAATCAACATCAAAAACAACAACTACAACAACACTTACTCGTTTATATGGTAATAATGTTTCCGGTAAATAATGATACGAGAAAATTAAATTAATCAAAGATAAAATTAATGCAAATATCGGTGGAAATAATTGAAAACATGAATCATTTGATGTGCCACCATCTAGTGATGGTAATTGTAATTTGGATAAAATTGCACCAATCAATGGACCAACCTGTTTAGTTTGTGTATTTTCAAATTATCATTAAATTAAAAATTTGAAAGAAAAAAACAATACATACAATAAAACCGATTGAAAATGCAATACCAATTGTAGCAAAACCTTTACCACGTTTATCTTCAGTAGTACTATCCGTTATAATGGCTGTACAAAGACTAACATTTCCTTTACATAAACCATTCAATATACGAAACAATACAAAAATACCAAAATGATTGATAGATATTGACCAGAAAAAATAAGATACAGAAATTCCTAGTAAACATAGAAAATATAATGGACGACGACCATAAACATCTGATAGCATTCCAATAATAGGCATCGAAATAAATTGTAAAAATGAAAACATTGAACCTAATAGACCACCGAATAAAGCTTTGTTTTTTTTTAAAAAAAAGGGAAAAAACAGAAATCAAAATCGATTCATTTAATTAAACACACAAATCATACATCTATTGAACATTTGTGGTCCACCGATCCATCGTTGTGTTGATTTGATGAAATTATCCACATAATTGTAGAGACCACTCTGTCAAACACAAAAAACAAAAACAAAATTATCAAACCAAACGGAAAAAAACAAATGAAATAAATACCGTATCTTGTTTAGCAAAACATTCCAATAATGATGGTAATAATGGTAATATTAATGTAAATGCCAATAAATCGATTAATAATGAAATGAATATAAAACGATTGACATTCATTGTGACGCAATAACAAAAAAAGAAAAGAATCTTTGGCCAAAAAAAAAAACAAACGAATAATTCTTATTATCAAATAACAATGAACATTGTCCAGGAGAATAAGAAAAAACTTGTCAAACAACAATTTCTCCACAATGTTTATGCGGTGTGTGTGAGTGTCGTTGGCCACATCAGCAAGATTTTCTTTTTCTCAATCAATTTCAAGTTTTTCTTAAAGATAATTACATAACAAAATAATGATGAAGTAGATTTGATAAATTTGATAAATTTAGAGCAAAAGAAAAATCGAATTTTTAATCAATCAGCTGACGTGTCCATTTCATTCGATAATGATTGTTGTTGTTGTTTTTCATTAGTTGTTTTTGGTTTTAATAAAACACGTTTCATTTGAATTTTTGTAAAACTTTTATGTATTTCTTGTATAAATTTATGTTGTGGTTCATATGCAAATAATATTGATGTTTGTTGTTGTTGTTGAGGATCAATATTACCGAAAAAAAATGAATCACCAATACGAATTAATAATTTTTCATTATGAATACCCATTATTTTACAATCATCAACATTATAACGTAATAACGGGTGTGAATCTTCATCAAATTGCAAATGAATTATAAATTCTTCATCATCAGCATTATTACCACCATCACAAATGAATGATTGTTGTTCGTTTGTAGTTGTTGTTGTTCCAGGCTTTTCATCATCATCATCATCGACATAATTAATGATTGAAGGATTATCCAAATTATTATTATTATTGCTACTACCACTTGTTGTTTGAATGGGATTTTCTTCCGTTGGATTCATAATTTGTTTTTGTTTGGTTTTTTTTCCGTTGTAAAACAAAAAATCGCTTGACAAACATCAAATTCACACACTCTGAATTCATGCATGAAAATCCATGGATTTCTGCATGCAGAATAAAAACATAAAACAAATTACGTACATAGAGTACGTTACCAAAAGAATTTTCTAAAATTTTTAAAAAATCAAAATTTATTTATTTAAAAAAAAATCTCTAAATAATAATATTGTATAAGAAAAAAAAGAATGAATGATTATTTGATTACTAAATTTTCTAAATTATTTTTATTGCTATTGTCAAATTGATTGGTCATCATCATTAGATGATTTGCATGTTGTTGTTGTTGTTGTTGTTGGTGATGATGATGATTAAATAATGCTAATTGTTTAATTAAATCGGCCGATGATTGTGGTTGTTGTGATGATGATCCTGCCGTTAAAGAATTAAACATTCGTGTATTATTTGGAATCAAAGACGGGTGTAAAATTCCGGCTCCAAATGATGATGATGATGATGTTAAATGTAATAATGAACGAGAATTTATACGTAATTTTTCAATCTCTGCTTCTTTCAATCGTTTTTCTTTTGCTCTACGATTCTATTGAATTAGAAAATTGTTAATTTTTTTCGAAAACAAACAGTTTTTTACTTTTTATTTTTACCTGAAACCAAATTTTTACCTGTGTTTCGGTCAAACTTAATGAACTATAAACACACAAAGAAAAACAGAATATATTTTTTTCAAATTAACAAAGTTCCTATGGTTTCATGTTATCCATTCATACCTGGAAAATTCAGCACGTTCAGCAATAGATAGATATTGTTTATGATGAAATTTTTTCTCCAATGCTAATAATTGTTGTGTTGTAAATGGTGTTCGTGGTTTACGATTCGATTTATGACGTCTTAGTTGACATTTAACCGGACCTTTTTTCAGAGTTGTTGGTTGGAAAAAAATTAAAAAAAAATTAATCAAATTTGAGATGATTTATTCATGCAATTAGGGAAATTTTTTATTTTCAAATATTCATTGATTGCCACATGCAATTAATCCACCACCACCACCACCACCATCAACCTAATGGTTCGATTAACACTCAATATAAAAAAAACATTAAATTATCAGAAGAAGCTATAAGCTAGGATAAACTGAACAATAATTAAGTTATTATCGCTAATTACACAAAAAAAACAAAACAAAACAGTAATATGAGAAAAAAACCTCGAAAAAAAAATGATTTTTATAAATAAAAAAATCTGCCTATAAATCGATCTAATATAGGGACTCGCTTGATTACAATTTGATTTCGCGAATACATCTGCCCATTTTGATGAAATAATAATAATAATAATAAAATTACAGTGTCTAGGTTTTAATCATAAGTTTGGTGTTTGTGTGTGTGTTCAACATCAATTCAACCACCAACAAAATCAAATTGATCAAAAAGTCACGCGAATGGAATTAAACAAACTTATTTGAACATACACACAAAAACACAATGAATTTATATTAATTATTTAATGACATATCACCGAAAATATATTTTGGTTTTGGAAATAAGAAAAAAAAATCTGCCGATTTATCCTAATTCATTGAATTTGTTTTGTTTTGTGTTTGTTTGTTTTTTATAGTCATCAGACACGAATCATCAATCCAAATTTTATTGTCATTGAAAAGATTCGGCAATGAACAATAATTGTTTGATGATAATAATAATTATCAATTTGGCTTTGAATTTTTTCTAAATTATCTTATCAAAAAATTTGATAATATTGATTTGTAATATCTATTTGAATCTATAGACCCAGAACTCGAATGATCAAGTATTAAAAAAAACCGGGTGTAAATATGATTGGTCAAAACTACTTACTGTTTGGATTCATAAATGAATGATGTTGTTGTTGTTGTTGTTGTTGCTGATGTTGTTTGATCAATTGAGAATTAAGCCATGTTAATGATGGCATTGATAGCTGTAATTGATTCGAATTCAATTTGATCAATTGATTATTATTATTATTATTGTTAATTTCATCATCCGATAAATATGTTCGATTTCTATGACAAAATGATGATGTTTGATGAAGAAAATTTGTATCGAAAAGTGTAGTTCGTTGTTGTTGTGGTTGTTTCATATTTGTTGATTTCGTCAACAATGATGATTGTTGTTGTTGTTGATGATGATGATTTTGTTCCAATAAACGATCAATACTGAATGGATGATTTTCACTATTGACCGGTGTCGATATTGACGATGATGTTGTTGATGATGATGATGATGATGATGCAGGTGAATGATGACGATTTTCAATGTTCATTTTGGTAAAATAATATTTAATTTTTCACAAATTTTTTCAAACAAATTAATAAACACATTTCCAATCAAACAAACGAACAGCAATTACAAACAATTAAACAAATCAAACATCATTCACTCGAAAAAAAAACATTATGATCAATATGGATTTGGGAAAAAAATTTACCGACTTTCAAGATGACGATAGTGTTAAAAAAAGAAAACAAGATAGAAAATCTATACGCCTATGAAGGCGGTGCTTATAAGGTTCATAATTCACATACATACAATGAAAGAGAGAGAGAAAGGAAGAGAAGAAATTAGCCAATAAACACTTACCGTTATGTTGATGATGAAAACGCCTTTTTCACACAAATAAAAATCATCAACACTATACACGTGTTTTGTTTTGTTTTTCTACCACCACCATTATCATCATTATCATCAACAGCATCATCATCATTATTAGAAACAACAAATCAACAGAAACAAAAACATTATTATAAGCCTAATAAGCATCATGATGATGATGATGATTCTCTCATTTGTCTGCCTTATTAGCGTCATCATCATCATCAATATCATCCAAGAATGTGAAAATTAAAATTTTTCATTTCAAAAAACAAAAACAAATAAAATTCAAATTAACTTACAGTTAACAATGACAAAGATTTGTTCATTTGATGTTTTTGAGGGAGCGAAAAAATTCTTCATGATTCGTATGTGGTGATAATATAAATGATGGTGATGGTGACATGTCGTCGAGACACACAATGATATTTTTGATTTTGTTCTGGAATGAGATGAAATGGAAAACTTTTCATTCATTTAATGAGCTCACCGAATGAAAAACAAACAAACAAACAAACAAAAGATGAAATGATGTGTTATTTTGGGTTGATAATGATGATGTACATGATATTTTAATTGTTTGTTTTCACAAGAATTTTTTTCTGTGCATCAAAATCAATCACAGTGTGAATTGATAATATGATGATAACATTGTATTTACCATTCTTTTTGATGATGATGATGATGATCATATCGCCGGAAATGTGTCACCAATCTTGATTCAGGCGTTTGTTTTTGTTTTCCACTCAAAACACATATCCATAGTGGAATAGCCAAAAATAGCCTGAGTATCATTTTAAAGCAAAAAATCTTTGTCAGCAATTTTTCCTTCGTCTTTTTCTTCATTACCGAGATTCTTTCTTTTCTCATTTTGAATTATTGTTATTACAATGATAATAATAATGTTGTTGTTTGTTTGTCGAACTGATAACCATCGAATTGAAATTTTAAAAAAAAACAATGAAAAATTCTCATACAAATTTTCTGCCCTAGGTTTTTTTTGACATTATGAAAATTAACATCATCATCATCATCATCATCGATGACAGATCAATTAATTTAAACAAATGATAATTGTTAAATTGGATTTTTTAAAAACTGTTTTCCGTTTCTTACCCGTAATTAATACACATTTTGATTGACGAGGAATGAAAACAGTTTACAAAAAGATTTCACATTTATAAATGAAGACATTTTATGAATGATGATGATGAGGAGGAAAATGGTATGGAATCTTTAAATCAACGGGAAAAAATTTGACAACTTTACTTACACAAATAAAACCGGGAAAAAAAATGATAAATAATTTGACAGTTTATCTTCATTTCATTGGGTTGGAAAACTTTTTTTTTCTGTGGAGACATATGGTATGATGGTGGAAAGAATAACGAATTTTTCATTTCAAATTTATAATATTTTAGAAAATATTTATCCACATTATGACAAACAAATATAAATAAATCAATAGTAAAATAACGGTGCGTAATAAATTTGTTTTTTGTTTTTTTTTGTTTCTTCGAGACGATGTTGGTGTGTTGCTATATAATCAATTGGCAAAAAATAAAATAATTATTATTACAAACAAACATTTACTTAGCTTTCTTATTCTAGGAAATTATTCTTAAATGACAGGTCTAAATGGTCATTCATTTGGACACATATGTGGATCATCATCATTGATCATAATTATTTTTGCTGACTTTGGTCGAATATTTTGGTTTGTTGTCGTCATTTGATATGTTCAAGAAATCGGTGGTAATAAATATCGGGTCAATTCATTTTTTTGGTATTCATTTACGGGTCATAGATAAATCAATTGTTGAAATATCGGATAACAACAAAAATATTGTCTCATATTGAAGTTCCGAGTTGTCAGCGTTATTGATTTTTTTTTTTAATTTAAAAAACATTCGAAACCGCGAAATTCGATTCTGTTTTCACACATATAAAACATTCGACTATTTACACTCTAAAGTGTCGTTGACTATTTTGAATTGTTTTGATTGCATGCATGCAAAAATTTTTCATTATTTTTTTTCTTCTCATTTTTGAATGACATTTTAAATGAATCATTTCTTTTAAAGATTTTGAAGATATCGTATTAAACAAACAAAACGAAAAAAATGACCGATCAAATAGAATCAAAACATGAATCATCGTGGACTGAAATCGCTAACGAAGATCCGGATAGAAAGCAGAAAATTATCGATTTAAAATTGGAAGGTAATCAACAATTTAAACTTGGTAATTATGAAGAATCGATTCGATTTTATCTGGATTCATTAGATCTTTGTACGGAACAAAATGATGATAATAATGATAATGATAATGATCGACAAACGATAGTAATTTTATATTCAAATTTGGCAGCAGCCAAAGATCATTTACAACTTTATGATGAAGCAATTGAATATTGTGATAAAGCATTGGCCATTAATGATTCACATTCAAAAGCTATTATTCGACGTGCTCAACTTTATCGAAAACTAGATAAACTAGATGAAAGTATGGCCGATTATAAACGTTTTGTTGAGCTTAATCCCGATGATAAAAGTATATTACCAATCATTCATGAATTACAATGTCAAATAGATGAACGAAATGAAAAATTAAAAGCCGAAATGCTTTCCAAACTAAAAGATTTAGGCAATGTTGTTCTCAAACCATTCGGTCTTTCAACAGATAATTTTAAACTTGTAAAAAATCCCGAAACCGGTGGTTATTCGGTTGATTTTCAAAAAAATCAATAAATAAATAATGATATTTGTAAACAAAATTGATTGCTTTATTCATAATAAATTTGTAAAAGATTCAAAATTTTGAGCCAATTCCATCAGCAAAATCATAAACTAAATTACCAACTTTTCTTGCTAAATTATCGGCCAATTCTTTTGTTTGAGCTTCAGCATAGATTCGAACAACATCTTCAGTACCGGATGGTCGTATAAATGATCGTGCTTGTGGACCAAATTCAGCCACCACCTTATCAATTGCCGATTGTAATCCTTTCGGTTCAACGCATTTACGTTCAGCATCTGTTGTTGTAATTACATTACGATCTTTAACAGCAACTTTAAGTAATTTATTCGGTAAATCCTGATAAAATGAATCCCATTCATCAATGGTAATATTTAAAATGTCTAAAATTGCTTCGACAACCAACATATCAGATATTGCATCACCGACAGTCTAATTATTCAAGAAAATTGATAAATAAATAAATATTTCAGTTTCTGAATTTGGATTAACCATACCTGATTGACTAAATCAATAAAATGTAAAAGTTTTTTTGCATTTTCATTTGTACATTCAGCGATTCGTTTCTGTACATTCGATGAAAATAGAATCGTACCATGACCATTAGCTTCAAAATAGATACCGATTTCGGATTGTAATGCACGATGATGTAAATGTTTAACACCAGTCGGTACACAATCACTGATCAATTGAAGTGTATCTTGAATATATTTTGTTGAATTTCCATTTGCATATGCTGTTTGTACGACCATAATTTCAATTTCATTCAAATTGGCTGCATTCAATAATTGTTTCAAAAATTTTGCAACTAAAACAGCAATTTTATCACCATCTAATAGATGAAATTTATTATCTTGATCGTTTAAATAATAGAAAACAATTCGATCAGCATCACCATCAAATGATGCATAATGTTGATTGGATTTTAGTTCAATTGAATCGGGTTGTCGTTGATTAACTTTAACAAAATCAGCACCACAACCATGATTTAGTATACCATCACCAATGTTGACCAAATCGAATGTAATTTTTTCGGTCAAATATTGTGCCATCAATATCATTTTATTTGCACCAACACCATTAGCACAATCAACAATAACATTTAATTTTTTTGTCGAATTTTCAGTCAATCGAAGAAATGCATTACTTAGTTTTTTATAATAACCTTGTTCACTTGGTTCACCATATTGACCATTCGAATTTGCACATCGTACAATATAATGTAATTGTGGTGTTGTAAGCAAACCAAAATCTTTATATTCACCATAACAAGTTTTAATTCCATCAATTAATGCCATACTTAATGATACGCCACTCATTCTTGTATCACGAGCCAGATAAACTTTAGCCATTGTATCTTTCATATTGATATTCAATTCTTTAATCATATCAACAATACATTGTTCAAGATTATCATCCGAAACATTGGCAATTTTTGTTGCTAAATTTTCCCATGATTGTATTAACATTGATCCATCTGGTTCGATAATTTTTAGACCATTATCTTCTTCCGGATTATGTGATGCAGTAATCATTACACCAATAATACTATCAGTTAATCTTGAACGTAATGCAGCCAAAATACCGGTACGATAGGTTACATGATACAATGTATCAGCTCTATTTGATTGAATATTTGGATTTTTAAAGAAAAAAATTTCAATCATTTAGTGAACAAACATACTTGTTTCGAAAACCAGCCGTACCATATTGTTGTTGAATATCCGGTTGTTTATTTGGATATTTTTTCATATAATCATTTAGATTATTCAAAAATGACATGTTTTACCTGTTAAAAAAAAGTTTAAAAAAACAAAATTAATGAAAATCCTAGATCCTATACCAGCTTTCTTTTTATATATCATCATTTCAACAGGATTAAATGATGAGAAAAAAAAACAACAACATAGATATTGATCGATAGATACCAAATTATTTGTCAAACAACATTATTGATCTAATCTTTTGTTATCTAAAACAAATATAATCCATTTAGTTTTGTTTGATGATAACCAGCAAATAAACTGTTATCATTATCGATCAATCATTTATTAGTAAAATGGAAATATATGTTTTTTTTCTTTCCGAAGACAAAGAAAAAAAACATTTTGATTTGATTGACAGGTAATCATTGTAATCGTTGTTGATGGAAGACAAATTGAATTTTTTGGTTTCTTTCGAAATAAACACAATGCGATTGTGCAAACAAACAAACAAACACAGTAAGAATCTTTACAAACAAAATTCATTCGATGATGATGATTATATATCGTTAGGATTCTTTCTCTCTCTATCTCGAGATAGATGTGAGTGTGTTATATATATGAAAATATTTCGAATGTTAAAAAAAGGAAAGGAATTTGCTGTTGTTTTTGCCCAGAATAAACACACACACAAACCAACCATAGGGTGCTAGGACCTAAAGATTCTTTTGCTTCTGATGATGATGATGATCATGAATGATAATAATGATTATATAGAAACATTGAGAGATATAGAGAGAGATGGACCATCAATTTTCGGCATTATTTAATTGGTTGATTTAGTTATTTATTTATTTTATTTACATTCAACCTAAATTGTAAAATTTTGATACAAAATATCAAACAACAACAACAACAATAATTTTTTTGAAAAATTAAATGGATTTTGAAGAAAAGTATTGAGAAAAAAAATGTTACCAAAACAACAACAAACAAATAGCAATATTATAAATCAATCATCATCATCACCATCAATGACTGCCATAAAATCAACACAAAAATGTGCTCAATTACAGATACCTGGACAAGAATCTTCTTCTACAACATCAACATCAACATCGAAAAGAATTTCACCATCACCATCATCATCATCATTTATAATTATGAATGATAATAATTATAATGATGGTGATGGTAATAATAATCAAATGATAAAACAAACAAAATCAGGTTCAATGATTGATATAAAAGATTTTTTTGATGATAATTATAATCAAGATAAATTAAAATGTTATACACAAATAATCGATAGTTATCGATGGTTTCGTATGAAAAGTTTTTCTACTACCGATATTTTAATGACAACAATGAGCAATGGTGGTGGTGGTCAAATATGGTCAGATAATCAACAACAACAACCATGGTGTTCATCACCAATGATCAATAATAATAATAATATTAATAATAATCGAAAATATTTATCCGATTGTAATCTAAATGATTATTATCGTTTTATTAATATGAATGATAAACAATGTATAAAAGATTATATAACATATTCTTGTTCAACATTGGCTATTTGTGGTGATACAATACATTCATCATCACAATTACCATCACCATCACAGGCACAATCATTTCGTCAGCTCAATTCAACATCATTAATATTTTCCGATATTGATTTGGCTAAATCAATGAATCGTAAAATATTAAATGATGCTATTAAACAAAGATTGAATGAATTTATTAAAGTATTGGGTAATACGATGAACGAAACATTAACCGAAAATGAATTGATAAATATTGATGAAATTAGTTCGGATATTGTTATGAAACCGATTAAAATGATGATTAATAATGATTTTCCTGCGGAAGAATATACAACCGGTGACATATTAATCAATGTTGTTAATTATGAACAACAAAATGATATAAAATCATTTACGAAAAAAGATAAGGAAAAATTTGTATTGAATTGGTTGCAAACAGTTGAAACGACTACCGGCATTATGGAACCGAATTGAATGAAATTTTTTCGGCACACAACAAATACACACACACACATTTCAATGTTTTTGACACTCATTTTTATCAAATATTTTCACAATCATCAACACACACTAACATTAACCACAAATTGCATAATGTTTTTTCGAAACCCAAATCACTATAACCAAATAATGATGAATTCTTTTTTTTTGATTTGTCCACAAAATATTGCTGAAAAATGTTTTGATGATGATGATGATGTTTTCGTTTCTTTCTTTACTCTATTTATCTCTGTGTTTGTCTTTTTGTGTGATTTTTTTTTGTTGTTGTCAATTGTTAAACATTTGATTTGATTGAAAATAAATTCTTGTTTGATTATTTTTCTTGATGAAAATTCTTGACAAACTTTTTTGTTTAAAAATTTAAAAATTCAAATTGACAAGTTGGCAAATTCGGCTATTTCGACCGATTCGGTTCTACCTTGAGGATCATTTATTTATTTTTTTCATCATCATCATCGTTCGGTGTTTTGAAAATATTAAAAACTCAAACAAACAACCAAAAAAATATGTCCGATGATCTTTTACTTGATCCCGATATTCGGGTATGGGTATTTTTACCCATTGTTATCATTACATTTTTTGTTGGTATTTTACGTCATTATGTTTCAATATTGCTTCATTCGAATAAAAAAATTGAATTACAGCAAGTGGTCGATAGTCAAGCAATGATTCGTAGTCGATTATTAAGAGAAAATGGTAAATATATTCCTAAACAGGTAAGTTAATGAATGCAAAGGATTAATCATCAAATATTGAAATAATTTATTTAATTTAATTAGTCATTCTTAATGCGAAAACATTTCTTCAACAATGAAGATAATGGCTATTTCAAAGAAGGACAGAAAAGAAATTCAGCACCACCAAATCCAATGACCGATCCATCAATGATGACCGATATGTTAAAAGGAAACATAACAAATGTATTGCCTATGATATTGATTGGTGGTTGGATTAATTGGACATTTTCGGGTTTTGTTACGACCAAAGTTCCATTTCCATTAACATTACGTTTTAAACCAATGTTACAACGTGGTATTGAACTATTATCATTAGATGCATCATGGGTATCATCAGCATCATGGTATTTTCTAAATGTTTTCGGTTTACGTTCAATCTATATGCTAGTCTTGGGTGAAAATAATGCTGCCGATCAAAGTAGAATAATGCAAGATCAAATGTTCGGTGCAGCAATGTCAATGCCAGCCGATTCAAAACAAGCATTTAAAGCTGAATGGGAAGCATTAGAAATCTGTGAACATAATTGGTTATTGAAAAATGTTGATAATGAAATTATCGCTTTTAATCATCATCATCAACAACATCATTCCAACAATGTTCAATTAATCAATAGTCAATAGTTTTGAATTGAATTTTAATAAATTATTATTATTATTATTCTAATCTATAATATCTAAAATCTACAATTAAATTTCAATTGTGAAATTTCCAGTAAATAATTTAATAATGATGATGAATGAAATTACTATTAAAATTACGTGTCGATCTTAATTGTCTCATCATTCGTTCTTGATTAATATTAAAATCGGCGCTTAAATCCGGTACAGCACTATTACCAAAATGTTTGGATTTTTTTCCTTCATTAATCGTTATGACTTTGGATTCTTTTTTCTTAAAATACCAATATTCAATAACCAATGTAATACATGCCAATATAACACCAATAAATATAACAATGAATACACCACCAATATTATTAATACTGATACCATCACTTTGTCTTCGTGAATCTTGACATTCTTTTTTCACTGCATCATTATTATTCCACCAACTTTCTTTCAGATTTTCTAATCGTCTTTGATTCAATAGTTTCAATATGGCGCTACTTAATTTATCTTTTAAATCGGAATTCTGTTGAACGGCCAATGCAATCGGTTTACGACTAAATTCATTGCCAACACTTTGTAATTCACAATTGGTCATGACAGCATATTTAACCAATGTTGATTCAGCTTTGAAATGTATTTTAGAAAAATTTCCAAAAAAAAAAAATTTCCAAAATCAACTCAATAAAAACTTACCTATAAAAGCAAATGATTCACCAGCTGGATCGCTTCGTTTTACACGTTCAATACCTTCGGCAAATGTTGTTGGCATACCTGCTTCGATTATCTGTGACCAAATTTTTGTATATTTATCACTAACTGGATAATCCCATACAGCCAATTTTGCACGCTCATCATCGCTAAGACTATCATTCAATGACATATCCTTCCATATTCTAAATTCAAACACAGGCAAACAAAGAATTAGAGAAATTTTTAAACAAATTCTAATGATAATAATACTCATAAAATTTTTCTTCAATTCCGGCCATTCGTTCGAAATAAGTTGATGTTGCTGTTCCTGATTGTGGTGCATATTTTATTTTATATTGTCGAGCTAAATCATCAAGATTTTCAATCGGTGAATCTAATCGTGATACAGTTAGAAATGCAGCCAAATTAGCCGTATACGAAGCGATAATGATAAATCCAAATAACCACCAAGTTGCTGCAACTAATCGTCCGGAAAGATTTCTTGGTGCTTCACCGCCACCTTGTGGTGTCAGCGATGTCATACAAAACCATAAACATTCTTTCAATGTAAATTCTCGTTGTTCTTCATCATTTTTATATTTTTCACGATTATTATGGAAACTGTATGGACTAAGCCGATCGAATAGATACATTAAAAAACTGTAAACAACAAAAGCAAAAAATAAATGATTGGATTGAAATTTCTTTCCCGAAATACAAAAATCTAACCTGGTGAAAAAATATGCAGCCAAAATGCATAACCAAACTTTTGTTTCAAGTACGGTTAAAAATTTAAATAAATGTGATTTAGTTGTAGTTTTTTTCATCAATATTGTTATACCAACTAAATCATAATATGGTACAGTAAAATCAACAACAATTTCACGTTCAGCCATTACCGATATCGGTGCTAATGCTATATCGGCTCTTTTACTATGTAATTCACCTATCAAACCGGTCCATTCACCATTTTCATTTTTATGTCCATACATTGCATCATCCACTACACGTAATGTATAATCAAATTTAAAATCACTACTATTAACAATTTCTTTCATCAAATCAATACAATAACCATAGAATCTATCATTTCCTGTTGTTTGATTATCATCTTTCATCATTATAAATGGTGCTTCCTAATACAAAAAAAACATAGCAACTACTATTTAGTCAATTTCATTTTGGATAAAAAGAAACTTACAATAAGTGTTACAATCTCATAATGTGGTAATCCTTCCTGTTCTTTTCGTTCTTGTGGTGATGTAAAATATAAACGTCCAAATTGTCCTTCAAATTCCCATTCGGCAATTTTTTTCACTTGTTTTACTTTACCCATTGAAAATTCAATTTCATTGATTCGCATACTTAATTCTTGATAATTAAGTTTTGAATTACGATCAAATATAAATTGTCCAAATAATCCATACATAAATCTTGTTGTAAATGTTTCATATAGTTTAAAATTTCGACGTTCATTTAATTGTGGTTCAGTTAAATGTTTACCACATGTAGGATAGGTAATTTCATTCAATAATGATTGTTGATTATTATTCAGCATATGATCAATAGTTTCAACATAAAATCTTGATAAATCATAATAGAAATAATTATCAACAATATGATAACTATCGGCTGTTAGATTTTCCGGTGTATTATATTCATAATGATGTAAATGTGATTTGATTGGTTGTGAAAGATAAACTTTTACATTATTACAATCATTACATTGAAATCGACCTTTTTCCTGATTATCATAATCAAATTTATTATTTGAATCAATTCATTTGATTAATCGGTATTACCTTTGATATGAAATACCATTTTCGTTGTCCACGTAATAATGATCGTTGATGAGCCTATGCGATTAATGAAAAAATGATAAGAATTTAACAGAATGAATCGAAAATCTTCAACAAAAAACACAAACCATTTCCACAAGACGATTCAGCATTGAAATCGAACCAAGTATAAAAAATGTTTCACCATATTGATGATTATATTTTAAATCATCCAATGTTTTTTCAATCGTTCGATTATTGATCATTGATGACCAATAAATTTCTTTATGTTTAAGATTTTTAAAAATATGACCACCAACGGCTTTTTTCTTTATCGAAATAACGACAAAAAAATCAAACTAAATGAGAAAAAAACATAACTAATTCATCACACTTACTAAATGTTTGATCATAAATAATAACAATATGTTTCAGTTGAAATTGTTCGGATAAATCTTTAATTAATTGTAATATAGTTGCTTCAGGTGTAAGTACTGAAACATAAAGATTTTCTTCAATTTCATTCAAATTTTTCCATGCTAAATTATCCTGTTGTGATTGTGCCCAAGTACCGGCACGTAAACTTGGTATACCCATTTTTCTTGCCATTATTTTAGCCGTAATCGATTCACTTAAATCCAAACCAAATATTGGTAATCGATAATAAACCGATTGTGATTGAGATGATGTACTAAATAATCTTTCACATAATTGACCATCATTCATAATGGATGATGATAATTCAATAATTTCCGTATCAAAATCTACATTTGCTGATTTTAATCCTTCAATACTTGAACGTGTACGATTATTTTGTACATCATCACTGATGATAACTAAAAAAAAAGATTCAAATGAAAGAAAAAGAAAGATTCAAAAAAATTCAAGATTCAAAATTTGATTTACCAATTTTAAATCGATTCGTTCGTGATGTATCAATTTTCAATATAAACAATATCAAAAGTATCCATTTATTTGCAAACATTTTTGTTGTTATTCAAAGTTATATTTGACAATCATCATCATTTCGTTTGTCAACCAATGTATGTCAATGTTTCTGTATGATATTTGAAAACTTTTTTTATAAATTGATTCGATTCGAGAACAATCGATAGATTTTAACATTGGAATTTTGTCTTTTTCGTTTGTTTTTTCGGTCACATTCAGACTTGGAAAATTATAGGAAACGATCGATCGATTATCAATCAATAATCAATATTCAATAATAATATTTTTTTTACCGTTTATTATAATTTTTCTTTAACTAACATTTTTTAATTATAATTTTGTATTTGTCATTACATTCATTTTTCTAATTAATTTTTTGGTTACATTAAAATTCAATCAATATTTTTGTTGTTGTTGTTGTAATTGTTGTTGTTTTTGTCTTGAATATGACATTGGATTTCTTTTCGGAAGGTTATCTAAATTTTTTTGAAAATAATATAATTTTTGTTGTCGACGAAATGCTTTATTCCATTCTTTACGATATGATGATGTTGAATCACTACTACCACCATTACCATTTAGATTAGGATTAAATGGATCACGAATAATATTATTTTGTTGTTGTTGTTGTTGATAATAATTAGTATTATAGGTAAAATATGCTGGTCGGCCATTAATTGATTTTTGAATCAACATTCTTGGATCATCATTGGCTGATGATTGTAATGATTTTTGTTGTTGTTTAGGTCGATCAAGATTTTCATAGAATCCATAACGAAAACCATTTTTTATTTTTTGTATTAATGAATGAAATTTTTTCATATTTATTTTATTCATCAGGGATTCTTTTGATTTTGAATTCAATTCATTATTTTGTTTTATAATCAATGGTAATTGTTTTTGTTTAATCATTTCAATGATCAATACAAAGATACCAATGATTAAACCACATCCCAACAAGAAGAAACAATCGGTCATATGTGATAATTGTATTTCTTTACCTTGTGAATTACGCATTACTAATGGATAAAGACAATTATTACCTTTAACATTATATTTACGATTCCATAATGTAACTAATCCAGATTTAGCCATACGACCCATTCTAAATTGTTTATTTAAATTGATTGATTGAAAAGATTATTCAATGAAAATCCCCCAAAAAATAAAATAAAACAAAACTTACTCATGATTAAGACGTTGTACAAAATTATCTTCTAATGAATTTTTTCTAAATATAAATGAAACTGGTTTAGTTGTAAATGGTTCTTTTGCTATACGAAAACGACAATCCTGATAATTTGTTTGTTTATATTCTAATGATATTAAATGTTTTGCTTCTTGATCCGGTACTAATAATACTAATTTTGATTCTTTTATCAAATTAAATGCTGTTTGTATTTCAGATTCTTCAAAATATTCTAAATTATCGGCCAACATTTGTATACGATTTTCCGGTGAATCAAGTATTAAATCAGCTACACCACGTGTTTTAAATACACCATATTTAACAACATGTTTTTGTGCTAAAAGATCATTTAGATTTTCAATTGGATTAAAAATTTTTGGAAATGTAAGCAATGCAACTAAATTTCCACTATAAGTTGTATAGATAACAATAACAAATAACCACCAAAATGCAACTAAAATTCTACCCGAAATAGCTAATGGTAAATAATCACCACCTTGATTAACTAATGCACCATAACAATACCAAACACAATTTCCTAATTTAAAAAGACCACGTCCATTATTTAGTTTATAATATTCATAATAACGACTTGAATGATGTACAAGCCAAAGTGTTGGTCCAATCATCAGGACAATCATTAATAAACATATCCATGCCTGTCCAAAAAGTCAAAATAGATTTTTATAATTTTAAAACAAAAAAAACGAAACAAAAAACAAACTTACATCCCATGCAAATGGTGCTAGAAATAAAAATCGATGATCTTCATCAGTTTTTTTCACAACAATACTAATATCTTCCATATCGTATGGATAGGTAAAATCGGCAATTTTCAAACGATCCAATGTTTTCCAATAACCATTTGCACCAATTTCAACTTCACCATCACTAACTTTTTGTATTAAACTTTGACCAGATTCATTCAGTATTTGTAATGATCCTAATGTATCATATACAGTATAAACGGGTGTAAAATTCATTTTAGCTGCAATAACTAAAATCATTTCATAATTTGTTCCTTTAATATCTTGTGTACCGTTTACCATTGTTATCTGTACATATGGTGGTTGATGTACAATACCAATTTTTAATGGTCGATTTTTATAATCAACAATATCCGGTATAAATGGACCATTACGACCATCGGTCAATAGACCTTTGAATACATTCCATGTACCATGTGTTTGTGTATGTATTTCATATTGAACACCTTGTTTATCATTAATCTGTACGATTCCTTTTTGTTCATCCAAAATATCATTTGTACGATGACGAAATAAACTTTTTACAACATAAGTATTACAATCTTGACCAAAATTACTTGAATCTAATGAAATCTAATTAAATATGTTGAAAGAATTCAGTAAAATATTATCATTTGTTTTATTGATTTTTCCTAAGCAAAAAAAAAAATGATTACCTTTATATCGGACATTAAACGATTTTTCGTTTGAATTCGTTTACTTAAAGTACCATTCTGATATGAATGAATTGTGGATGAATCGAATATATTTTGAATACTTTTATTTATTACATATAGAATATCTGATTGAATATAATCATTCATTTTGGATAATAAACATTGTCTTCTATTTGATTGATTATGTATAAGAAATACATCGGAAATACTTAATTTTTCTTTCGTTTCTGGTGACATATCAATCATTAATGTTGTATCTTCAATACTATTTTGTTGATTATCATCAACATCGTCAGTAGTGATTATAAATGTCCATTTATTTTGACGATTACTTAATGATGATAATTTTAATTTATGTATAATTTTTTCCAATAAAATCATTCGACCAATAACAATGAAAAATGTTGGTGGTGATTCATTATTATTATTGTTATCTTGATTAAAACTATTAATAATTTCATCATTTGTTTTGGTTAAATGTTCATTTGTATTGATTTCATGTTCTAAACTATATTCCAATGTATTTGTTGTCATTGAATTATGAAAATATTGATGAAAATCAAATAAATCTTTATAATAATAATAAAGATTGATAAAATAATCACTGAATTAATCAAGTTAAATAAAAAACAAAAAAATACCTAAATTATTTTCATAAAGAATAATAATTTGTTTAGATGAATCCGGTAATACAAGACCAACATCATAAATTAATGGTAAAATTTTATCAACTGAACGAATATTCGGTATACCGAATCCAATATCTTTTGGTGGTCGTTCACAAATTGATTCAAAAAATGTAAACAATATTGATTCATAACAATGTATTCGAATATGACGATATAATCGAGAATTTTGTTCACATGATGTTATTGCCATTATAAATGAATATGGACAATCGGTTTCGGTTTCATTTACAAATTGTTCCAAACGATTATAATAATCAAAATTAAATGAAATTGTTTCATTAATCGGATTGAATTGTCGAAGATGTTGTTCAAATTCTGTCATTATTGATGAATTTGTTTGATCAAATATGAATGCTAACAACAAAAAAAAAAGAAAAGAAAAGAATAAAACTCTTTTAAAACAAAATCACCATTAAATGATTCATACCGATTCTCATTGTAAATGATGTTGAACCAGGTAAATCAATCATTATTATAATCATAAATAATGATGTAATCAATAATAATGATGATGGTGATGATGATGGTGATAATGATGATGGATGACCCATTATTGACCATCAAAAAGCTAACTATTAAATAGGTTACATATACAGATTTGATTGAAATACGAATGTCAAATGATTATTTGATATTGAATTCTATAATGTTTTTTTCGATCGATCTGTTGATTGATTGATTGATTGATTTTTTTATTTCAATTAATCTATTCAGGTGTCTAATTTGTATTTGTTATGCATTCATTCATTCATTCATTGAAATTAGAAAGAAAAAAAAAGGAAACAACAGCAACAAAATTTGTCACGCGGTTTTTTATTTGTTTCATTATTATTATTATGAAAATCGATCGATCGATCGATTAATCAATAATAATATTTTATTTATTTTTTGAATTAATAAAGGTCAATTGATCTAAAACGACAAGAACAGGTAATAGAATAAGAATATTTTGTTTTTTTTAAAAAGAAGTATGAAATCGATGGGCGTTATACGACGGTTTTTGTGGTATTTGTCCTTCAAAGTTCGTCTAATGATAATTTTCCGTTAAAAAAATCTCGATCAATAAGATATTCACCATAACCATCGTTACCAATTGATCGTAATAATGTTGCCAATTTCATTAATTTATTAATCGATGATATTTGTTCATCAATAAAATCATTTTCAAGAAAATTCATAAGCTAAATTTTTTTGAAAAAATTAAATTAAATTAACACTGAGGAAAAACAAACAAAGGGGATATTAATTAAATTTACATGAATATCTTTGCATGTTTTTTCAGCAATACGATGTATACGGATAATTTCATTTGTAACATAATGTTCTAAATCGATTGCATCTTCAACTGCTTCCAACACTCTTGTCCATGATGTTTTTTGGGGCATCTTTTCAAGCAAGGAAAAAACAATTATTGAATGATTATCGATTTACCCGAACAAAAAAAAACAAACTTACAGTAATATTAAAACTATCGATTGTAGCACCACGTAAATCAATATATTTAATAAATTTATTTGAATGTTCATGTTCTTCATTTGAATGATGTTCGAAAATTTTTGCAAATCCAGGTCGTACAACTTTTACACTGCCAAAATGAAATGCCATTTGTTTATAAACTAAACTGGCATGTTTTTCCAGATTCATTTGTTTTCGTAATTCAATCAAACATGAATCATGAAGTTCATAATTGTTAACACTTTTCGGTAATGAATATCCACCACCACCACCACCAATTAAGCCATCGAATGATGATGAGAATGCATCTTTAGATGAATCATGGATTTAAACAAAAAAAATTATCAAAAATCAAAAGTCAAATTAATCAATTACCAAGAATGGCCAAACAGGAACCGGAAAATGTTAGTAAAAATATGGCTGAAAACAATACAATCGAATTCATGTTTTCTGTTTTCTTTTTTTTTGGTGTTGTCTTTTACACTTTTGGTTGGCTGGCTGAAAAAGAAAGAAATGAAAAAAAATGATTGAATTCAATTAGTGGTTTTTTTTCGTTTGTTCGTTTGCTCGATATATGATGATAATCGAAGAAGCCAAAAAACGAATGATATCTTTATCATTGAATACTACCAACCACAGAAAAAAAATTAACAAATGGCCTCTCTTATCATCCCCTAAAATGTTTGTTAAATGATATCATCATTAATAAATTTTGATTTTTTTTTATCTCGTAGTGGGGGTGATGATAATACAACTAAAAACATGATGTTCATTACAACGACATACATTCATTATAATTCATTTCAATAATCGATTGATGATAAGGAAATTGTCACTTTTTTTTATTGATTAACATCAATTTTATTTTCTGCTGATGTTGGTCAAATATATTGAACTTACTTATTATTATTTTTCAAAATGAAAAATGGTTCAAAGTACGGTAGTCTTTTCAGTGTGTTTTTGTTTTTCAAATTTGATTGCGCATTAAACTTTTCGAAAAAACAGAAGAATCCTGATGAGGATTGTTTGAATCGTTGCCAAATTCTGTTTTTGTTTTTGTTTTGCAGAAAAAAATTCAACGCAGTTAAATAAAAAAATGAAAAGATTCAAGACCTAACAATGTTCGTAAATTCTAAACTAATTATAATTCAAAAAAAAAAAAGAAAATAAAAACAAGAAAAATTTCTTAAAAAAAAATTTTATTATTATTCAAACAAAACAAGAATCTTTTTTGTCACTTTTAATGACCTGTGCATATGGACAATCATTTATTATTAGATGTGGTATTTGTTCATGTTTTTGTTCAATTAGATTGGATTTTCTTCGATCATCATCATCAACAACAATAACATCCTCATCAACAATCAACAATGATTTTTGTTGTCGTTTGATTTTATCAATATTGTTGGTAATTTGATTGTATAAAATTTTGGATTTTTTATTACGAAATATAAATAATCCTTCACCAGTCTGACATTTAGATCCGGCTTCAAATGATATACTATTACTTGTATAACCATAACGTCTTACATATTTATATGGCCATTCAAATAAAATCGTATGATTATTATGATCATTTTTCATCAATTGTAATCGATTTGTTTCAATAATCAATTGATATATGGTGAATGGTTTAAGGCCACATCGTATTGATGCATCCGTTTCGATTACTTGAACATGATATTCATAGGTAGTAAATTCATCGTTGTTATCGTTGTTATTATATGCTGTCATTATCATTTCTTTTCTTTCTTCATTAACATTGGAAAATATTTGAGAATAAATGTTCATAAGATAAATAAACAAACAGCAAACAAACATTCAATTGTGGGTCGAAAGCACTCATTTTGTTGTTGTTGTCGTTGCTCGTTGTATAATCAAATCAAAGGAAATTAAATATATAGCAAAAAAAAAAAGATTGTCGTCATTATCACATGAAATCATTAATATGTTTACAACGGAAATGATCAATTGAATGAATGAATGATGTTTATTGGTAACCAAATGGCATCGAAATCAATGTAGTTTTACCAGCAATCATTCCTAAATTGAATTTTAATTTGAATTAGAAACAAAAAAAAACAGATCATCAAGGATCAGATAATTTTACCTCTTGATGTTAAATAAATTGGTTCCTGATAATGATGTTCAATCAGATCGGCTATCGTTTGAAATGTCTATTTTTTGAAAAAAAACCAATGATGATGATAATAAAGGATAATTGATTGATTGATTGATTGAAATACAAACCTTTTCTCTTAATTTTTCTGTTCCTAATGCATATTGTTGATCTGAACGTATACGAATATTTAGATGAAATATACGATGATTAAAATATAATGTTAATGTATATGGCATACAGATACCGGCACGTTTACTTTTTCGTACCAAAAATGCACCATCAATATTATAATGACGAATTAATAGATTTTCTGCATCATCACGTTCAATATCTTGAAACCATTGATAATTTTTAAACATTTCATCATCATCATTCATTAAATTGTATTCATATTTTGGTATTGGTGGTAATGGACGATCTGTTACTGATAAAATATTTGGACTAGAACGATAATTCGATTTAATTTTATCGAATGATTTTAATGATGATGATGAAATATTTGGTATTAGATAATCATTATTATCAATACGTGGTAAACAATTATCCATTATTGTTGTCGTTATCGATAAAGTTTCATAGGAATTTGTAGCCGAATTTGATGGAATAGTTTCTTCTTCAATCAAATCTGGAGGTGGACATTTCGGTAAAGGTGGTGGTGGTGGATCCGAAATTGGTCTTCTTGTTTGTCTAATTTGAGTAATTTATATTTTTATTTTATTTATTTTTGTAATTAAAAATCAATCATACCTTAATGATGTATTGTGAATTTTTTCTTTACCATTTTCATCATTGAATTGTAAATCATCATCCTACACATTTATAATATTTAGACATATAAAATTATAATAGCTTAATGAGAACATTGTTAAATTACCTGATTTGGGTCGGAGAGTTCTTCATCATCATCACCATCCATCACAATATCATCATCGACAACAAAATCCTGATCATCATCATCATCATCATCATCATCGAAATCTGAACCCCAACCAAATTCATAATCACTTTCGTTATGTTTGGCAACATTATTTTTGGATGAATAACCAATAATCAATGATCTTTTCATCATACGATTAATCGTTGGAATTTTACATTTAGCTATTCTTCTGTAAATTACAGTAAATTATGCGAGTTATTTTGTTTTTTTCTGAAAAACATAATCAAATTTACTTACTTTTGTATGAAATGTTTCATCTGTGGTAGGCTAGTTGATTTTATTGAATCTAATTGTTCATGAAAACTATTGGCCAGTGTTCGATGATGTCGATTCATCATCATTATCAATTATTTTTTTCGGATGATCGTCGTTGTTGTTGTCGTCGTCGTCTTCGGAAATAAAATGATTGGATGTTTGTAAGATATCTTCAAAATTGATCAACGATTATTGGATTTTTTTCATTCATCCATTCATTCATCAAAAACACAATGAATGAAAATCATACCTGGTGAAAAAACGAACAACAATTCATTCGAGTGCGGAACAATAATAATTTCTTTGTTTTGTTTTGTTTTGTTTGTTTGACAAGATAAATGAAATGACCAAACAAAAAATTATTATATACAATAATAATAATGGTTAATTGGTGACAATATTCACGTCTTAGTTGATGATGATGACGATAAAATTGCTCAAATGAAACTATGTTATGCATTTTTTTCATTTCTTCTTTCTTTCTGACGATGTGAGAAAGAGAAAGTAAATTCGAAAAAGAGAGATCATCTGTTAAAATTATGAACAAAAAAAATGAGAACGTTTTACGTTTTATTTTCTCATGGTCCAAATCCAATCTTTAAATCCATGTATTTAAGTGCTTGCCTGTGTGTGTGCCTTTTCCACGTTCCAATAATTTCGATGACAATCAAACTTGTTTGTTAGCTTGCTTCAATAGTTTGTTGAATAAAAATAATCGTTGTTCGTGGTCGTTGATGCTATGTTAAAAAAAAGAAAAGTCTTTTTTTTCTATAAAACACTCACTTGAGGACTTTTTCATCGTCATTATAAGTGGTCAGGTGAAAGCTATTTACGAAAAAAAAGGGAAATGAGATTTTTTTTTTAGTAAAAGATAATTAAACTGACCCATTCACATGATAATGATGACTGGTTTGTGCCGGTATTTTTCTAATTAAAATGATAATTAAATTGAGTTAATAGCAATCATTAAAATTCAAATTAAAAATCTAAATGTTTTTGTTTTTTTTTTGATTTAATTAATGTGGCGCGCCATTCGATTGATTCGAACACACACAAAAAAAAGTCGATTGTTATGGAATCGCGATAGAATCGATATTTTTGCAATTCTTCAGCAGCGCATCATGGCAAAAATATTCTATTTTTAACGATATTCTCTGATCAGTATTATTTCCACGATTTCGTTTGTAAACCAACGCCTGTTTGCTTTGGTGTGTAGTATTTAGGTTAACGATTTTTTCTCCAATCAATTATTGAAATGATGGTAAAAATTTTATTTATTACAAAATTTGATTAAATTTGATGATATTGTTTATTATTTGCAAATAGGAAGATACAGAATGGACTGATGCATTGAAAAAATATGGTATCATTAAAGATGAACCAAAAGTTGAAGAACAAGAACCACCAGAAATTGTTGAAACGAAAAAATTTGAACCATCCAATAGTGATGATGAACTAGAATGGCTTGATGAACATGAAGATGATGATGATTTTATACGAAATTATCGTCAAAAACGTGTTATGGAAATGCAATTAAAAGGATCGAAAAAATGTTTTGGTGATGTATTGGAAATAAGTGCTGCTGATTATATTCAAGAAGTGAATAAAGCTGGTGATGGTATTTGGGTAGTACTTTTACTATATCGTCAAGGGTGAGTTTTATCATTTATTTACTTTTATTATTGTGTTTATCCAATCTTATTCAATCCATTAAAGGCATACATTATGTCGACAATTACAAGAATTTTTTAAAGAATTGGCATCCAAATTTGTTGAGACGAAATTTCTGAAAAGTATTGCTACACAATGTATACCAAATTTTCCAGAAGATAACCTGCCAGCCGTTTTTGTCTATCTGAATGGTCAACTAGTCAAACAATTGATTGGACCGATTGTATTCGGTATGGAATCCATCACCAAAGAAGGTATTTCAATCATAAAAATCCATTAATGATCAAATTCATAAAGATTGATTTTATTTTACAGAAGTTGAATGGATTATAGCCAAAACTGGTGCCATCAAAACAGAATTGGAAGAAGATCCTCGGAAAAAAATGCATGCATCAAGAAAATTTTATCAAAAATATGATTCCGAAGATTCGGATTGAAAAATTGAAATTTTTTTTTAATTTTTTATTTGTAAAAGAATGATATAAAGATGTTCTAAAGTTATTAATATGAAAAAAAATAATCATGTTTACGCCACATATGTATACACTTTTCTGTGTTTTGTTCGAAAAGAGAATAAAAACAAAATGAAAAACATTAAAAAATTGAATGATAAAATCAGATAAAATCACTTACTTATCATCAGGTGTTTTGGACAAATATTCACGATCAATTAGTCCATCGATACGTTTTTTAATCGATTGTGGATCCGGAATGAATCGAGATTTTAATTGTTCGGTTACTTCGGCCACAATATTAGCAAAACATAATTTTTTTCGAGATTTCATTATTCGTACGATAGCGGCCTCGATTTCATGTTTACGATCTTCATCAATTTTCGATCGTGTTTCTCGTCGTTCGGGCTCAGATTCACCCTTTGCCAATACTTTTTTTTGGAAAAAAAATAATCAGTAAACCAAGTATATGATATTCTTTTCCCTTACCTGAATGAATTTTCACACGGAAAAATTTCGATGTAAACGAATCGTTAACTTCAAATTCATGATTAGCCTCTAAATAATCATAATCATTATTAAATGAGAATCGAGAAATGAAAATTATTAAAAAATAAATTTACCAATTTCTTTCGTCTTTGGATTTTTTAATAAAACACGTTGTGATGATTTACCAACGGCCAATGATTGTAGTGCACGAATCAAATCTTTCGGTGGTATATCGGTTTCATTACGAATATCCTCATAGGTTAATTTTTGACGATTATTGAACAACATTAAAACAGCCATCTGATAGGTTGATACATTTAATATATGTTTTCTTGGTTTTATTATGAATTGTGTCGTCGATGATGATGCTAATGATCCATTATTAACAATATTGGCATTCGATGCTGATGATGAAACAGTGTTGTCCAAATTTATTTCATCTTTATTGGTAGTATCATTATTAGTGTTGGATTTTTTAGCTGTTGTATAGAATTCAGCATTCAAATCGACCCAACCAAGTTGTGGTTGTAATGTTAATTTTCTTCCATTATGTTTATCCAAATAAAATTTAATGAAATGTTCAAAAGCTTGTCGTGGAATCATCGGAATATTGCATTTTGAAAAATTTGATTGTGTTGGCCAAAAACCCGTTGTCAAAACACGTACAGTAAGATCAACACCTTGTAAATTGAGCTAATTTTGGAAAAATAAGAATAAAATAATTTAAGAAATCTTTTTAAAACAAAAAATTAAACATACTCTATGATTGAGAACATGATTTTTAAATTCATCATTTAATGAATTTGATAATGATATATCTTTGAACATTCCTTCCAATTTCGATGTAAATTGACAACCACATTCGGTTTTTAATTTTGAAATCATACTTTTTTCCAGATCATCCGATGAACTTTTATTTAATAATAAACGTTTAGCCAAATGTTGTTTATAATAACGTTCAAATATATCTTTATCTTGTATATAACGAAATAGTACCATTGTTTTATCAAGTATTTGTTCAATTTCTTGATCGGCCATTCCTTTTACACCTTTTTTTAATTTATCATCAATAAATAATGAAAGATATTCAGGTGATTTTTGATTTAAATTTAGAAAATGTTCAAAATCTTTGCCAATCATTTTAAGAAATTCTTTATCATTAAAAAATGAACAATTTAAAAATATATCATATTTATCTTTTAAATCGAGTAAAGCCTAACGAATTAAAGAAAAAAAAATTAATCATAATCATTATTAATCGAAAAGAATTACATACAGTTACAAATGCAATAGGATCTTCTTTATTTCCATCATCCGATACTGAAGATCTACCTTCTTGCCTTAGATGATTACTAACAGCTGTAATTATTGTTGTTAAACCATTTTCAACACGGCTAAATAGTTTATACATCCGGGCTAGATCATCAATCTTTTGATTTTCTAACATATGCAGTACACCTGAATGTTCCATTTCGACAATATTTTTCATATGACGACTAATCAATTCTTGTTCGACAACTTTAACGATAACACTTTCGGTTGATGCATCCAAATAATGACGTGCACGTTCAGCTTCTTCATTGATACGTTGTTCAACTTTACGAATATAAACAGAAGCACTATTTTCAGCCAAAAATTTTTGACTTT
Source organism: Dermatophagoides pteronyssinus (assembly GCF_027571235.1). Classification (NCBI taxonomy): domain Eukaryota; kingdom Metazoa; phylum Arthropoda; class Arachnida; order Sarcoptiformes; family Pyroglyphidae; genus Dermatophagoides; species Dermatophagoides pteronyssinus. The sequence goes on from NW_027461530.1 coordinate 1,113,089, forward strand.
CAACACGATAAAATTCGGCTGATTGTTGTAGAAAATGTTTTTCAAAATCTTCTTCATAAACAGTTCGTTGTGAAAGACCCAAATGTATTAACATATTACAGGTATTTTTCACTGCTAATCGATCAATTAATTCACCATTACGTTCTTTCATAACTAAATCTAATAATGTTTCTCTTATTTGATCACGAATTGGTCCATGTCGAACAACATTATCTCGAAATAATATTAAACCTAAATTATATACATTGTCAACATTGTTCTGATTTACATAGACACGATCCTATATACAAACAAACAAACAAACAAAAAATTTAAAAAAATAATGATAATTTTCAATGTCAACAACAAAAACACATACCATATACATAAGTATATCACGTATCATGGTCATCGATATTTGATGATCATTCCAGCATTGATTTAAAACTTGTAGAAAATTATTATTAGGAAGTGCATTCAATACATCCATTCGAACTTTATTAACTAAATGTTCTTTGACTACATCACGAAGACCAGTGTAAAGACGTTCACCATATTTATGTAAAACCATTGTATATGCATTACGATATAATTCTTCAAAACTTAGACCACTATTATTCTTTTTCTGTATCTCTTGAATGGCCGTCTTTAATCGTATCCAGATAGTGTTGACATATCTTTCGTCCATTGTTGTCTAGATTTTTTTTTTTTTGAAAAATTGATTATTTTTTCGATTGAATAAATCTTCAGCAAAAAAATATACTACATACCGGAAAAGATCGAATTCTCATTTTGACGTCTTTTTGTTGCTTAAAGCTCATCATACGAATAAAAAAATCATCAAAGAAAAAATTGAAATTCAATAGAAAACCATAAATCTAAACCCGATAAATTTATCAATTTTTTCACCAAAAAAAAAAAAAAGAAAAAAAGAAAAACAAAACCGTTTCAATACAAACTACAAAATATAAATACGAATACTAATGATGATTATTCAATCAATGAATCAATAATCATCACATTCAAAAAGAAAAAAGAAAATCTAATGACAGAAATATCGGGATTTAAAAAAAAAACAACATGAAAATGAGTAACTCGGTAATCAACAACAAACAAAACAAACGACGACGACGATGACGAAAACACACACACAAAAATAATCTGGATATACAGACGGCTGAACTTTGTATATATATCCGCATACATATATACATACTATTATCAAGGTAAAAAGTAAGGATAAATAGAAAAAGGTAGTAGTATTACGGTAAAGTACCGAAAAAAATTTCGAGGTAAAAGAAATAGAGGGATATTTCGAAAGGCCAACAACATTTTATGGAACATTGTGTGTATATAACTGTTATATAAAATGCTAGCAGCAATAATTATGTGACGTTGAAAAAAATCATTTCCATTCGAATCGATAGATGGCAATCGTTGTTTGGATTCTTTTTTTGATTCGAAATTCGAACAAATTAATCGATGACGGTCTTTTTGTGATCAAAGTTTTGTTTTGTTTTGTTTTGTTTTGGTCCCGCGATTATCAACAAGAAAATTGAATCAAGAAAATTTGATTTAGTTTTTTTTTCTGTATTCAATTTTGAATCTCCGGGTGATTTTGGTTGATTATTGGTTAATAAAGTGCTAAATCATGTATCGATTTGGATTTTTGGGAAATTTGAACCAAAAAAATATTGAATTATCGTTTTTTTCCCCGTTTTGGCCATTAAATTGAATTATAATGTTAATGTGTTCGTATGTATTGTGTTTCTTTCTTTCTTTTTCTTTTTTGTTCTCTATCTCTCGCATTCTAACCAAATCAAATTGATTCTTAATAAATAATTAGGTTTAATTCAATTTTTATTCGGGTCGGTAAAAATCCATCCACCTCACCAATCGACAAATTCGTAATGGCCAAATAATAATAATAATAACTTTATAATCATCATTTTCTTTTTCTTTTTCTTTCAACACAATTTAATCGATAATTGAATCGAATTGAATTCGAATGTAAAGAATTATTCGAACGTTATTGGAAAAAAAATATTCGAATCAATCATAAAGTTGTCGAAATAGTGGTGGTGATGGTAATCATCATTGAACAACACAATGACATTTATGATGATGATGATGATATTCAATCGATCCGTTTGTAAAAAAAAAAGTTATTTTATTATTTTGTTTAAAAAAAAGCTATAAATTATCATTATGCTTTTTTTTGTTACCCTGCCACTCTGATTACCCTGAATCTAATGATGATGATGATGATGATGGAAAAAATGGAAATTAATAAACCATTCATTATTGTTCACTGATCGTTCGTCCAATCCACCCACCCACCAACCAATTCACAATGCGGTTTGTCCATTTTCATTTCAATTCATTTGTTTTCAGTTTTTGTTTTCCCATTGTTAAATTGTCTCTTCTTCATCATCATCTTTTCCTCGATGATCATCATTTCTCAATTTTTGACTTTTTCATTCACTTTGGTTAGAAATATTCATTCATTCATTCATTATTTTTTTTAAATAATTTATTTCATTTTAAAATCATTTCATTTATTGTTGTTACGATTGTTTTTTCTTCCCTGCCTATAACCATTCTTTAATTTTATTTTTTGTTGCCAACTTACCAGAAGACCCGAATGATAATATTCTCTCTCTCTCTCACTCTCTATAAATGACTATGAGGCTTGATCCTCATCAATCATTTTTTCGTTTCATTACATTTTTGTCTGTTTTGTTTCGTTTCGTTTCATTCATATTCTCTATGTTTCTCTCTCATTCACACACACACTGAAAATTTTTTTTTGTTTAAAAAAATTTGCAAAAAGTCAGTTGTTATGCATGTAGCAATGATATTATAACAATAATAATATTTTTAGTTTTGACTGAATGAATTTGTCTTTTGTCTTTTGTATTTCGACCATGGTTGGTTGTATGCAAAATATTTCATTTTTTTCTGTACAATTTCATTGTTTAATGATTTTTTAGAATTGAAAAGTGCGGGTGGATAGAGAGAGAGAATGGTTTAATTTCCACTGGGTAAGAATTCTGTTGTTTGTTTATATTCCATAAACAAAAACAAAAAAAAGCATCCAACAGTAGGAAATTGATGCTTATTTTTATATATGGGTTAGTTTTGTTTTGTTTATAAAACAAATATATTATGTTTTCATTTTGATTTTTTGATTTTTTTGATTTATTTATATCTAAAAATGAATAATGGGTAACACAAATCCAACCAATCAATGTTATTAGCTTTATTATCATCATCATCATCATATGAAATTTATTGATTGGTTTGTTTGTTGTTTGGTTTGTTGTTGGTTTCTTTCAATGTTAATCTATCCATCGCTTTTCTGTTGTTGATTCGATTTCATATCATATAGTCAAATGGATCAATGTCGAAAGACCACTTACTGTGTGTATGTCTATCTGGTAGATATACCATTGATGTCCATTGATTAACACCAAATCTACATCAAAATCAAATCACATTATAAACATTTAACACAATGGACACACACACACACAGAGTAAAGTTCTATATGGATTTTATATTTGACATTAGATCCGGCTTTTTAGATTTTTTTTTCTCTTTTTCATTTCATTCTGTAGTTTTAATATAAATGTAATGTTAAAACATACACACACACGGTACGTGTCCATTTTTATTTCACTTTTGTTGATGATGATGATTCGTTCAATCACCCATCACACTAACACATCCATATTCCATATTTGTTGATGAGAATTTTCATTTATAAAATTTTTCATTTTCATTTTTGTTTGCAGAAAAGTCAATTCGATGGATGAATGAATTCCGATTGATGATGATGATGATGAGGATGATGTGTGTGAAAGCTATGCAATATGGACAATACTGATCAGAAACAGGATATGAAAAATGCTTTTTCTTCTTCTTTCACTTTTCCTATATTGAGATTGAGATAAAGCGAGATAGAGAGAATATATTCTTGATTTGTTAAGCGAAAAAATATTGAGAGAGAAATTAATTGAGGATTAACTAAGGTAACATTCATAAAAAAATAGCTTCTTTTGGCTTTTTTTCTTTGTAATTTATTTCCAGTTTCAGTTTTCTAATTTGTCGTTTAATGTAGAATTTTCCGTGTGTGTGTGTGTGTGATATATTTATTTAATATAAATGAATATCAGTTGTGTTACCGGAATAGCATCGTGTTTAAATTGATTGTCATTGATGTCAGTGTGTTATATCAGTGTCTGTGTGTGTGTTATATTGATTAATAAAGTTGAAAATTTACATTTTATTAAATTATTCCCACTAGATCATTCATTTTATTGGATTTTTTTTTCTCTCTGCCCATCCAATATTGATTTTTTTCCGATTCCAGATTCAATATTCAATGAGATTTGATGATAGTTTAGTCATTGGTGATATTTTTTTTTAATAAAAAAGAATCGTTGTCAATTTAATCGTTTTCTCTCTCTCCCTTCATCCATCCATCCATCCATATTATTATTTATCGTTTTTTTTTCTTTTTTCCTTTTCAATAATAATTTGATTCTGATTCTGATTTGTGTTAATTTAATAACGTACTACCCTCATTCACTTATTCACTTTCTCTGAATCAAAATCATAACGGAAATGAGATTAAAATTGTTTTATTTAGAGCAAACGAACAAACATCATCATCATCAAATGAGCATCAGCGAATGAAATTAATGTTTTTCTTCTTTTTTTTTTACATAATCCATACCAATTTTCATCCATATCAAGTCTATATTTTCAAGGCCTATGGATTCTGTCACATTCATTTCGGGCAACTTTTACTGTTGATTTTGGCTATATAGAAATTAATATTTGTTCCGAAAGAATAGGAAAAAAATAGAATTGATGATGACAACTATTTTGTTGGTTATAAATTACCAGCCAACCAACCAACCAACCAATCTAAAAGTTGACGTTGGTTGGTTGATAGTTGCATGTAAATTGCTGGTATTATAATAAATTTTTTTTTCTCTTTCTTCCAAATATAACTTGATTAAATGTGTAAGTATAGGAAGAGAGAGAGAGAGAGAGAGAGGAAGAGACACGTGCAAAACCCAAAAACCTAAACCATTTTTGGGTTGTGTGTGTGTGTGTTAAAAAGTCAAAAAATCCTTATTGTTTCTTTCTATCAAAGCGAGAAAAATGAAATAGAAAACAGAAAAAAAGGGATTTATCATTGACAATTTTTATATTAAATTTTTGTTTTTGTTTCCAAACTTTATTTAAAAACTTTTTCTGTTTTGTTTCGTTTTTCGCTAATTGAATATAAATAATCCAACCACACACCACGTACCAATTCGTTGCCACGTACAACATTTTGAAGAAAAATTATTCAATATTTCTTCGTGTGTGTGTGTGCAGTGTGTGTGTATTCTGTGGTCTAAAATGTCATCATCAATCTTTAGATGAGGGGGGTGAGGGGTTAATAATAATAGTAGATTTTGATTAATCACTTTTTGTGTGATTTTTAATTTCATTTTTAATATTAAATATCATGTTATAAGGTTGTTTGTTTGTTTGTTCGTATGATTTGCTTGTATTTGATTGACTTGAATCGATTTTGATTGTTTTTGGTAATCGATATTATTTGTTTGATTAGGCTTGTTTTTCTCTCTCTCTCTCTCTCTCTCTCTCTCTCTCTCTCTCTCTCTCTCTCTCTCTCTCTCTCTCTCTCTCTCTCTCTCTCTCTCTCTCTCTCTCTCTCTCTCTCTCTCTTGAAAAAATGAATCATTTTTTCTCTTGTTCCGCTTTGCATTTGGATATGGCAGAATTTTTTGTTTTGTTTTTTGTTGAATTTTCGCAATATGAAAATGAATTCAGAAAAAACAAAAAACAAAAAGTCTATTAAATTTCAGAAAAGTTTAATTTTCCGGGCATCATGCTGTGTCATCATCATCAGCATCAACATCGCGGTAATCCTCGATGACGATGATGACGAAAAAATCTTAGAAAGAAAAACAAAGACGAAGAGGATGTATTGGATTGATGATGATGATGATGATGATACATATCTGGGTAAAAAAAAAATGTAAAATTATTTTATTCATTCATCTTGTTTTAGTTTGGTCGAAGAAGAAATTTTCTAAATTTTTCTTGATCAATTTTTTTACGAAGTAAAAAAAATATGAATTTTAATTAACGATTAACAAACACACCTACTTGGTTTACTTTTTTCTTTTTTTTTTACTTTAAAGAAAGAATTTTTCATTCACATTTTCTTTGATTAGTTTGTTCTGTGTATGTTTGTGTCAATTCTGTTTAATTCATATTTCAATTTTACGTTTTCTGTTTTTCTATTTCGCATTCATCTTAATCTCTCATTTTCTCAATCATAGATGCTTTACCATCTTGGCCATCTAAAGTGAGACAGAAATAGTGAAGGCTAGGCTCACTAATGAGAAAATGTAGCCAGAAATAGTTAGAAAAAAAAAAGAAATTAATGATGAAAGAATTAATGAATCGTCAAGTTTGAATGAATTCATTCAACTTGATTTCTTTTCATTATAAAATTCAAACAGAATAATAATCGTACAAAAGAAAAAATTGAAACTACAAATTGATATTTCATTCAGAATTACTTTTGGTTGGTTGTTTTTTTTCCAAATTGTAAAAATTGTATTATTTCAATGACGATGCTTTTCCTGCATTCATTGCATATGACAACAATACAAAATAATGATGTGATTTGTAATGTGTAATGTGTAATGTGAATTGAATTGAATTGATGCGCGCACGCGTTTTTTTTAAATGTTTATGATTTTTTTTCATTTTTTTGATTCAATTTTGTTTTCAATTCAGAATAAATAAATAATAATAATGTTTTTCGGTGGTTTTTCCTTTTCTTTTCTTTTTTCATCTTTTTTTTTTTGCTGAAAATGAAACATATTCGGGTGGGTAAATTGGGCCTTCTTTCCTGAATGATGATGATGATGGTTGCTTGCTGGTTGATGATAAATGATCTTTGGATTCGGATCTGTTTGGATCATTGAATGTTGGTGGTGGTGGTGGTGATGATGATGATGGTACCCATTATGATGATGATGATGATCGACCCATTTTAAACACACACACCACACACCACAAATATAATAAAGTCGGATTTGTCACTCACACACACACACCAGACACATTCTGTTTTGTTGTTTGTTTGTTTGTTTGCAGCAATATTGTGGTGGTGACAAAAATCATTCAACCAAAAACATAAACAGATCAAAATAGCTTAGCTTTAGATATTGCCTGAACTAAACATCCATATTTTTTGATCGATAAAATTTTCCATAGAAAAGTGAAGAGATTATCAACAACAACTTGTGATTCTTGATCTTGATCTATCCATTGAAAATGAAAGGAAAAAACAAAGGGGAAAAAATAAGCTTAAAATGTTTCTTGAGAAATTTTTCGATCATCATCATTATCATTGAAGAATTTTCATTGAAAAAATTCTTCAATTAATGTGATGAATTCGTTTTTGTAACCGCAAAAAAACTCATTAATTTTTCTTTGTGAATAATTTTTGATTTGTAAAAATGACAAGTCAAAAATATATTCAAAAATTGTTCATTTTTTTTGTCCTTGTTTTTTTGGCCATATTTTTTGTTCAATGAATGTTAATCATGAAAAAAGTAATTAGTCTGATTTGACAATTTCTGGTTTGTTATTTCCATTGGACCACATAAGAGGTTTCTCATTGATGATGATCAGAATAATGGAACAAAAATTTTTGGATCGCTTGTTTAGTTTTTTTTTGGAACCTTGCTGTGCTATTTTTTTGAATTGTTTTACCAAAAAATGTACAATCAGAATAACCATCAAAAACATGGAAAAACAATTCCAAGTTGCTATGGTTGTTGACCATTATATAATGACATAGGGAGAGAGAGAGAGATTCATTTAAAGAATATCTCATTTGTGAATGTAATCAATGTTTTTCCATTTTGTTTTTTCGGTGTCAAAAATATTGATTTGTACAATGAATGAGATTCTTGTGTTGATTAACAAAAAAGGCAATATTCTAATTGAAAAAAACTGTCAATTTTTTTTTTTGTTTGCATGCATGTCATTGTTTTCATCAAACATTGCATTACATTAATGGACATTATTATTACTTTTCTAGGCTAAGAATAATGATTTTTTTTTATTCTCTCTTTGTATAACTAACATGTTTTTTGAAGCTTAAAATCCTCATCAGTATTCTTCATGGTTAATGCTTTGTCATGCACATTATAATGACGCCCACCACCATCATCATCTGAATTGTAATGCGCGTACGCTTATGATCCATGATGATTATTATTGTTCATTCAACTCCCCCGCTACAGAAAAAGAAAACTTAACCAGTTGTTTTCTTGATTCTTTTGATGATCATCATCATCATCATGACACACACACATGAACGAAATGATCCGTTACGGATTCACGAATTGATGGAGGGAGAGAGAGAGAGAAAAGACATTCCTGTACGAAAATTTATTATAGAGAATCCTATTAACAACAACAACAACAAATGGGGAAACGGAATTATTGGTTTCTATTGAAAAAAAAGAAACAGAAAACTACCACCACCAACAACAACAACCAAAATGAATTTGATGTTCTGCGCAGTGTAGTTTCTTCAAATATATCTGTTAATAAATGTCCAATAATGATCAATATTGAACAAAAAAAAAACTAGTTCAATTTTTATATGTACACTTTGGAGTAAAGTAGGCGGTAACCAAATTATTAATTATTGAATGAATGTGAATAAATGGAGGATGTACCCAAAAAAAAAAAAAAAAAAAATACCCAACACACCATTCAGAATAAACAAAAAAAAAAACATGTTTTTTTTTTTTAAAAGATTAAGGCCACACCTCCAGGTTTGTATTGTTTGTTCATTATTTGTTCATATTTGAACAGAACAAAAGAAAAACACGCCCATTTTTTTTCTACAATAATGATAACAACAGACATATATTACATACACAAACACACACAGAAAACAAATGTTTGAAAAGTAAGTAAGTAATAAAAGAGGATTATTGGAATATATCTTTCAACTATTGCTGAATTTTTTCGTTTCGTTGTTGTTTCTGCTTTATCATTCCTTGAATTTATTATCCTCTCTCTCTCTCACTCACTCTCTATGTTTAGCTTAGCTGAATAAAATCAACGAAAACGTGGCCACCATGACCACCACCACCACTACAACCATATTACCACAACAACAACAACGATTGCAAGAAAAAAAAACAAAAGTTTTTTTTTAAATATTTTGGCCTCTCATCAAGAGAAACGATGATTATAAACACACATACATTCACTCACTCACATACATGAATAATATTCAGATCAGATCATCCAGATTCACAGTGGGTTATCAACATTCTCTATGATCGTGGTCAGTTAACGATACTTATATCATCATCATACCTTTACCATCCATATATGTGCAAAAAAAACATATTGAAATCGAAACCTGGGTGGACAATATTTTTTTTTTTGAATATAATATCTTCAGTGTGCATGTAATGTAGCCAGCAAAAAACTATTTAGTAACTGAATGCAAAAAACTGTTATAATTTGTGTTTTTTTGGCCAAAATAATAATCATCCCGATGTTGATGATGATCATCATCATCATTTGATGATAATATTCACAGCGTGTGCGCTCAACCCAACAACAAAATCATTATTATCATCATCATCAACAACGTCGATTGAATGAATGAAAATTTATCAAAAAAAAATAAGATTTTTCTGTTGTTTTTCTTCAAAAAAAAATTTACTCATTGTAAATGTGTTTGTTTGTGTGTGTGTGTGAATATCCTCGATATTAAAAAAAATGGAATCCCAAATAATAATCTTTACATGTGGATCATCAAATCATCAAATATGAATATCTTTTCCATCCAGATTTTCCCTAAAAGAGCTTAAATAATCTCTGTGAGCTTCTTTCTTCTTTCTTCTCCAGTTAGTTTGTTGACATTTTTTTCTTCTGTTTTGCAACAAAATTTTCACTTGTGACAAACATTTTGGCCTTTTTTTTTACTTATTTATTTTCAAATTTCAGGTGTTTGTTTGCTTGTTGATGATAATAAATCAATGATAATAAGCTTATCATGTTGAAAAAAATTGTTGCCGGTGTTATTATCGTTGTAAATTGAAATTTTTTTTCGTGTTCAAAGTGTTGCTAAAGACGACTATCAAGCAAGGAGAAAAAACCGATCAAGTTTATTATCATCCATAAAAGTTAATGATTTGCGTCTTGATAAATGTTTGTTGTTGTTGTTGTCGTTTGAAAACACGTGCAACATTTTATTTATCTTGTAGTTTTGATCGAATTGATAAAAAAAACTGGATAAAATCTTGCTTTTTTTCAGTGATGATGATATTGAAAGATGCTTAATCCTTTTGTTCAAAGTATTTTAATAACATCATCATCTCCACCTTTATCACCACCATTACAATCATCATCATCATTTCATCATCAATATGAATATGAACGACAATTAAAAATGAATTATTTTAGCCATCAACATCAACAACAACAACATCAAGAATCATTTCGTATTAAAAGAGAAATATTTGATCATTCAGATTCAATGTCAACAACAACAACGTCGACATCGATATCACCATTTTCATCTACATCATCTGCATCATCATCAAAACAGGAAACAATGTTAAATATTGGTGATTTGCAGACGCAACAACAACAAAATTCAACATTGATTGATCGTCAAACAATGTTTGTTCCAACACAATCATTAACGGATAATCATCATCAACAACAACAACATTTAAAAACTGATTTATTTTCATCACCACCATCATCATCTACATTTGATGAAACACATATGGATGATGATCTTCAACAATTAACAAATTTAAATCCATCATCATCATCATCGGCGACAATAACAACGACGTCGTCGACAACAACAACAACGTCTTCGACATCGTTAGTTGCAACTGCGGCTACTGTAACATCAATGTATCATCGTGCGGCGGCCGCAGCAGCAGCAGCTGCCGCTGCTGCAGCCGCAGTTTCTGTCAATGTTGATCATCATCATCATAGTCATCATCAACATTTAAATCATTTGAATACAAATTATTCACCATCACATCATCATATTGCACAGCCACCACCATTATCATCACATCCGCATCATCATCATCAACAAACAAATGATTTCAATAATACAACATCATCCGCATCAAACGCATCAACAACAACAACAACAACATCGGTTGTTGGATCAGCAATGGTTGCTGCGGCTGCTGCTGCACATCATTATGGACATTTAGCAACAACAATCAATCCAACAATACATCATCAAAGTGCTGCATTATTTCGTTATATGTGCCATAATAATAATAATTCATCATCAACATCATCATCACCAACAACAACAACAACATCGACAATAACAACAAACAATTCAAAACAAGAATTAATATGTTTATGGATAGATCCAGAACAATTATTGCCTTTGAAAAAACCATGTAATAAAATATTTCATTCAATGCATGAAATTGTATCACATATTAGTATTGAACATGTTGGTGGACCTGAATGTTCGAATCATACTTGTTTTTGGATTGATTGTCCACGAAATGGACGACCATTTAAAGCAAAATATAAATTAGTTAATCATATACGTGTACATACAGGGGAAAAACCATTCCCTTGTCCATTTCCATCATGTGGTAAAGTATTTGCACGTAGTGAAAATCTTAAAATACATAAACGAACTCATACAGGTATGTTTTGTTTAATTATTTTCTTTTATTATAAACCAAAAAAACAAAACAAAACAAACGAAAAATTCATCATTGAATTCATTCGCTTCAAAATGTTCGTGTTTAATGCCAATTTTGAGGTTTTTTTTTCGCTAGACCAATATTTTTCCTTCATCGTTTATATGTGTGTGAAACCAGAAATAACATTTAAAAAAATCATAATAATAATTTAAACTCATAAATTAAACAACCAAGAATAGTAATAGGAAGAAAAAACCTACCTACAATCACCAAGAGAGAGAGAGAGAGAGAGAGAGAGAGAGAGAAATTCTGAACTACATTTATGATGATGACTACTGCCAATTTTTCGTTGTTGTTGTTGTTTTCATTTTGAATATTGATCATTGGCAAGAAAAAAAAGGATCATATCACATCATCAATCGATAAACTTGAAAAATGTTTCGAGCTTCTTTACTTTTACTATCAATTTGTTGTTTTCATTATTCAAAAATCATTGATTATGAATTTTCTTGTTTTGCCTTTAGGGTGAATATTTTTTTCTTCTTCTTCATTTCATTCCTTTAATGGCATCAATTCTTTTGATGGTATTTTCATTTTTTTCATTCTCTCTCTTGTTTTAAACATTCAGAAATAAAGATGAATTTTATTTCAAGTTTCATTTCTCTTTATTGAAATTAATACATCTTGTGCATTTTGTCTGTTTTTTGTTTTTGTTTTTTGGTTTGTTTCAGTATGCAAACCATGAACATCTTGAAAGATGGGTACAACATATACCATAGATTCATCACAGGGTTTATACGATGATTACGATGGCAAAATAAAACAGGAAAAATTTCAAGTTTCACTTGAATTTATCAATGTTTTTTTTCGTTGTTCGTTTTATTATAGCAACATTTGGCTTGAAGATTTTCTTAGAAACGATTTTTTTTTATATTCATTCGTTTGATGAAGAAGTTAGCTAAGTTTTTTCTAACAAAAAAGAAAACTATAGTCAGGGAAATTATATGATCATTGTGTGTGTGTGTGTGTGATTGGAATTTATTCATCTCAATAAAATGAATGATTATTGTTTTTCAATTTCAATGAAGAAATGAGAATTACGTAAACAATTTTGCTTCAATGGACACTGCCCATCATCATTCGATCTGATTTGATCTGATCATTTCATTGTTTTTTCGACCATTCTCTCTCTCTATATAGAAATCGTTGTTTTTGTTTTTGTTATATAGTTTGTCACTAATGAATGAATTTTCCTTAGTTTTTTTCCACGCTATAATGTTGAGAATTTTTGGAAAGCTTTTTCTTAATCAAAAAACCAAAAACAAAAAGGTCGAACCCAAGTTTTTGAAAAATTGTCCAAATGAAGAAAAAAAAATCATCAGATGTAGATTATTCGTTATGTTTTTTTTTTTGATGATGGATTATGTTAATTTTTTCCCTTTTCCTAAAATGAAATAAAATTTCAATTGTTTTTTTTCACATATGCAAAACAAAGTACAAGCAAGCAGGCAAGAATAAAATGAATGATCATCATTATAATGTCTTTTTTTTCCAACCATAATTGGTTTGTTTGTTTGTTTATCTGTTTTTCTTTTTGTTATGTTCACACACACACAATGATTGTAACCTGTGTAATTGATACTATATGGTGGTGGATAAGTTATATTTTTGAAAAAGGAAACAAGAAACAAAAAAAATTCAGATTTGTATCATCTCGAAGAAACAAACCAAAAGACAATGAAAGATGACAATGATTTATGATTTATTTCTTTTGGAAACAAAATCAAAGTTTCTAGTTGATCAAAGAGAGAGAGAGAGAGAGAGAGAGAGAGAGAGAGACAAGACAATACTTCACTTACTGAATATATAATAATGTTATTTGGGCGCGACTTATCAAGAAAAAAAACTTTTGTTTTGTTTTGTTTGTTTATATTGGTTATTATTTGAGAAAAGGTCCAAACGATATATATTGGGACATTTGATTGTCACTAAGTGAATTGAAAAAAACAATGCAAAAGAAAGTTTCAATTTTTCAATGTTTTTTTTCCCAACAAAATAAGAAAAAGCAAAAGAAAATGACCATATTCTACATACAAATGTAAAAACAAAACAGAAAAAAAAACTATTAACTTTGAAAATGAATTTTGTTGGCAAAAAAAAAGTTCAATATGTGTCACACCTGAAAATTATTGTTATTTGGTTATTATATGGCCAGAGGAAGGTACGATTTTAATGATTATTGTCAAAAAGGTAAATGTGATTTTTTACCAAAATGATCAATGACCATTGATGATGATGATCATCATCATGTTTGAATGAAACATTACTGAAGAACCAAACCAACCAATAATTGATTCGATACGTTTGGTTTGATTTTTATTTCTTTCTTCGAATATAAAAAATCTATTTCATTTGTTTCAATTTTCAATATGTAAAACTGACAAACAACAACCAAGAGCATTTGGACTGCTTTTTTCTCTACTCGAAACACCTATGGGTAAAATTTTTCAGTCCGGAAATTCTTTCTTTTGAGAATTTCTCCCAGAAAAACAAACAAACATTGTAGCCAGATCTTTTCCCAACGAATAATAATGACATTTTCAAAAATTAATTAATTGACTTTTGATCTTCATTTTTTGCCACACTTTTTTTCTCGTTCTTTGCGATTCACATTTAAATTCATAGCTGAATCAAACAAAAGTTTCAATTACCTTGGGTCTAGTGTGTGTGGTGGAAAGGTAGTTTTTTTAAAGAAAATCCACTTCATCTTCATCAAATTGTCGATGATGATGATGATGATGATTGGCCAGTTTTCAACCGAAACAAGTAGGCAAATTAATTCGTGACTAGCTAATTTTTTTTTTTTTTTTTTTTTTTTTTTTTTGGTTCTCTGCTATCTGCATCCATCCAATTTTATAATTTGTTTTAATTGTTTTTCGCTTAACTCTCAGGTTTCTATGTTGACAAGCATCTGCTCACTTCTTCATTTTTGGTTCTGGTTTTTTTTTAAATTTAATTTTCTTCATCCTCTAATGAAGTGATGATAACTTTCTGTTTTCATCTCATTATTTTCGAATCAATTTTTTTTTGAACAAAAATTTCCAATAACTTTACACAGGACTGATTGATTGAACACATTAAATACGATTCTAATTAAATATTCATACATCCACCCATTCAATCATCTTATTTTCTGACATTCAATTATTTCATCATTTCACAACAGAAACAAAAAACTACATTATTTTCACTATAAATTTCCACATACAGACAAAAAAATCTCGAAAGAGGAAAAGATTTACAATCAAAATACACACCCATCTTTAACGATTTCAGATGTTTTTTGCTTTTCATAATGATGAAAGCAAAGCCCAAAAAAACAAAACAAAACAAAAACACCAATATTAACACTGAACAAATACGAAAAAAAAACATATTGAATGTTCTATATATAGGAAGAAAAAAAAAAGATTCAACCAAAGAATGAAAGAAATTGTTTCCAGAAAATACAAAGCGAACAAAGTGAATTGCGAATTAAAATACATTGATGATGATGTGTGTGTTGATCAACAAAAAAAACTGTCATAAACAGAGCAACATCAAACATTTTTGAAATGATTTTTTTTTTCGTTGTTCTGGTTGTTCTGGTTGTAAATACGACCTCATGCAGTGTATGTTGTGTAAGTTTTTTTTTTCATATATAAAAAACTTTCAAAGACAATTCTGGTTTTGATAATTCTTTCATTTCATTCCATTCAATGATGATGGGTAGGTTTTTATTATTATTATTATATAACATTCAGAATGGATTGGAAAATACTTTTTTTCAAGCAAACAAACAAACAAACAAATTCGACAATCAAAAAAATGAAACATTTCTTTTTCTGGGTTGTTCAAAATATCATCATCATCATTAAGCGATATAGCCGAACCAAAAAAGCACACCCATTTTTTCATTTCTTTAAGATTTTTTCAAAAGAAAACCAATGTTTTCTTCGTTTGGTAAACATCATTATTATCATGTTTCTCGATTTGAATTTCTTTCGTTGTTTTTTCGTTAATTACGTTTTCATTCATGTTTTTTTCTGCTGTTGTTGTTGTTGATTGCCAATTTTTCTTTGAAAAACATCTTGAAGAATCATTCTTGAGAGAATTTTTTTCCCTCCATTCAAAGATTTATGATTTTGCACAAAGCCAGAAAACTAGAAAACCAGAGATTATATTGATCGATTGTTTTTCTTTTCTCTCTATTGTGTTTTTTGGTTTGGGTTTGGATTTGAATTTACAAATCAAATGTTGATGGAAATAATTACAATTCATCATCCAAAAAAACCCGGCTAAACTCAATAATATTTAGTCGGTGGGGTTCGTTCGATCAATACGATTGATCGATCAATCAATCAATCCAGTCGAATACACACAAATCCATCAATCAATCAATCTGGCACATTTTTTCGATCATCACATTCATTCAATCATTTTATTCGTTTCAACGTTGTTTTTCAGGAAAAAAAATAAATCGTTGAATAATTTGAATTTTAAAATGGTTTTTTAAAATGAAAAAAAAACATTTAGTTATTATGAAAAAAAATTAGATAACAGATTGATTAACTAGGGAAAAAAACAAAATCCTCTTATCTTGTTTTGGTTACATGTGGTACACAACAACAATGATTTTAAATCAAAAATCTTTTTCTCCAATTTGAAATTCGTTGAATTCAATTTGTTTTTTTCAGAAGAAAAAAACATGATTCAAATCCATTAGCAAATGGGTTATTTTTGGGTTTATTTGTTTTAGACAGAATGAGAAAAAAAAAGAATGTAATTTTTGGATTTTTGAAATTCTTAAGTAAATTTTTCTGTTTAGTTTGAACAAATTTTTGTTTTGGTTTTGGTTTTGATAATCTTAAATGATAATAAAACAAACACACAAACCAATCATCACCTGATATGTTTGTTTGTTGTAATCTTTTGGTGACAAAATTCTTTCAAACAAGCTAAAAGGTAACACACAACTAGAATTAGGAAAAAAAATGGCCAAAGAAAACAACAACATAGAAGCCATTCAGATTCTTTCTTTCTTAGGTTTTCTCAAAAATGATCAACAAACGAAATGAAATGAAATTTTGTTTTTTTTCTAACCCAAACATATAATGCAGGTGTTGTTTATCACCATTTTTTTTCTTTTACCAATGATATATATAAAGAATGCCCTGAAGGTTTTTTGGAAGAAAAATTTATTTAATTTTTATTTTTTTGTTCTTTGAACAAAATCACTAAACACACACACACATTTACAAGATGACCACAACACCAGATAGTGAAACATTTCTTCTTCTTTTTCTTCATGTTTATTGTCCTTAAGAGTTTGGGAATATTTGTTGTTGTTGTTGTTCGAACAAGATTGTAATCTTGAAGAATGTTGTTGTTGTTGTACACTGTTAAAAATGGTATGACTTTATAAGTTCATAAAGTGGAAGTGTGGACTTATAAGTTCACATTAGACCAAGTGAACATATAAACTCACTTTAAGGAATTGTGAGCTTATAACTTCACTTTAAGGAATTGTGAGCTTATAAGTCCACACTTCCACTTTATGAACTTATAACTTCACTTTAAGGAATTGTGAGCTTATAAACTCATACGAGAATGTTGTGAGTTTATAACTTCATACGAGAAAAAATGTGAGGTTTTTAAAATAAAAATAAAAACCCCTATACGCAAGCGTTTTTTTTTGATTTAAAAAATCTTGATGCGCAAGTGAAATTAAATTGAATTATCGAAGTTTTTAATTATTTTTCATTTAAAGATATATTATTAATTATTATAATTATTAAACAAGGCTAATAGGGGTTTCACACTAGCAGCAATGTGAATGAAATATTTCAAATGCAATATTTCAGTCCATAATGCTGAATTGTAGTGAAATATTGCATTTGAAATATTTCATTCACATTGCTGCTAGTGTGAAACCCCTATAATAGAAATTTATCAATAGAAATCGGCTCAGGAACATGAAAAGAGAACCCGACTTGGTTTTCATTGTTCTATCCATCTTTATAGATTATGACCTCGTGATCAAACGGACAAATAAAGTAAATTAGAATCTTTGCATTCATTCGACACTTGTCGGCATTGAAGTTGGGACAGATAGCAATCGACCATCCCCAACATAAATGTCATTCTTTCTCAATCTTAGCTTGATTCCGTGTTATTGTAGGTAGTGATAAAAAATACTTAAAACAAAACCAATGAGATTAGGAAAAAATATGGAACAAGTTAGACATAAACAACAATCATATTCAATGAGCAAACCTGATAACCAAACTTTGTAAGCGAACCACACTTAACAAAAATAATGAATAACAACTAATCGAACAGTAGTTTAAATAATCAAAACAGAACCCTAACAGCTAATTTCAATTACGAGGGCGCTCGTCGCCTCCACATGAATTCACAATTTTTCAAAAAATTTTCCAAGTCCAAAAATCCAAATTTTTTTGAGTTTGTAATTTTAAAAAATAAAATAAAATCAAAATTGTGATTTTATAACTTCACTTTAAGAAATTGTGAACTTATAAACTCATACGAAAAACATTATGAGTTTTTAATTTATAAAAAATAAAATAAAATCCAAAATTCGAATTTTTAAAGTCATACGAAAAACGTTGTGATTTTATAACTTCACTTTAAGGAATTATGAACTTATAAACTCATACGAAAAACCATGTGAGTTTATAACTCCATTCGAAAAACATTATGAGTTTTTAATTTATAAAAAATAAAATAAAATCCAAAATTCGAATTTTTAAAGTCATACGAAAAACGTTGTGATTTTATAACTTCACTTTAAGGAATTATGAACTTATAAACTCATACGAAAAACCATGTGAGTTTATAACTCCATTCGAAAAACATTATGAGTTTTTAATTTAAAAAAATAAAATTAAATCCAAAATTCGAATTTTTAAACTCATACGAAAAACGTTGTGATTTTATAACTCCATACGAAAAATATTGTGAGCTTATAAACTCATATGAAAAACCATGTGAGTTTATAAGTCCATCCGAAAAACATTATGAGTTTTTAATTACAAATAAAATCCAAAATTCGAATTTTTAAACTCATGCGAAAAATGTTGTGAGCTTATAACTTCATACGAGAAATAATGTGAGTTTATAACTTCATACGAGAAAAAATGTGAACTTATAAGTCCACACTTCCACTTTATGAACTTATAAAGTCATACCATTTTTAACAGTGTAACTAATTTATTTTGTTTTTAAAGAAAGCAATGAAATAAAAAAATTGTCGTTTTTTTCTCTTAAACAATAATAATTCATAAATGACATTTTTCTCTGGGTTATTTTATCATTTATTTTGATCTGCAAGTTTTCTTGACTTATCAGTCAGAAATGAAAAAATTATAGTGAATGGAATGTGTGAAAATAAAAAGGGTTATTTCTTTGGATAAAGGATTCAAAATTATGGCAATTTTATAACGAACATTTGAAGGTTTTTTTATTTTTGATCGAAAAAAGCAAAAATTCATAAAAAACAAAAACTAACAAGTTAATTAATTGATTAACTAATTTTTATCTTATCTTATCTTTTTTATCTTTCTCCACATATAAATTTTTTTTTGTAGGTGAAAAACCATTCAAATGTGAATATGATGGTTGTGAAAGACGTTTTGCAAATAGTTCGGATCGTAAAAAACATTCACATGTACATACAAGTGATAAACCATATAATTGTAAGATAAAAGGTTGTGATAAAAGTTATACACATCCTAGTTCATTACGTAAACATATGAAAGTACATGATAATAATAATTATAATAATAATAATAAACAACCAATGTCACCATTATCATCATCAACAACAACAACAACAACAAATAATAATCATCCTCATCAACAACAACAACATTTATCAATGGATAATATTATTGGACATAATTTGGATCAAACATCAATGACAAGTGGTGGTAATGGATATGAAAGTGATAATGGTGGTATCAATAATAACAATGGCCGTACATCATTATCATCAACATCATCAAGTCCATCAATTAGTAATAATAGTAGTAGTAATGGACCATCACATAATTATCAACAACAACATAATCATCTACTTACCGCAACAGCAACAACAACAAATTCATATTTATCATCATCATCAACATCACCTCATCATAATCATCATCAAAATAATAATAACCATTATCATCAAGGTATTCATCAAAACAATTTATTACATCATAATCAACAACAACAACAACAACAGCATCTAAATCATTCACATCATCAAATTACTAATAATAATCATCATCATGGACTAACAACATCATCACATTCACATATGATTCAACATATGCATCAACAACAACAACAACAACCGCAACATGCAAATTTTACAATGTCACCACCATTATCATCATCATCATCATCAACAACATCATCATCTATAACACCAACAATGGCAGCAACATCAATGTTAGCATCAACATTAGCTGTAAATAATATAAATAATAGTGGCGGTAATGGATTAATAACGGATCAACATATGTTGAATCATAATCATCAAACACATCATCATCAAACAAATGGACATCCACATCCTCATCATCCACATCATCAATGGTATCATACAATGTCACAAACAACAAATACAATGGTTCCATTTGGAACACATGGTCATGGTCATGTATCTAATGGACATTTACATCATACATCACCATCAACAACAAATCATAATCATCATTATGAAACAACACATTTAAATCAATTAAATCATCATCATCATCATCCTGCATTAAGTCATCATCATCATCATCATCATACAGCATTAACATCACCATTCCATCATCATCCACATCATCATCATCCGCATCTAAATGCTGCAATTTCATATTGATTTGATTTTGAAACAAACAAAAAAAAATTGAAACATATTTTACACGCACACAAAAGATGCCTAGTCAAATGAAAATATGCACAACTGAAGAAAACAACTTTCACATCTGCCATAGAATCATCATAAATAATAATAATATTGTATATAAAAAACAAACAAAACAAACGAAAAATCTCATTATTCTCATTCATAGCTTTATCCCAATTAATTAATTGATGTTTTTGTGTAATCACAAAATTGCTGACATTGGCGGAAAAACAACAACAACATTGATTCAGATTTGCTGTATTTTTATTATGTGATATATAATTAACATTTGATGATTTAAATAAAAATAAAATGACATTTAATACTTTTGAAACCCGAAATTCGTTTTTTTTCTTGCATTTTAATAGAGAAAAAGTTTTTCTTTTGATTTGAAATAAGGGAATCCAGAAGAAGAAGAAGAAGAAAATCTTTTGGAAATTTAATGGCTGTCAGGATTTTTTTCAAAAAAAAATTGAAAGTTTGGATTTTTTTTCTTTCAAAAATTGATTGACAAATATTTAGACAAGTTTTGATTTGATTGGTGGTGATGGTCGACACAAGCAAATCAAATCAAATCAAAACACAAGTCATATTTATGAATCAAAAATGTGTGTTTTATTATTTATTTTGGCTAAATCCAGTTTATTTTAATCAAAAATTTTTTTTTCAAATAAATTTTCTAGATCATCATCATCCATCAAATGTTACACACTATTAAGTCAATCAATCAATCAATCAGTCATCATCAATTCCGAAACCAAAAAAAAACGGACAAAACAACAGCAAACAATTCATCAATGAAAATATATTTTCGTTCATAAGAAAATATTGAATGAAATAATCAGCATGCAAGCTTTTTTTCTGTTCATTTCATTTCGTATTGCATCCATTTCTCATCAATTTGATTCGGCCAACAACAACAATTCAATTCAATTGTTTTGTTTTGTTTTTTTCCAACTTTGAATGATGAATTTGTCTTCAAATCAAATTAATTGATGTTTGATTTCTTTCGTTTCTTTCGTTTCTTTTTCTATATTTATGTGAATGATTTGTATTTGTGGTAGGATATATATGAGTCCATCACATCATTGTTCAGTTTGACTGTCCATACACACACACATAATATTATTACATCCGTTCATCAAAATGAAAAAAAAATAAACTTTCAATCTACGAATATAGTCAATGTCTGATGTGATGTAATGATTTTTGAATGACGTTTTGTGTATATAATAATGAAATATATTTGAAATTTCAAATCAATCGATGATGAATTGAAAAAGAAAAGAATGAAAGAAAAAAGAAAAATACAACGGATGCAAATGAAACAAACAAAATGGACAGCCAATAAAATTTCTAATTTTCTCATTATAAACATTTAGCCAAATGTTTTTCTTCTGAAATTGAAAGAATTTAAACATTTTCTGTTTTTTTGATGTTTTAGTGATTTATTTATTTATTTAGATTTTTTTTTCTGTTGTAACAAAGTGTTTTAATTTCTTTCGTTTATTTTCAAAAAACAAAAACAAAAATTCTTAATTTATATTCAATCCGTTACTTAGTTACTTAGTTAGTTAGTTATCCTTGATGATGTGATTATAATCACGATAATTAACCATTTAGTAACCATCAACAGTGTGTTTGAATAATTAAATACATCCTAAATTGATTTGAAAAATTTTCTTCATTCATTCATTCATTTTACACTTTTTTCACTGTTATTTTATATGTTTGAGAAGAAAAACAAGCCGACAAACCACACCACCACCAACACACCAACACTTTGTTGCTACTGAATAATTATAAGGTTTTACCGTAATAATAATAATAATAAAATGCTTACCATTTACAAACAGAAAAAAAAACATAGCTAAACAAGGCGGTGATAGTGATCAAAAAACAACAAACTACTATAACAGTTAATTATACGCTTTGGATATCCAACCAAAAAATAAAAATAAAAATATCAATTAGTAACTAAACTACACTGATACGTTTGTTGCAACAAGATGATGATGATAAAGATAATGATTAACACGTGTTTATTATCATTATCTTTCCAAAAGTTTACACGTGTTTATCATATTATAGTGTCTAGTATACCATTCAAATTCAATAATATGATAATCGATAATTTCCAGAAGAGAAACAGAAAAAATTTTTCCAAATCTAAAGATTGATAATCATAATCAACAAAAAAAATCGATACATCATCAATATGATTTTTTGTTTTTTAGTATTTTCTTTCAAAATGACAAAACGATTGATGATGATAATGATCATCATCAACTTGATACAATCCAGCAAAAAAAAATCTATGGAATTTTAATGGTAAAAAGAAGAGAAGAGAAGAAATTATTTGGAAACAAAAAATAATAATAAAGGTCATTCAAAGAAATGAATAAATAATCGATTTTTTTTTCTTTCATTTGATTCATTTCTTTCTCTAGTTGTTGTTGTTGCTTGTTCATCACCATCAATATCTCGTCAAGTTGTTTCGTAAATGAAAGAAAGAAAATTCCATTTAATAATGAAAAAACAACGACGATCATTGAATGAATCGGGGCCCGAAAAATTTTTCTTCGTTCGTTCTTTCGTTCGTTTTGGTTTTCATTCATTTCTAAATGAATAAAACTTAAACGTCGTTTTTTTTGTTTTGTTTCTCTCTCTTTTACCTTGATCATCATCATTTGGAGAATGTGATCTGCATTCATTTTGACATTTTAATAAATTAGATTTTCATTACATTTATTGCATTCTTCGCTCGTTTGTTCGTTCGTTCGTTAAGTTTTCTCATATTTTTCTTTTTCCTTGGGTCTTGTTCTCAAGAAAATGTGAAATACACATAGGTATTTTTTTAAAAAGAAAAAAAAAGTAGGACGAATATGATGTACCCCACAAATAACGACCAAACCACAAATAACCATAAAGACTTTTTCTTGTGTGTTGGTAAAACGATCGATCGATCGATCTATCGTGGTTGATCGTCATTGATGATGATGATGATGATGATAATCAATCTGGACACGGTACGATAAACGATATTGATCTCTCTCTCTCTCTCTTACCTTGATGGTGGTGGTCACTTTTATTTTTTGAATACAGCGAAAACAAAACAAAAAATGATTGGCCCAATCAAATAGAGAGATTCTTATCTTTTTTTTTGAATAAATGGCCTTTACATATTACCTGTTGTTGTTGTTGATGACGATCGTTTTTTTTCAAAATTTCCAACAACAACAACAAGAACGTGTCCAAGAGATTTAAAAGATTTTTGTTTCGTGGTAGTTCTTATGACGATGATGATTGTCAATAACAAATACAGAGAGGGAGAGAGAGAGAGCTGAAGATGAATGTAAATAAAACAAAAACAACAACGAAAAAATTGATACAAAAGTGCCAAGTGGATTTGTTTTTGTTTTTTGTTTTGTTTTTTCGGTGAAGAAGATCACTTGAAATTCAAAATGATGACCAGAAAAACCAGAGAAAAAACCTAGAGAAAGGTCAAATGGTAAATTCAAATTAATGATGACCGTTATCATTTTATTTATTATCAGTCAGTTAGTTATTGGCCAATTTTCTAATACAGAGAACAATGAACATGAATATAATGTTACAAAGAAAAAAAAATCAATCAATTTTGGATAATAATGATCCACCACCACCACCATCATTATAACCATATGGTCCAAATACAATTGAAAATTGATATTATTTTCGTTTGTTTTGCTTTGTTTGGATGTAATATCATGTTTCCATTTACAATATGATATTATATGCATAACCAGAAACCACAGCAGCTAATAAATAAGAGATAATATCACCAAATCAAGATAAGCTTATAAGACTTTTATTTAAATAAACCAGTAAAGGTAGATAGATTTACCTGATTTACAACAAATAAATAAATCGTCTCACCTTTCATTTGTTTGATTTACAAAGATTGAACTGCAGAGATTGAATGAAAGTCATTGGTTGATTGAATGTTTTTAGCAATTTTATCAGATTCATATTTTCGATCATTATGATTGAATTTGGGATAATTCATTGATGATGATGATCAAAAAATAGTTTGTTTTTTTTAGTTCAATAAACACAACAATGTTATCCATTTATACAACACAAGAGAGAAAAAAATCATTATTATTATCCAACGACAAATGATTGAAGTGTAAATAATCATTTTCACCTCTCACCTCTCTCCTTTTATTCAGTTTTCACATCATAATCATTGAATAGAAAATGAATTGAATTTACCTAACTTGCTTGCTTGTTTTACATATGGAAATTTTTGTCTCAATTAGAGAGTACTAAATAATAATGATTTTGGAACCTTTTTTGTTTGATTTCATTGAATAATGAATAAAATCTTGTTTTTTTTTCAATGTGTGAATTGAATCAATAAATGAATGAATGAATGGACAATGTTATTCATTATTATTCATGTTTTTCTCTTGTTCACCGGATCATTATTTTATTTCAATTCAATTCAATTCAGTTTTTTGGTTCACAATCATAACAAAACAACGAGAAAATTACTGTTAGCCGCTAACACTAAGTAAAACTGTCACACTTTTTTCTCACTCTCTCTCTTTTCCTAGGACAAAATGATAATTCACACATTTGAATCAATGAATCAATGATTTTCAAAATAAGAAAAAAAAAATCTTTTCAAAATAGAAAAAATTGTATTTTTCCATGAATGAAATCCAACCATAGAGTCATCATCATCATCATCATATTTTCAAATGAATAATTTTTTTCCATTCATTCATTCAATGCTTTTTTGCTCTAGTTATCTCTCTGTCTCTGGGTTTTTTTGACAAAAAAAAATATAAAATCCATGTCAAACACACACACACAAGTCGAGTGTCCACACACAAGTACTTTAAATTGATATTTGTATAAACACTAACCAAAAAATAAAAACATTGCCGACATTCAATTGTAATATTTTTTGGCAGATTTGGATGGAGGTTTGTGATTTTTATTTGGTAAATAATGTCAGACAATGAAAAATTATTCGAGAGGACTCCTTGTTATTTGTGTGGACCCGACGACAAAAAAGGTTTCAATTCAAATGGTGTGATTGTGTCATTACAAACATCAACAACAACAACAACAACACATTTATGTTGTTGAAACATCATTGATGATGATCTCTATTTAAGAGTGGAAAAAAAATCAATAATAATCATCATCCACACATAAAGACATATAGACTATATATGTCAATATGGTTGATTTGATTTAGTTGAAAATCGATTTTGAAAAAAAATCCCTCTCTCTCTCTCTCTCTCTGGCTCGATGTAAATAATGTTTTTTTTCGAGTGTTAACAAAAATATTTATTTAGATTTTACAGTAAAGCTTGTTTTGGGTCTCTCTGTTATACATCTAGGATCTTTTGTTATATTTTCAAACAAAGAATGTTATTTTATTGTTATTATTACCGTTACAAGCTTATAAAACGGGACAATGTTCCTGGAACAATTTTCTGCTGTTGTTGTTGTTGTTAACCCAAAATTGTATAGTTGGTGTGTGTGTGTGTGTTGTCGGTCAATGACTATGACAACAACAACAACAACAACAACAAAAACCAGAAATAAATAGATGAAGCAAATTATAATATTAAATAAAGAAAGAAAAAGGAGGAATATTTAAATCATTGTAAATGGAAGTTGATGATGATAATGATGGAGATGGCAAGATGATTTCACATTAGTTTAGTTTAAACATTTGAAAGTTCAAATGGAAACAAATTTTCAATTGAATGATGAAATGCATGGTTTTCTCTCATTTTGTTGTTGTTGTTGTTGTTGGATATTACCTTGAATGTTTTTTTTTCATTTCTGGATAAATAAATAAATAAATCGATTGATGGCAATGACCACCATCACTATTTGAATTTGATTTTGCAGATGGTTTTTCGGACAGATTTGTTTGTTTGTTTGTTTGTTCCATTTCAATGAAATTTGTTTTGTTTTGTTTTGATTAGAAAATTTTTAATCAGCAGAAAAAAACTATAGAAAGAATTTTCCAAAGAAAGTGAAATAGAAAAAATTCATTGACTTTTTGCTTGGTTTATGACCCGAACCAAACCAAACCAAACAAACCAACAAAAACAAAAAAAAACTACCCGATTGATCGGGTAGATGAACAAAACAAAAACATGTATGCCGAGAGCATCATCATCAAATATTGAATCGAAAGTTTGAAAACCGAAAAAAAAATTTGAAATTTTATGACATAACTACCCTCTCTCTCTCTCTCTCTCTCTCTCTTGCTTCTTACTTGACCAGGTAAACAGGATTCGAAAGTAAAGAAAAAAGGAAAAAAATTCGCAAAATCAGGAGACTGCTTGGCGACTTTGATGATGATGATGATCTTTTCGTTATTTCAAAAAAAAAAATTTCATTGCTTTTTTTTTACGTTATATTTGGGTTATGTGTGATTTTTTTCACCGAAAAAAAATCTTGATTTGACTTGACTTGACCACCAGCTGTGATCGATATATATTTGTTGTTGTTGTTGTCCATCGGTTATATGATAATGATGACGATGGTCATAGACTTGAAGCCTATATTCCGAAAGTCGAACAGAATTGAACTTTGAATTTTTATTTTTTTCAATGTTGAAAAAATTAAAAAATAAAAATCACCTGAAATTACCTGAAAAAGAAGAATGTTTACCAGAAGAAAAATTCAAACATTCAAACATCTTTCTGTGAGGATCAAAAATCTTTGATCTGATCTATCTGTTTATGTTATCTCATCTCGATGTGTTTTTTTTCGTTTGTTTCATTATCACCATTCTCTCTCTCTTTGGTTCTTTACGAGATTCGCATAGATTATGTTGATGATGAGGAACATAGAGAAAGAGAGAGAAAAAAAGTGCCAAACAAGTAGTTAATTGTCGGCTTACGGCTTTAAAACACACAAACAGAGAAAAAGATAATGTTTTTTCTCTCTCTCTCTCTCTCTCTCTCTCTCTCTGTTGATATGGCATCACACTTATTTATTTATTTATTTTATTTTCAAATCAAATGAAATGAAGAAATTCTTTTGAAAAAATTTTTAGTTTTCTTTTTTTTCATTGAATTTTTTCTTAAGAATTTTTCTTCTTTTTCTTCTTCATTTTCGTAATTTATGACGATGATGATGATGTTTTTGGTTTGAAAAATTATTTAAAAAATTTTGAAATTAAAAAACAAAACTACCACCAAACAGTTAATTGGAAGAGGGAGAGAGAGAGAGAATCATCCACGTTAATTGAATTTTTTCAGTTCTGGTTCTGGTTCTGGTGTGACATGCAACAAAAATGAAAATGTGAATGAAAGTCATCTGTGGTTTTGGTTGTCACAACCATGAATCGATCGATCGATTGATCGATCTTCAAAAATGATTATTGATTGGTTTTTTTTTCTTATTCTCTCCAGAAAAAAAGCCATATTCAAAACAAAAAATTTGCAAATTTGCATTCAATGATGACGATGATGACGTTCTTTAGTTTTTTTTCCATTTACCTTTTTGGAATTTTTTCATTTTATCGTTGTCGACTGACAACTTTAACCTTAACGATGATTAAAATTTCTGCTTCTCTCTCTCTCTCTCTCTCTCTCTTACTGACTGACTTATTCTCTCTCTCTCACTCTCATGTCATTCAATTTTACCCAGTCCTAAGTTTTAGTTAGTTAGTAAAAGTCCATGTTTAACACACACACAGGTGTTCAACAAAATGTCGAATCAAAAAAACAGAAAAGAAGAAGAAAAAAATCCCAAAATGAAAATGTTGTAAATTGTTTTTTTCATTTTGTTTTGCGTTTCATTTTCTTTGCTCGTCACATTTTTTTTCTGTTGAAAATCCAATCGTAATGAAATGAAATAAAATAAAATAAATTTACCCGAAACAAAAAACAAAAATCAAAGCAAAAATCAAATAAAGTTTATATGAGAAAATCATGATGATGATGATGATTACGAAATTTACTGAATATCTATTGTCCGAATATATATTCAGTTCTGTTCCAGATAACCCAGGAAAAAAAACATTGAAAAAACCAAAAACAAATTCGTTTGAATGAAAAAAATTTTCATTTTATTACCGCCATCGATTGATATAGAAAAAAAAATTCAGATGATAATGAATAATCCAGCCCCTACCACTCTTAAATACATAATAATTCTTTTTCGGAAAATGAAAAATTATTACTGGTTTGTTTTTTTTGCAACAGGAATCAATAATGTTCGGGCAATAGGAATTTTTTTTGATTAGCTTTTTCCCTCACATTCATATCATATATAAATTGGATGACATATGTTGTCAATGTCAGTCAATTTAAACTTTGAAAAAATTGTTTTTGAAAATTATTTTTATTTTATTTTAATAAGAAAAATGTTTTCGGTGACTTTTCTAGTTTCAGTTTTCTAGTGAATTCATTAATTTTCTTTTTTTTTGCAACTCAGAAACAGAATAACGTAAGATTTGAAAAAATCTAATATTTTTCTCCGTGCTTTTTTTGAACAAAAAATTAAGGTGAAAAAACGCCCAACCAAAAATTGTTAATGATGATTAGAATGAGATTGACCATTTGGGTAAACGTATTTATCGTAAACATCAAATGTAATGGAATGTGTGTTTGTGAAAAGAGAGAATGAAGAAGAAGAAAAACGATCAATCGATCGATCGAAACAATTTCAAATATTTTAAATGAAAAAATTTTCATTAATATCATTTTTCACCGTTTTCTTCGTTTATTATGTTTTTCCAATCGACCTTCAGTTGTCATCGACAAATATTTGATTGATTGATTGATTGATTTCAATTTCAATTTCATTGTTGTTCATTCAATGTTTGACGATAACGTTCTAATTCATCAAATGCTTGTGCTTTTGTATAGAAACGAATCACTTGTTCTGTATCATCATAATTAATTGTTTGTAAAAAATTTGCAGCCAATTTAAATACAATTTTATCACGTGCAACATTTGCAAATTGTATAATTTTATCTGATTGTCCAGTACGTATTAATGATTTCATTGAATCAATTCTTCTACCAAGTTTATTATATAATTTTGCTGCTAATTGATAATCACCTTTTTGTAAACATAATTCTGCAATCGTTTCAATTAATGATTGATTATCTGAATGTTTGGTTATAAATTGTTCTAATTTTTCCATTATTTGATCATTTAGATCGATACCAAATTGTTGAATTAATGAATTGATTTGATCAAATTGTTTTTGATCCGAAATCAATATTAAATCGATTACAATATCAATAATACTATTATCTTCACGTAGATATTCAATTAATAGATCAATATCATCTTGTAAAATATTAATTTGTTCATCTTTTTCTAATTCTTGATTAAGAATACGTCGAAGAAATGACCATAAACGATGTTTGATTGCAAATAATATTGCTTGTCGACAAAAATTTGCTTTATAATAAAGCATTGCCATATTTTCTTCACTAACCTGTTTATCTTCAAAATCATTTTCCAATGTAAAATATCTATTTATAATATTTTTACATTCATTTATCGATAGATATTTATTAGCAATCATAACTAATTTATCATAATGTTCATATGTAATTGCAACACGTATTGCATGCCGTATGGCTAAACATTGTAAATAATAATCAATTGATTGTAAACTATCAATCGATTCAAGATGTTTACCAAGAAAACGTATTGCACCTGTCCATTCGGCTGTTGATGATGTTTTTGTTGTTGTTGTTGTTTTATCGCCATCATTATCATTCGATTGTTGCTGTTGAAGATAATCATCAACCAATTCAATAGCTTTATCTTTTTGTCCAAGATGACATAATAACCGAACAAGATTATAATAATCATTTGCAATATGATACATTTCTAATGCAGTTGAATGATCATTTTGACTTTCACAATATTGTCCCCACCATGATACTAATTTTCGATCATATTTTCCATTATGTTTTTTTAGACAATAATTTTTTAAATCATTAATATTACCATTTTCAAATAACATTCGAACAATTTCATCAATATTATCTGAACGTTCAAAATATAAAATTGAATCCATTAGACGATTTTCCATTTCCATTTGTTTTGCATATTGATAATAAAGATTTTTTAGCTCAATTTTATCTGCACATTCAAATGCTTTTGACCATTTTTCTTGTAAACAATATAAACGACATCTTTTTGTTTGTGGTTGAATTTTTTCTAATTGTTCTTCCGATTCTTCCAATAAATCTAAATGTAACATTAATAAAAATTTAACAATATTTTCATCACCATTTTTTATTGCCATCTCTTGTCGTAATATACGTACTAAGCTAACATTACCCATTTTAGCTAAACAAATCAATGTCCAATCAATATTATTTTCCATAATAAATTTTCTGGCCATCAATCTCCATAGTTCATAATTATCATCCATATCATCATCATTTTTGATTGAATCATCAAACAGATATTTTCTAAAATCATCATTCAAACTGTTAATAATCATTTTTTCAATAAATTCACGTTTTTTCAGATAATATTTTTGATGTTTTGAATTGATTATGGAAATATTATTATTTGATTTGAAAATGAATAGATCAGGTATTTTATATGCAATAAGTTGTTGATCATTTATCGATGATTTTTCATCATTGTTTCCATCATCATCATCATGAATGGTAATCGAATCATATTGATAACATTGTTGATTATCCGGTGAATAGAAACAAAAATAAAATGTTGGCCGGTTTGTTGATAAACAAAATGAATTCGAATGTATCGAATCAAATTCAATCGATACTATCGATAATTTTTTTTTGATTGGAATTTTATATTCAATCGGATGTTTATCATTATTCAAATCGATTAGATTGATCACGTTAAGATCATCATCTTCAATAATGAATGCAATCAATGTATTATTGACATTTGTTTTCAATGATTTTGATTGAATTTTTTTATAAATTTGCCAATATTTTTTACGTTTCAAATCTTTTGTATCTAATAATTGATAATATTGTATGATTGAATTTTGTTTTTTATTGATTGATTCAAATAAACAAAGAAGCATATCTTTGTTTACATAAAAATCACTAAGATGATAATGCTGATGATGATGATGATCAATCGGAATTGAACAGGTCATTTTGGAAAAATCATTTATCTGTTGTATTTGAAATTCTAATTTTTGTTCACGTTCATTATGATAACCAGACCATAATGAACCTAAATGTATAAATATTATTTGCCATGAATCATTTATTAATTTCATTTGATTATGATGTTCAATACGACGATTTATATTTAAATCCTGTATAATAATTTTATCATTATTATTATCCAATATGATTACCATTATGGAATCTTTTTCATTCATTATAAACAATTTGATTGATGAATCACATTTGACAATTTTTTCATTATTATTATCAATTTGATTATTTTGTTTACGATTTAGATCATCAATTGTCAATTGTGTTTGTTCAGACTATAATAATGAATTTTTTTTGAAAAAGAAAATGAATTAACAAAAAGGCCAGAATAATCCATCAATAATCTTTGATAGAAACAAAAAAAATGAAACAAACCTTAAAGGCTACTAGATTTCCTGAACGTTGAAATGTTTGTTGTTGTTGTTGACGATGATCTTTATCCATTGTTTTTTTCTTAATCATTTTCTTGTTTCAAAGTTTCAATGTTTTTTCAATTCATCTTTGTCTAACAAATAAAAACACAAACACTCGCTGCATGAAAATTCATTTCGGTTGTTTTGTTTTGTGTTTTATTTCAACACAGAAATATCCATGTTGTCATGGAAACAACGATGGTCCATTATAGAAAGAAAATTATGAAATGCAAATTTAATTTTCAATTTTCAAATTTTAAATTGCAATTTTTTTTTGAGCATAGATAGCATGTGTAAAACAAAAGAAAGAGAAAAAATTATTGATAATCAATCAAAATTCAGTAATTGTAAATAAGAAAAAATATTGTATGAAAAATGATTGTAATAAATAATAATGAAAAATATGAATAAAAATTATTTAGATAAAATGATTTGGTCATTAATGATTGGACATGATTTCTACTTTGACATTCAACAATCGACATTGCAGTCATAAATTCATGTCCAAGATATTTACGATAATCACGACGATCATCTGAAACGGTTTTTAATTTTACAGTTGAATCTTGAAATATAAGATTTTTATATTTTGGTCCGGATACAAACATTTTAAATGTAAATTCATTTGAATATTTTGAACCATAAAATTGTTGAGCATAAATAAATAATGTAATATAAGCTTCTTTTTGATAATATGGTTTAAATTTATTTGTAACAATTGCATTAGTTGAAACTTGTCCAAGATTACAACGGTTATAATCTTGTACTTCGGCACGTGATCCATCACGACATAACAATTCAAAATCATCAAGATATTTATTACGTGCCCAATATTCTGGATTAATACCATTAGTATTTTCGAAAATAACTGTATGTTTAGCAAATGCAACATCACCACCACCTTCAACTAAACATTGAAATGCACCATTATCACCATAAAATGGTTCGGATGAATCACGACGACAAAAACGATATGAATTACCATGACATAGATTGCAAAGATTATTATATTGCCAAACAGATTTACTTAATGGATAATATTCTGGTGCCAGTACACCGGGTATACAAGATTTGGAAAAAAATTGTGATGCTGCTTTTACCGGATCACAACGATATGAACGCATTCGTGAATTGGATAATAAAAATGCCATCGGTATTATCCAACCGGCAGCTGTTCGATAACCAGAATGACATGATTGTTTACCTTTTAGATAAAGTAAATCAGTTTCAAGATCAGCTTTTTTAGCTATTGCTACTGAATAATAACTATCATTTAGATTATTTTGTTCGGCCATTATTGGTTCTAAATTATATTGTTGTCCAGCCATATAAATATCGGCAGCATCCAGAACAGTGAGATCAGCCTGGCCTTGTTGAATTTTTTGCATACAATCAATTGTATTCAAACCTTGTACACATAATAATTGTGGTTGTAACATATTCGTACGGAATGCCGATTTCATATTATTACATTTTTTCCATTCTTCTTCCGAAACAACACAAAGTTTTGCATTCGGTACATTACATTTTCTTAATTTTCCAAATAAATTTTCAATATCAACAAATGGATTGAATAGACTAAAATAACCACGAAATGTTTGTCGATAACGATCAACAGGTGCTAATGATATTGTTTCATCGGAAAAAATAAAATCCATTCCATTATATTTAAATGAATCGAATAAATTGAATGATGATGGAGTTTGTCGTGACATTGGATCCATTCTATTTAAAGAAAATATTCTTGATGAATCCAATAGGAATTGTTGAATTTTATCTCTAGTTTCGGGTAATATTACCGATGATACTAGAATAGCATGTGGTGGTACAAAACCCCAATTACAATTTAGATAATTTTCCACCGATGTACGATCACCATTTGGACATAAAAGTTGATAATCTTGTCGTCGAATACGATGAATTTTAGATAATTGGTCGACAATTGTATGTTTCACGAATGCAACATCACCTTTACTACGTAGACAATTAAAGGCACCTTCAAAATTTGCATAAAAATCATTGCCCGAACATTTTTTCGATTCACAAAGTTGACAGATTTTCTGTGGATTCGTACCGATTGGATTATTTTTATCAAGCAATGCATTTGGTGCACAGCTTTCATTAAAAAAATTGGCAGCATTCTGTATAATATTATTACAATCAATAGTATCGATAAGATCTAATTCTAATAAACGTAAAATTGGTAATATCCAACCGGCTAATTGTCCAACACCACTAAAACATGCATTTTTATTTCGTAAATCTTTTGGTTCTTGAATGTATGTATAGGAATTTGCTTTTACAACAGCAACAGCATAATAACCGGTATTCGATTGATTTGTTGATGAACCACCACCAGAACCATATTGTTCATAAACAATCGGTACTAAACTATGATATCGTCCAGCGATATAAATTTCACCCGGTTCAGCACTAACTAAATGTGCTTTTTGTATTTCAATCAATTGCATACAATGATCTTTATTATCGGCTTCAATACATTCTAAATGAAATTGAAAATGATAATCATTATCCACTGCTGTTGACCAATCACGACATTTATTCAATTCATTTTGATTAATTGTACAATATTTTAATGTTTGTTTTTGTGATGATACTATTGATTTGGATTGGATTGAATGAATCAAATTAATCTGTGAAAAAACCAAAAAAAAAACCTTACCTGATTGCTGAATAATGACCAGGATTAATAATAGGAAATTGATTATTATTGATTGATTTGGCGACATTTTTTATTTTTCATTGATCATAAGAACATTATCACCATAATCAAATAAGAATTTAAGAAAATATTTTTTTGCATTGTTTATGACTCATGATTATTGGCAGCTCTCTATGTTTCTCTCACCTTGTCACATACCTGGCTTGATTCTTTTTTTTACCTTTTTCAATACAAAGGTATTCAGGTTTTTTGTTTTATTCGTTTGAATTTATCTACATTGTATAAAATTGGCAATTCAAATTTGCCAATTTTATATGTTGTTATTTTTTCATTACGTGGCTCTGCAGTGTGTGTGTGTTATAAAAAAAATATATTGGTCATATGTCAATTTTGGTTAAAGTATTCAAACAGAATTTTGTTTGAAAAGAATTTGTTTTCAAATATGAATCGAATTTATATTATTATCATTTCATCGATATTATATCAATCAACATTGGCATTATATTTTCATATTGGTGAAACAGAAAGAAAATGTTTCATCGAAGAAGTTCCTGATGAAACTTTAGTTGTCGGTAAGTTTTTGATTTAAAATCACTGGGGTTTTAAGAAAAAAATTTTGATTAATTTTTTTTACTGAATTCAAGGAAATTATAAATGTCAATTATTCGATCCAAATACTGGTGGTTTTATGCCATCAAGTCCCGGTATTGGTATGCATGTTGAAGTTCGTGGTCCAGAAGATAATATTATATTATCGAAAGCATATTCATCCGAAGGACGTTTTTCATTTACATCACATTCACCGGGTGAACATATTATTTGTTTATATTCAAATTCAACACGTTGGTTTGCTGGTGGTCAATTACGTGTACATTTAGATATACAAGTTGGTGAACATGCAATTGATTATCAAAATATTGCTCATCAAGAAAAATTAAGTGAATTACAATTAAGAATTCGACAATTATTGGATCAAGTTGAACAGATTACTAAGGAACAGAATTATCAAAGAGTAATTATTATTTTGTTTTTGTTGAAAAATTTTCTAAATTTGATTCTAAAAACTTTTTTTTTGTTGTTTCTGTATTTAGTATCGTGAAGAACGATTTCGTGCAACAAGCGAAAGTACCTATTCAAGAGTATTATGGTGGTCATTATTTCAAACGATAATCCTATTGGGTATGGGAATATGGCAAATGAAACATTTGAAAAGTTTTTTCGAAGCTAAAAAACTTGTATAATTTAGAAAAAAATGGATGAATTTTTTTTTTTAATTATTCATTTTTGAATAAAAAGATTGATGAATGATAATTAATTTCAAAAAAAAAAAAAAAAAAATTACTAAAAATATAAAATTATTTTGGTTTAGTTTCCTGATCGGAAACTTTTCTTATGAAAATTGAATCCGGTGGTATATCTTTAATATCATTTGTTTCAGCTAAATATGATGATGCAATAGCTAGATAAGTACCATCAGGTGAAAAACATAATGATGAAATACTTGTTGGATATTTATGAAATTGACAAAGACGTTTTTTGTTAAAACCATCCCAAATATTAACAAAACCATCGGATCCACCAGTTGCAAATGTATTATAACCCGAATGAAAACTAATTGAATTTACGGGAAAAATATATTCCAATCCGGTAGCTGTATCTTTGTTACGATGACATTTGAATGCATATTTTTTCTTCTGTGCATCTGGACTAGGATCCAGATATTCAACAGCAACACGACCTTCAACCGAACTAAGAACAAAACCTTCTTTGTTACTAAAACATCGAATATATCTGGTTTGATATTTTAGACTTGATTCTCTTCGTTGTTGTGGATAGGACATATTTTTTAGATCCCAAACAAGTACACGGCGTTCGGCTGTACCAACAACAATTGTATTACCACTAACATCGAACGTATATATTCGATCTGGTTGACTATAAGTTCCAACAGCATTCGGTGATCGTCCATCCCATAATCGAAGTTGTGAATCCCAACCACCCGTTATAATAAGATTATTATCAATCGAATATTCTAAACATCTGATTGGTGCATCATGATGGCCAACAATTGTTTCGGTATTTGTTTGTAGATCAAACATTCGAACTTTACGGTCAAATGCAGCGCTCCATGCATGATTTGAATCCTATGATATTTAATTAGAAATTTGACAACTTAGATTTACAAAGAAATTCAACAACAAAACTAACCTGAAAAGCACAATCTAAAACCGGTGCCGGATGATCAAATTTAAGACAAAGTTTTTTATTAAAAATATCATATAAACGTAATGTTGAATCCCATGAAGCGGCAAGTAAATATTGATCCGAATGTTTACCAAATTTTACACTTTGTATACAATCATTTGGAACATTATCCAATTTGAATTCATTGATCGAATCGGATAATGTCATTGTTTTATTTTCTTGATCAAATTGATTTCGGATGAAAATTTTCAAATTAAAAACTTTTCACTAAAAAAAATAAAATTGACAGACCGCAGCAGATCACAAAAAAAACATGAACGCGCACGCAGACACAAAAATACAACCGTCGTCACGTTCATAGATGAGATTATCTTCTTTTTTTTTTTGAATTCAAATATTCATTCGAATATTCGAACGTTTTTTCATCTTATGAATTTTTTATGAAAAAATCCTTGAAATATTTTGAATGTCCGAAATTGAGAAACGAACAATTCTCATTTATCAATTTGATTGATTCGAAATATTCTATTATTCTATTGTTGTTTGTTTGTTTGTTTGTTTGGGGCAGCAATTATTTCATAAGAAAAAATTCTTATTAAGAAATCAATTATTCAATGTGAAACATACGAAATTGACAGCCCGACCAAAAAAAAAAACCTTTTTGAATAATAATATCCAACGCCTACATTTGTACATTTGATATTCGATCGACAATGTGTACAAAATTGATGATATATAAAAGTGAAAACCTGATAATTTCATTAATATCCCAAAAACAAAAATTTCTTTGTAATGTTTTCTTCTTCTTCTTTTGTTATTATTATTGTTTAATACCATATCCTTTTCATTTATTATCGATCAATATGAATAATCAATACGATGAATGATTCAATAATGAAAAAACAACAACAACAAGAATATCCTGTGCTGATTGTTCATTTAGTTATTATTTTGAATGAATGAATGAATTTATAATGAAAAGAAAATCGATTCAAATTCTTCTTATTTGAAAGTGAAGAAGAAAATAATCTATATTCCTGAATTGTTTGTTTGTTTGTTCGTTCTATATATCAATTATTGAAAGGTAATGTAATTTTTTTCCATTCATTCATTCATAAATATATTCATTTCAATCGATTGATTGATTAATTTAGATTTTTGTTGTTGTTGTTTGTATTTTTCTAAATAAATAGGAAATATCTATGACTTTATACGTTCAGTTAGGTGAGGTTAGGTTATTTTAAGTTAAAGTTTTTCATATATAGATTCTGTTCTTTTTGTTGTTGTTGTTTGTATTTTTCTAAATAAATAGGAAATATCTATGACTTTATACGTTCAGTTAGGTGAGGTTAGGTTATTTTAAGTTAAAGTTTTTCATATATAGATTCTGTTCTTTTTGTTGTTGTTGTTGTTTGTTTGTTATTCGTTATTATAATATTCCTTCGGGGTTTTTTATTGAATCTCATAAGTTTTTTCTTCTTTTTTTTTTTGGTTGGCTCATTTGTCAACAAAATTTCATATATATTTTTTTCCCGCATCCATTTCATTGAATGAATGAACACCAAAGTAAAAAAAAACATATGTCAATATTATTATTATTAAGAAAAGATTCTTCTTCTTCTTCTTCTTCTTTGTGTATGAGATGTTTTCATTTTTCCTCATCAACCTTTTTTATCTTTCTCGCATCATTCTAACAAACAAACAAACAAACAAATAAACAAATCGTGTGCTTGTTATGAAGTATAAAAAGTGACTGAAAAGAATGAAAAATCGATTCTTATATATTCTATATGGCTTGTTTATTTATTTATTTGTTTGTTTGTTATCCAAATATTATTATTATAACTAATAATGTAAAGCTAAAAATTTTGTACATGATACACACACACATGACAATATGAAATATCTACCGTTCCAAACAAAAAAATTCGTATATATAACATCCTTTAGTTGAATATAGGCGAATTGAAACAAAAAGAGGCATCAATCAAGAAAGGGAAAGAGAGAGAGAGAGAAAACAGCATCTTTTTTCTTGTTTCAAATTTATTACCAACTTTAAATATGATATAGATCTTTGCCTGTTTGTTTGTTTGTTTGAAAATATATTGAACTTTCTTTCCTG
Source organism: Dermatophagoides pteronyssinus (assembly GCF_027571235.1). Lineage (NCBI taxonomy): Eukaryota > Metazoa > Arthropoda > Arachnida > Sarcoptiformes > Pyroglyphidae > Dermatophagoides > Dermatophagoides pteronyssinus. Next base: position 1,152,422 of record NW_027461530.1, read on the forward strand.
GTTGTTTTGCTGTTATTTGTCATTTGTCAATTTCGAATTTATTTATTTATTTTCTCTCCCAAGTTACTCTGATGATGATGATAATGTTGTTGGATTGTGACACAAACAGACCAATAAAAAAAATATCCTTAAATATTCAATATAGCAAATAACTACTGATACTACTACCACTGAAATTATAATCGGTCCTATCTTTTTTTTTTTTTTGATTTTGGTTTTATTGGGCGCCAATGTTTCAATGTTGGATTCTACAATCCAATATAGCAAACAATCACATAGATAGAGATTACATGTACATTTGAATTGGATCCACTCTTTCTTTCTTTCTTACTTTTTTGGATTGTTTGCTGTATTTCTTTCTTACTTTGATTGTTCCAACAACAAGGTCCTCGAAAATTTGCAGTAGAATGCTTGCTTTTCAACAATTCAATATTCTTATTGTTGTTTGTCAAAAGTTGAAATCGATTCTTCTTTGAAGTTATAAAGTAACTTAAGTGACTGAAAAGAACCAAAAAAAATCGATTCTAATCACACATACATTCTCTATGGCTTGTTTATTTGTTTTTTATCCAATCCAAATATTATTATTATTATTACTAAAAATTCTGCACATGATACACACACACACATGAAATATCGACCGTTCCAAACAAACAAAGATTCGTATATATAATGTAACCCCTTTTATTTGAATATAGGCGAATTGAAAAAAAGGCATCAATCTTGAAGGAAAGATAGATAAAAACAGCATCTTTTTTCTTGTTAAATTTATTATCAACTTTAAATATGATATAGCCCTTTGCCTGTTTGTTGGTTTGTTTGAAAATATATTGAACTTGCTTTCCTGGTTGTTGTTTGGTTGTTGTTATTTGTCAATTTTGATTTTTTTTTTCTTCCAAGTTACTCTGATGATGATGATGATGATGTTAGTGGATAGTTGATTGTGACACAAACAGACTAATAAAAAAAATATCCTTTAATATTCAATATAGCAAAAATAACGTTATCATTACTACTACTACTGAAGAATATAATCGGTCCTATCTTTTTTGATTTTGGTTGGGCGCCACTGTGTTTTTTCTTCTTTTGGATTTTTTTGGTTCCACCAATATAATATCGACCAACAGCCACCACCACCACCACAACAGATAGATCCATTAGATTACATGTACATCAGAATTGGATCCTCTTTCTTTCCTTTCTTTTTTTGATTGTTTGCTGTATTCATTCATTCCATTTCTTTCTTTTTTTCTGAACCCCGAAACAAACAAACAAACAAACACATAAAGAATATTGCTGCTGATGAATTTATTTGGTTGTTCCAACAAGGTCCTCCGAAAATTTGTAGTAGAATATCTTTGTGTGTGTGTTATATATTTCCATTTCACATACGCCGTCTGTAAAAAAAAAAATTTTTAATTCTTGAGATAGAAAGATGGTTGGAAGAATTGAATAAAGAAATGAAATGAAAATGATATTAAGATATAGTTGATTTCTTCGAGCTTTAATATATGATATCCCAGAAAAAAATTGTCTGATGATCATTTCGATTTTTTTATTTTTTCCATAGAAAAAAAATGATCATCATCATTGATGATGATAAAATGTAATGATGATTAATGATTTAGAAATAGAGAATAGATAGATTTTATGTTTGTTTGTTTCAAAATATTTTTCACTTTGATCAGTGTGCTATATTCATTCATTCATTCAATTCTTTCATTCTGGTTGTGTAATTTTTATTTTTTGTTCAACAAACAAAAAAAATCAATCTAAGTGTTGTGAGTTTTTTTCCTCTTCTCTTGGTTGTGACCAAATTGTGAATATTATTTTTCTGATAAAAAAGATTTTCATTCTGTTTGTTGTCCCTTTTTAATTGGTGCTTGGATGTCCTCTTAACAAATCAACAACAACAACAAATCTATTTTGTGCTGTCTTTTTTTTAAAAAAATTCATTTCTAACTCTTTTGAATTCATATTTAAAAAAAAAATTCTTTACATCTTTTATCATCATTGCCAATTCATTGTATTTGTAAATCTCGGTTGTGCTTTTTTCTTTTTGCTTTTCATGTTGTCATTATTATTGCTGTTTGTCAAGAAAAAAAATTGAAATTGATTCTTTTTTATTTTTGCTTGCCATTTTCTTAAAAAAAATTATACATCTTCTATGTTCATTCACTTTCTCTATTCTTATCGGTTCAATTCAATTATTTCCGATCAATTGCCAATTGATAATTGAAAACAAAAACATTTGCAAACATTTTTTTGGTGTGTGTGCAAAATCTTCATTATCATTCAAAGATCATTTAAAAACAGCATATTGAAGAAATAAAAAATATCGAATTGTTCAATGTAATTATAGAATTTTTGTTTGTTGGCCAATATTATTGAATTAGAAAAAATAGCATCGAAGCCAAGAGAAACAAAAAACAAAACAAAACAAAACCAAAAAATCATAGAATCCAAATATCAATTCATTACATCCATTATATTTCAAATGTACAGATAAAAAAATCATCAATCGATATGCATTTAACGATAATGTATGAAAAAAAGAAAATTATCATATCATCTATATTAGCTTTATGGCTACCATTATGGATATTATTATCAACAATATCAATAATAATAATTATAGTTGATGGTCATCCACTTAAACGTAATAATAATAATAATAATAATAATAATGGTCCTTATATTTCAACTGGTTATTTAGATAATCAAAATAATTTTAATAATGATAATAGTAATGATGATTCATTATTAATACAAACAACACGTGGTATGATACGTGGACAACGTATGCGTTCATTAACTGGTCGTTTAGTTGATGAATTTTTAGGTATACCATTTGCTAAACCACCAATTGGTGATTTACGTTATAAACATCCATTACCAATTGATTTTTGGGATGGTATATTTAATGCAACAAAACAACCAAAATCCTGTTATCAGGTTGAAGATCATACATTTGGTACAAATTTTTTAGGTACCAATATGTGGAATGTTGATCAAACAAATCTTGATGAAGATTGTCTAACATTGAATATATGGGTACCATATCCAAGACCAAAAAATTCTGCCGTATTAGTTTGGATTTATGGTGGATGTTTTAATACTGGTTCAACATCATTAGATTTATATGATGGAAAAATTATGGCCACTGAAGAAAATATTATATTAGTTAGTATTAATTATCGTCTTGGTAATCTTGGTTTTCTTTATTTTGATAATACCAATGATGTTGTTGGTAATGCTGGTATGTTTGATCAGGTTATGGCATTACAATGGATACAAGCAAATATTGAAAAATTTGGTGGAAATCGTAATAATATAACATTGTTTGGTGAATCAGCCGGTGCAACCAGTATTGCCTATCATTTATTATCACCATTAAGTCAACATTTATTTAGTCAAGGTATATTACAAAGTGGTTCACCAACAGTACCATGGGGTTTAGTTGAAAAGAAAAAAATTCATCAACGTGGCCTAATGTTAGCCGAATCAGTTGGTTGTCCATATGATGATCAACAAATTGATCAAGTAATTAATTGTTTAAGACAAACAGATCCATTATTATTGATGCGTAATGAATCAGGTGATGCTAATGGTGTTGTTGAATTTGCATTCACACCAATTGTTGATGGTGTTTTTCTTACGGATTATCCAGAAAAATTAATGAATGATAAACGTTTTAAAAAAACACGTATTTTATTAGGAAGTAATACTGAAGAAGCTACATATTTTATTATATATAAATTAACAGAAAAATTTAAATTAGAAGAAGATATTTATCTAACAAGAGCTGATTTTAATAATTCAGTAAAATTATTATATCCAAATATATCACCAATTGGACAATCAGCAATTATATATGAATATACTGATTGGTTAAATCCGGATGATCCGATTAAAAATCGTGATGCAATTGATAAAATTGTTGGTGATTATTATTTTGTTTGTCATGTGAATAAATTTGCTGATCGTTATGCATCGGTTGGTAATGAAGTTTATATGTATTATTTTGCACATCGTTCAACAAAAAATCCATGGCCAAAATGGATGGGTACAATGCATGGTGATGAAATACCATTTATATTTGGTGAACCATTTAATGAAACAATTGGTTATACACATGAAGAATTTCAATTAAGTAAACAAATGATGAATTGTTGGGCAAATTTTGCTAAAACTGGGTATGTTTTTTTTGTTGTTGTTGTTGTTGTTTCAAATTTCAAAAATTGACTAATGTGACTAATCAAATAAAATTATTTCAGTAATCCAACAATGGATGAAAATGGTATTTGGTCACAATTACATTGGCCTTTATACACCGCATATAGAAAAGAATATCTTACATTTTCAACCAATTATAGTATTGGACAAGGAATACGTACTAAGCAGTGTGCCTTTTGGCAAACCTATTTACCTCAATTAATCGATAATATAAGTAAGTGATAATCGAATAAACGAACTGTAAAATCATAATAATCATTGGTAACTTTCTTTTTCTTTTTTTTTGAAAAAAAGCTTCACTTGAAAAAAAGAATCAATTATGCCATAATTCGGCCAACAAATCAACATTTCAACAACAATATTTTCCATTATTGAATATCAGTATTAATATTATTTCAATGTTGTTTGTCATTATTATCAACAACAACAACAACGTTTAGAAAAACATCTTGAACAAGAACGATAAAAAAAATTAACTAACTTAATGGATTTAATGTATTTTTTCCGTGGAAATCCAAAAGAAAAAAAAATTCTGTTTTTCATCAATAATTTTTGGAAAAAAAACTGACGATCAAAGCAAATTGAACCAAAAAAAATTCGTAGTCAATTAAAGGATCAAAAACTAAAACCAACAAAACAAAATATCGATTTCAATCAATTTAGAAAATAGCTCAACCAACCAACTAACCAAATAATCAAACAAACAAACATCATCATCATTTGGATTATTTCCAATGAATTTCTCGCTTTCTTCTGTATAATTCAACGCCATTTCATTTTTTTTTCTTGGTTCCAACATTTTTACTGTTCTTTATTCTTCTCTTCGGTTGTGCATAATATGTTTCTATGTTTTTCTTTTCTGTGCTGCATTTTCTTCAGAATAATTAGCCTTCCAAAATTCTTTTTTTTTGTTGCTTAATTAACCCGTTCGCAATCATCATCATCATCATTATCTACGACGTGCATAAATCGAGAAAAAAAAACTTCAAAGTAAAGAAAAACCAAACCAAACCAAAAAAAAAAAAGCACCCGAAAATTAATTGGTTGTGTAATCGCATAAGCCTCTCACTCAGAACAAAAACAAAACCTAAAACTTACTTTTTAAAAAATTGAAAAACAAAACTATTCTGAAGAAATTCTTCTTTTCTTCATCTTTACATTAACAAGGACAATCGAAAAGAAAAATATTTTAGTTGAAAAAAAAGATGAAAATCAAGTGTTAAATCAAGTTTTATTCTTATTATTTAGTTACACAAATGTTATACATTCATATTATACATTTATTACAAGAAAAAAAAACATATATATCTTATCAGCTGCTGCTCATTATCAATCATTTTTACCCGTTGAAAAATATTTCAGACATTTACCAAAACACGTAATTTTCCCATTTGTCTTATTATTATCAAATTTGATTGACTGTATGGTTGTGAAACTAAAAAAAAAACAAAACAAAACACAAAGAATGCATTATTAATTAATTAATTAATTTTATTGATCACTTTTATTGGAAAAACTTGAATTTTGATTTTGATTTTATTGATTATTGATTATCCACCTACCTATATATACAGCAGATGAAAACAACAAAAAAAAATTCATTCATTCATGTTTAACTTATGTACACCTCCCCCATATAATACAACATTTTTTTCCCAATATTTGTAAAATTACAAAACAACAGAATGACCATAATTTCCTAGCAACAATCAAATCGATCGATCAATCAATCAATTTTTTTTTGCAAATCGATCAATCATCAATATTATTGTCGAATAGTGAACAAACAATTAAACAAAATAATTAAAAAAAATATCACATTGTGATCAAAACACACACACACTTACACAGAATTAGATTTTCTTTTTCAAAAAACAAACCACCCACGCATTATATGTTTTTATTAATTGTTTTTTATGATGAAAAATTCTTCAATTCTTCTTGTTTAGTTGAAATAATAACAACAACAAAACACGCAACGAATTAATTATCGAATCCTGTTGAGCCACCATCATCATCAACAAACATTTCAAAATTGATTCGAATTTTTTAGTATTCGATACCATCGATTTCCATCAAACAATCAAACAATCGATATATTCTATCTACTATCTGTCGTCAATTACTATTACTATTTCCCCTTGGATAATTCTCATAAAAAAATTTTTAATTAATTATTAATATCTTCGTCGTTCTTTATATAAATATATAAAATGTATTATGTAATATTAAAATAATAGATATTTTTTATGGTTCAATGAAGATAATTATCATCATCATCATCACAGATGAATGAATATTTCTTTTTTGTTTTCTGGTTCACTCAACAATCATCCGGTGCATTTAGAATTAGAAAAAAACATTCCCGTCGTTTTAAATAACACTTATCACACACACACACACACACACACACACACACACCTCTTACTGTTTACACCTATTTAAAAGCTTAACACTTATAAAATTAATTAATTAATTAACTCAATCAGCTCTATCTATCTATCTATCTATCTATAATATCTCTTCCATTTTAAATAAAAAGTTACATAAATTTTGTTATTTTTTCTATTATAAGCTAAAAAAAAAGTAAGTAAAAAACAAAGAACAAAAAAACAAAACAAAAAACAAACCCTGTGTATTTAAAATATTAAATTTTAAGCAATATTATAAATAATTGATCATTATTATTATTGATTAATAAATAAAAAAAAATTGATAGGAAATTGATTTTCATTTTCATTTTTATTCCGTTTCCTTTTTTGATTTTGAAAACAAACAAAACAAAACAAAACGAAAAAAAAAACATTGTTTACGAATGGATCACAATGTTTTGGATTCGATTTTTCGAACGTGTTGAGTTTTTTTTTTCTTCGGTAATTTGAGTAATTTCTATTTTTGAGGAGGGAATTTTTTTTTGAACAAAATTTACGAGTAAAAAAAACATTTTTCATCTCATTCGTTGATTTCTTTTTTTTCAGTGCAAACGAAGCAAAAAAAGAAACAAAGACCGTTAAAAAATGCCAAGAGTTTTTCTTACCGTAGGTAATTGTCGATTGATTCGAATTCTTTTACATTATCGTCATATGTTGACATATCTGATGAAACGTTATCCTAAAGAAATTAACAATATTCTTGAAGAAAATCCTGATAAAGATGATTTCATAGCAAGTATTGAATATTGTGACAAATGGTTTAAAAAAATTAAATCTAGTTCGGCTAATAAATCAAATAAACTAAATAAATTGATTGTTGACTTAATTCAAGAAACTGATTTATCGTATGGATCAAATAAAAAATTTATTGAATTTGATTTGAATAAAAAAGTTGAACAACAAAGAAGATCAAAAGCTAAAAATACTGATGATGGTGGTGGTAAAAATAAAAAGAAAACACAAAAACGTAAACAGCCAACAACATCGTCTTCATCTTCAGAAGATGAATCAGAATCTTCGATGGACGAAGAAGAAGAAGAAGAAGATGATGAATGTCCCGATAATTCGATAATAAACGAAGAAGACGAATGTCCCGATAATTCAATGAACGAAGAAAATGGTCCGGATAATTCGATCGAAGAAGAACCAAAACAAGATGCTATCGTACCAGAAACTAACAACAATAATGAAACTAATAATGATAATAATGTTGATGATGATTCAACTATCGATTTATTTGGAATGGCCATACAATATAATTGTTCATTTGGTTGTCGTTTTCGTTGTACATCACAGGAAAGACTTAAAAATCATGAATTATTGTTTCATAGTGATAAAATAAAAATACATAAATGTTCCTTTAAAGATTGTGGTGGACAATTTAGATCTATTTATGATCTTGAAAAACATATGATGAGAATACATGAAATTTTTAAATGTTCATTTGGAAAATGTGAAAAAGAATTTGTAAACGAGTAAGTAACAATTTATGTTTGTTTCATTCAGTGTTTGAATTGATTCATTTTTTTTATTCGATAAAAAAAAGGTTTAATCTAAAAAGACATCAAAATACTGAACATGAAAAAGAATCAAAAATATGTAAAGAATGTGATCGAAAATTTCAAGATAGTCATCGATTACGTAAACATATCTATTTGGTACATGAATTTAATGATTTTCATTGTGAAGTTGATGGATGTGATTTTTATTGTAATTCACGTGTAATATTTAAATATCATAAACGTACTAAACATGCATTTACAAAATGTGAATTCGATGGCTGTAATCGTATGGTATCAAAACAATATCTTTCAAAACATTTAAAATTACATCAAAAATCTAAACAGTGTACCACCACCGATACAGGGAAATATAAATGTTCATGGCCGGATTGTGGTAAAAGTCTTTATGATTCTAAATCATTGAAAGATCATATTCGTATACATTTAAATTTTAAACGTTTTCGTTGTAAATGGCCTGATTGTGGTTATGCTTGTGAACAGAAAACAAATATGAAAACACATATACGTATACGACATTTTAAATTACCACATACAAAAAAACGACAATTAGAATTGAACATTTCAACCGATTCATATCCAAATCCAAATGATTATATTGATACTGTTAATGAAGACATCTATATGAATAATCCATGAACAAAAGAAAATATTTCATCATTTTTTTTCAATCATTTTTTCAATTGTCAAATTCAAAATTCAATTCAGCAAACGTATGTTTGTATGTATGTGTATGTACACCCTCTATCGGACCCAAAACACATTGAGTTTTTTTTTGTGAATTTTTTTTTCATTTGTTTATGTTGTCCAACTCTTTTTTTTCAATTATGACCACCGAAATTAATAAAAAACCAATTTGTCCATACGGCAATGAATGTTATCGTAAAAATCCATTACATTTAAACGAATTTAGTCATCCATCATCTAATAAACGTCAACTAAATAATGATGGTGATAATCAAGCAATTACAAACAAACATAAAAAACGATCTACAATCGATGATGTAATCCATGAATGTTATGGTTTTTTTCTAAATTATCTACCCGATCGATTAAATAATCGTTTATCGAATCGTTATAAAACAATCAGCCTCAAAGCTATATTATCGAATGAAAATGGAAAAATTCTGGAATCGATTCATTTTAATTATATTTATGATCTTGAATGGCTCATTGCACAATATCCTATTAATTGTCAAATGAATCCGATTGATATAGTTTTTGGTGATCGAAATGATGATAATTTTGTTGATCTATTAAAAATTGAATCATTATCATATTCGAATGTAAAATTGTGTCCCGTTAAAATGGGTGGGATATTTTCTTGTCATCATTCTAAAATGATAATTTTACGTTATGAAGATTCTATTCGTATTATTATTCTTACAGCTAATATGATACCAATGGATTTTTATGCTGTTACTCAAGGAATTTGGATTAGTAAAAAGTTACCAAAGAAATCAAACAAAGAAGAAGAAGAAAATCAAACATCGAAAACAAATTTTAAAAATGATCTGATACAATATTTAACTCATTATAAGAAAACAACTGTTGATAAATGGATTCAAATCATTGGTGATTATGATTTCTCAAGCATCAATGTTTTCCTGATAGCATCGGTACCCGATTCACATCAAAATAATGATCGTGAATCATTTGGTCATTTAAAAATCAGAAAAATATTCAAAACCAACCGATTTGGACCTACAGAAGAAACAAATAATTGGCCAATAATTTGTCAATTCAGTAGTATTGGATCATTAGGTCCAACAAAAGAATCATGGTTAACTGGTCAATTTTCAGCTTCATTATCTTCATTATATAATGATTTTAGTGGTATTAAACCAGAAATTAAATGTATATATCCTTCGATTGAAAATATAAAAAATTCAATAGAAGATACTGGAAGTTCATTTCCATATAGAAAATTAACAGCAGATAAACAATTATATTTGAATGATTTTTTTCATAAATGGAAAGCAACCATTAATAATCGTAATGATGTTATGCCACATATAAAAACATATCTACGTCTATCACCTGATAATAAAGAAATGTCATGGTTTTGTCTTACATCGGCTAATCTATCAAAAGCTGCATGGGGACAATTAATAGGAAATGGATCCAAATTGAAAATCTTAAATTACGAAATTGGCGTATTATTTCTACCTAAATTAATGGTTTGTTTTAGATTTTTTTTAATAATCATTCATAATTTACGAAATTTTTTTCCAGATAAATCGAAATTCATTCAGCATTGATAGCCAAAATAATAATCCTTATTCATTTCCATTACCGTATGATCTTCCTTTGGTTAAATATGATAAAAATGATAAACCATGGGTCAATAACTGAATCAAATACTTTCAACATATGAAATTGTTATTCTTGTTAATCATATTCAATCACGTGTGTTCAATTACGTTTTATGGAACAAAACAATCCAAATTCATTATTTTTAACATCGAAAAATGTCTGATCAACAATCATTAAATGAAATTCAAAATCATATTGAAAATTTATCCGAAATATTCAATAATATATTGAATGGACAAAATTCGATTGAATTTAATGATAATGTAAATAATTCGATGATATTTTTACGTAATTCGGCTGCCTTTAATGATGATGATAATTTTCGTCGTTCTTTTTTTCAAATTATCTGTGATGAAAAATTTTCATTCATCGAAACAATCCAATTAATATTTGAACAAAAATTTGATAATTTCATTGCTAAAATTGTATCCAATGACAACACTATTATTGATGATGATGATGATAATGTTTCATTAATGTTTATATTACGTTCTATTCAATTTTTTTATAATATTTTGAATTTACAACCAAATGAATCAGAATTTCGAAATTTATCGAAATTTTATTCATTTATTTTAAATAAAAAATTCTATAAGTGAGTTTTATTGTTTTCGTTTCATTGATCATAATAAAAATTTTCATTTTTTTTACTTAGATTTTTAAATTTTTATAAAATTGAAACAAATCAATCGTTCACTGATCATCAAGATCTATTAAAAAAAATAACATTAGTTTATACGGCATTATTGTTTCGATTTTTTTCAAATGATTCTATTCGATTCGAACGAATATTAAATGATGAAATTGTACCAGATACGAATAATTTTTGGAATCCATTATTTGATCATGTTGAAATTGAATTATCTGAATGGTCTTTATGGATATTTTTTCTTGCTTTGAAACATGAAGAATTTGTTAAGAATTTATACTGTATTATATCATCGAAACGAAGAATGATATTGCTTGATATTTGTATGGAATTTGTTGATGATGAATGTAAAAAACAAAAACAAATATCAACAATTAAAAATATTGAACCAGATGATTGTATTAATCTGTATGACTGTCAACTATGTCCATTACCAGAAGAATTTGTCAAATTTATTAATCAATTATTTCATCATCAAATACGTGAATATTTTAACAAATCAAATTTTGATTCCAATTCTGAAGATTTAATTGTTTTTTCGAAAATCTCTTCGTTTCTATTGAAAATCATTGCATTTAAATCATATGAAAATATTTTAAAGAAAAATGATGATTATTTTAAAAATTTACTCGATATTCTATCATGTTTTCATTCGATGAGTAATGATCCTAAATCTATTTTTTTCACACAAGATCTTCGTTCAACAAACAACAACAACAAATTTTGTACGGAAAATGAATCTGTTTTTGGTTTCAAACGAAATATAATTGGTTTAATTGCAAATTATTTACATGAAAATCTGGAAGCACAAGAACAATTACGAATATCTGGTCGATTTATAGCGTTATTGGATTCAGCCAAAATTGATCGTAATAATCCATTCATTTTACAATGGACAATATTTGCCATACGTAATGCATTAAAAAATAATCCGGCTAATCAACAATTCATTGAAAATCTACAAAAACAAGGAGAAATTTTTGATGATAAAATTTTTAAAGATAAAATTAAATTTATTTAATTATAATTTGAATAAAAATCTTGAAATAATTCATATCACACAAAAAAAGTAAGGAGAGTACTCCCCAAAATTGGTGATTTTTCTTCTGCAATTTTGAGAAATGCTTATCAGAGTTGAGGAGTGTTAGTCAAATTTGGAGAACATTGTGGAGAGCACTGTTCAACGTTGGGAAGCATTCCTCAAAATTGGAGAGTACTCTCCAATACAATACTCTCCAATTTTGAAAAACATTCTTCAACGTTGGTAAACACTATTCAAATTTGAAAAGTAATAACAATCGAATTATGGAATTCGGTAAATCGATTTTATCACAAAAATCAATTAGAATTGATATACTAAATAAAGTTGAAAATTTTCTTCGTTAATAATGATAATTGGTATTTAATCTTTGATATCTAACAATTCATTAATAAATATAAAAGAATTTGTTAAAAATAGAATTTCCTTTTTAAAAGTGTATGTTTAATCTAGAAGTTAATTTTACATTTTGGTTTGTTTAATTTATAATCTTAAATGATGATCTTCGACCGAATTACGACACAATTCTAATATGATCAATGTGTATCAAAGTGAGTAAGTGTTAGGCTTGTTATAGTAAATTGATACTCTTTTGGAATTTAAATATTTTCCATTATTTGGTCAATCGATTCAAGATCGAAATTATTTGACATTCATCAATTCACAAGTTGGAAAAATCAATAATAAAATTAATTGTCAATTTTTGCCAATGTTAAGTCTATGGAAAATAATAATGCATTTTTTTCAAAAATTCACAAGTTCGACAAATGATCATTTGCGCATAGTCAAATGGCTAACTATTTTCTATACTTTTCCATCGTCCAATCAGAATGCAACGTTAGTAAAACGCAGTTAGTTAAACGTTCGATTTGTGCTCGTCATTCGATTTCGAACTTTTCTTGTTGACGTTGTTTTTTCGAACGTGTTTTTCGGCTCGATATTAAAAGTAAGTTATTTTTTCCAATTTTAATTATTGATTTTGGTCCAAATTTTTGGAACAATCACTTTTATTGATTAAAGATTATCTTTGTTTATGCTTTCATTTGTTTCAGATTAAAAATTAGCCACGAAATTGATGAAAATTGTTTGGACGGGCGATGATGCAATCGACGAAAAATGATCATTTTCTCAATGGCATTTATTCAAGTTTGTAATTGTCAAATGATATTTCATTTTAAATAAACTTTCATTTAATCACATTTTTTCAAGTTTATTTTTTCAGTTTCATTATGGTGCTAATTAGCATTTCCGGGATCGATTGACTTCCAGGTAACTTTACATTCTAATCATTCTTTACATTTTAATTCATTTACATTCCAGGTAATTTTTACACTCTATAGTTCCTCAAGTTTTTGCTAATGAATGTCGAAACAATATTCGAATGATTATCATGTTCCCGATCGATTTTGCGATTCCATTGTTCATCGGCATCTGATTCAAGAATAGTTTGACTATGTTAAACAATAGGATAGGCTAGGTTAGATTAGGATTAGGAAACATGGTCTGAGCTATTTCCTATTGAGTCCGATGCCTGGTGACACTTTGGAACCAAAAACGATCGAAAATTATGATATCATTCGAGTATTTTCAAACTGGAATGGATACTTGTAGTAAATGATGGTAAGTTTTTGAATCCAATGATCGAAACTATCAACTAATATTCTTTTAAATTCAGGATCATCACTGAGAATGATGGGATTCAAATTTTCAATTTCATGAATCAGATTTGGACATTAAATCTTGGAACATGAATGGGATCGTTGGACATCGAATATTCAATTTGGGATCGATTTGGAACTGGACAAGAATGGATCAACGTGGGATGTTAAATATTAATGATTTTTTGGAATTTCAAATTTTTTAATTAACAATAAAATTAAAATTAAATTTTAATTTATGTGTAATTAAATTAATATGGGGAGGAGGGAGGAGAACCTGCAACAATCGGAGTGAGCGAAACTATCGATAGTCATTTCGATTAATCGTTGCATGAAATTGCTTGCAAACAAAATTGGAGAGTGTTCTTCAAAATTGGCAATTCTTGATTGCACACATTTTTGGAGAGTGTTCTTCAATTTTGCGGAGCTTACTTTTTTCTGTGTGATCCAGATTCGAAAAAAATGGTTCAGATTTTATCCTAAAGATGGCTGTCATAATGTTTAGATTTTTTTTGCTCATTTTTTTGTATTCTCCTCCCTTATCTCTTGAGCCATTGTTGTTGTTGTTGTTGTTGAAAATCAGCAGTTATCACTCTGGATCCATCCATCCAAAGTGATGAAGATCCACCGAAAAAAAATCCTAATTTTCGTTCTATAAATTCATTCGGATCAACAACACAATACAAAAAAAAAAAAAAAATGGCAAAAGTATTAATTTTCTTAGTGTTTTTGTTTGGAACCTTTTTGACTACAATAGCTTTCCAATCAAACAATCCATTCAATGATCTACCATTTCATACAACTACTTTGATTGATGATGGATCTTCCAATGATTTGTTCGAATTAGAACATTCATTATCAATGATGAATCATTCAAATTGCCAGGAAATTTGGTGTGAATCACAGCTAAATCCATATAATAATTATTATGGTGATATGGTTGGCTTTGGTGATGAGAAACGCGATACAGGATTTTGGTTAGAACCACCACCCGATGATATCCTATTCATACCACCGCCACCAATGCCTGCAGCATTGCAAGCATTTTTTAGCTCAATGGAAAATGAAACAATGCGTGAATTTATCATTGGCGAAGATCCGATTGAAGGTGTACGATGTAATTTTTGTAAATTATTTTCCGATTCCAAAGTATATCAAGATGATGATGGCATTAGTTCGATGTATCCTTCATCATCATCATCATCGAAAAGCAATGAAACATTCATCTCTTTATTCTATGCACTTATATTTTCATTAATATTTGTTATCCTTTGCATAATTTGCTTATTGATTAGATATAAAAAGTAAGTGAAAAATAGATAAGATAGTTTGTATATTGATATATTTGTTATTTAATGTTAGATTTAGAATTTTTTCTAATCATGCTTGCCCGGTATGGTCTTCATCAAATGGAGTGATTGGACATCATAAATCATCATCATCATCATCATCTACTTCACCATCGGATACATGTCTATCACCGGTTGTCAATGAAAAATCACCTCAATCAATTATAATGGATGCTTCATTAGCTTCATTAGGCAAAAAATCCACAATATCTACGACTGGAAAATACTGGAAACGTGTTCCGAATAATGTTTCTGGTAATATATTGTTCATGGAAGATCGTCGAGGATTGCGTTCTTTGGGTGGCTCTTCCACTGGAATATCTGACCATCCTTATAGTGATGCAGCAAGTTGTACTTCAAGTCCGGTTTACGCTGAATTAGATCCGGCTGTTGCTGGTTGTGCTGCCAATCAACCTATGATTAGCCCTCTGATACGTTCATCATTTGGAACCCCTACTTATGGAGTTGGAGGCTATTCATCATCAAATACCTACACTGAAGTACCAGAAGGAATCGTTCAACGCCATCGACATCATTTAGATCATGGACATTATGCATTGTCATCAAATTTACTTTCCGATTCTTCCACTTATGATAATGCAGCCTACTTATCAGCATCATCTCAACAATTCAATCAATCTGGTGGATATAACTCTCGATCATTACGACGCTTAGCAGCTCAACGTTCAGCTGCCATAAATGCTGCGGCAGCTTCCAATCAAATTTCAACACCATTATTATCCAATCAACAATATCCTCCATATCATCCTTCTGGTATTCACCATCGTCAAGGATTTTTTCCTACTGGTGGAAGACCAATGAAAAAAATACGAACCAATGGAGGGCAATCATCTGTCAACTATTATAAATATGGAAATACCGTTTCATCAAGACCCTCCATGATGAATCATTATGTTAGTAACAATCATGAGGCATCGATGCTGACCAATGAAACTGATCTGAGTAGCATCATTGGTCATAATGAAAACGATGTCAATTTATTCACTTCATTCATGCATAATTCAATTCCTAATTCCAATGGTTTAGAAATCATTGGACAACGAAAATCATCTGAATCATCATCACAATATAACGAAATGCCATTGATACCAGCTTCAACGACATTTGGTAGCCAAATGAATGCTTATCGCGGAACAATGTCTGAGACACATTCGAACAATGATCTCAATTCGGCTGCTTCATCATCAACTACATCTGGAGGAGGTGAACAACGTAATACTGGCGGTGGTACATCGACAAATTCAACAGGATCATCCGTAACCGGTTCATCATCGACATCGATAAAACGACCATTACCACCAGTACCAGGATCTGGTAACGGTATTCAGCTTTAATTTTTTTTTTTTGAATTTTATACTAAATTGAAATACTCATCATAATTTTGAAATGAATTGAAAAACTTTTGAGTTGGATATATATCATATAATCATATAAAATAGCTTCATTTTAATGAAAATAAAAATTAAATGATTTACACAAATAATTTGATTTAATAATAATAGAAAAAAATTATATGGATATATTTCATTTTTCTTTATGTAAAGCACAATACAAATCAAATAATAATAATAATAATAATGATAACATTATGAGAACGTAAAAATTCATTCATTGAAAAATTAAAATATAAAAAAAAATGTAATTTTATTCATGATTGTCAAGATTGTTTGAAAAATCATTCTTGTCATTAGTGCGAATGGATCAATGAATGAATTTCTTGAAATGATATTTATAAAAAAAACGAAAGAAAAATTATTATTATTAAACGTTTTTTTTTCATTCAAATATCTTCGTAACGAGATAACAGACATGAGAAATTGACAAGAATCACAATTTTCAAGAAAAAAATTGCTTAAAATATATGATCACTGAGAACAAGAAGAACAAATAAAAAGAAGAAAAAAATGGTGGGTTGTTGTGAGTTTGTTTTTATTATGTAAATGATGAAATCAAAGAGAAAAAAGTTCTGAAATGAGTTTAGAAAAATTCGTCATTTGACCAAATTAAAATAGAAGATTGTCCTGAACAGATTTACACATGAAATTTCATGACACGATTGATAGGCATATTTTTGAATTTGCCCAACTGATAATTGAGAATCTTGTATCAATTTAGATAATAATTATCAAAATTTTTTTATGCATAACAATATAAGTAAATTTTATATCTTCCTCTTATTTGGAGGTTTTATGAGAATAATGAGTGCGATTATGTGCGTGTATAATCATTTTGAGTAATATACTAAATAAATTTTCATCAATTTTTTTGAAAAAAATACAGGTAGATCATTGTGGTCATTGGTTACGTGGAAATAACAACATTCAAATTTCATTCATCATCAGAAAGAATCTTTGGTGAAGAATTTGTTTCCAAGTCTTTCATTTGATCAGACGATTGCAGCTGATCAGCAGCTATACAAGTTTCTTCTTTGATATATTTTTTTGGATTGCTTTGTTTTCGTTTCTTCGTACTATGGCCAGAACTAGTTGTATTTTCAGTCTCGATTGAAGATGCTGATGCTACACTTGCACAAGGAGAATTGGCTGACAATGACTCATCAAAATCATCATCGGATCGGAGACGCTTCAATGAACATTGATTCGTTTCCGATGATTGTGAATCATCATTATCATTGGTATTTTCGGTTTCAGAATAATAGTCGCTCATTTCATTTTGATTCGGTGTCAGTTGTTGATTATCATCATTGTTGATTGTGGAATTGGCCAAAAATGGAGTAACTTTTGCTTGTCCATCGGCCATTATTCTGATAATGTTTGCTGAAATCGATTCATTACATTCTTTACTATTCTTTATTTTGGTATCTGAACTATTTTGATTTGGTTGGCTAGATTCATTTTCAGATTTTTTATTTTTAAAATTATGCTATCAAAATTCGAAAAAAATCAAGAATTAGCATTGAATAAAAAAAATGAAAAATTTTGAAACTTACATTCGGTGTTCGTTTACGGTGGGCAATAAAATCTCGACGCATATGAATAGGTCGATCCCGATTATGAAGTTTATAATAAAGACCACAGGCATTACAAACAATTTCACCGCGAACATTTCGTCGCCATTCACTGGATTGTGTAACATGACAATTACTGCATTGAACATCGCGAGGTTTCGATTGCTACAAAGAATATGAATAAAAATAAATTGTGTCGATTAGAATTATTAAGACTAACCTTTCGTCCTGAATGAGGACTGCTTGTTGGATCGGAAGATTTTCGATGATTAGCACATCGACCGCAAAGATAATGAGATAATGATCCATATCGTTTCAATTGAGTCATACTGCCCAATGCACCACAATTAGCGCATTCATGTTGTGCATAATCGTTGGGAGATTTGCCACCATTCGGGGAGGAATTATCAACACCTTCACCATTTTTGTTACCAACATGATCGACATTTGGATCGCCATTCGATAGATTAGTTTGATTCAATAATCCATTTAAATTAAATGCTTGTAACATGGCTACTACAGCAGGATTACATAAACTAGATTGTAAACTTGAATCTAATGGAAACGATCCGGGTTGAAGAATAGCTGACATTAAAGCTGTTTGTGTTTGGGCAGCAACAGGATTGTTGGCATTTATTGCTGATAATTCCAATAATTGTTGAAACGGTGCTAACGCAGCAAGATTTTGATGATTCTGTTCATAGAAATAAAAAAAAAAAACATTTTTTTTGAAAAAACTACATTCAAATGAATATATTTAAACAACTTACATTATCACTATTATCATCATTGGAATGACCGTTGTTATTGTCTAAATGTGATGTCACATTTTTAGTTTGTTCATCACTAATTGTCAATTTTCGTTCATGAGTACCGTTATCATCATCATTATCATCATCGTCGTCGCTATTTTGTTCGGATTTAATATGAGGTTGAAATGGTTCAATAGGGGATGGATCATCACCATCATTATCATGTTGAGAATCATTATCATGATTATTATTAGTATGATCCGGAGTTGAATCGGATGAATTTTCCGATTTAATATCAGCTAAATTATATAATGATTTGATCATATTTTGTGCGCTTGATGTTTGTTTGGCCATCGAATTTATAACATTAGATGAATTACCGATAATTTTATTATGATTATTATTAACAATAGATGGCGAATGATTTTGAAAGGCACTTGGTTGTTTGTTGATCAAAGAAATCGGTTGATCAGATGAATGACTGTTTTTATTTAAATCATCATTGCCAGAGATCACAAAAACTTTAGGATTTTGTTGCATTTCCGTTGGCAATTTCGTCGGATTGAATTGATGAAGATTACCAACAAAATTATTCTGATGTTTAAGCATTGAAAAATGAGGATGATGATGACCATTGATGGTTTGATGAAAGGATGATGATTTTAACATTGATGTACCACCAACACTGCCGATAGTGATGCCGGAATTTTTATTACCAGTTTTTGAACTACCAGTCAATTTTGAATAACGATTCCGTGGATAAACAATATCTTTACGCATTTCAACTGGACGATTAACACCATAAAGTTTATAATAAAGGCCACAAGCATTACAGGCAACTTGTTTATTGGCTGTACGACGCCACATTGATGATGTTAACGTTCCACAATTTGAACATTGTTTTGGCTGTTGATTCTTCAATTTTGTTCCAACATTTTTTATAACATTTGTATTTCCGGTTGATTTTAATTTCGATATTGATGATGATGACCATGAACATGGTAACATGGATGAAGATTGATTTTCCATGAAAATTAAAAAAAAATAAAATATGGAAATCGATTAATTATCGTTCGAACAATGATAATAATGAAGAACAAAAATTTAATAAATTTCGAAACAAGAATCGAACGATGATGATCAAAAACGAAAAAAATTCGACAAGAATAAATTTTGATTATTCCAATCTAACGGCGCATTTAAAGCAACGGAATTAGAGAGAATCTATTGCACACACACACACACACACATGCATTCCAATGACAATCACACACAATTATATACAACAAATGAAGAATCGATCAAAGTTCTTGTTGCTTTTCGTTCATCATCATCATCATGATAGAGTGTTGGCAAATGATTTCAATTTTTCCATTGCCTCCCCCCATATAAAACAATTCAAACAAAAAAAAATCGAACTGCCTATCTATCTATTAGACACACATACATACAGAGAGAGAAAGAAAGAACTTGTATAGAGAAATGATCGAAGATACAGAGATCATTCAAGACGAATGAAACGAAAGAAATCAACCAACAAAATATACATAAAAGCAAGATATATACAGAACATTCTTTCAACCAAAAAAAAAAAAAAAAAAATTCGCTATTATCTGGCAAATAATATTATTATTGCTTTCCAACCAACAAACACTGATGGATAATATGTATGTATGTATGTTTGTGTTTATGGGTTTTTCGGGCTTTTGATGGAGCATTGAAAGATTTGTTGCCTTTTTTGTTTTGTTTTGTTTGGTTGCCTTCTATTGAATGTTGACGAACTAAAACCTAAAACAAAAATGCTAAAATGACGGCACCATTTATCCAAACGATGATATCTTGGTTGCAACAAGAAAAAAAACTACGAATTAGATGATGATGATGATGAAGAAATCAAAGAAATAAGCCTGGATTTTCATTTTGTTTACAATATACAGTTTTTTTCTTTTGCTTTCAATTTCAAATAATAACATCGATGCAACTTGTGCTATTTCACATTTTGTTTCTGTGTTTCTTATTATTTATATTAAAGCTCTAATCTCTTTGCTCAAAAATATTCATCTTTTTTTTTCTTTATATTCTGGTCTCTGTTATTTTTTTCTTGAATGATGATGATGATGAGTATGTGTTCTCATAAACTTTATCTATCTAATACCGCAAAACAAAACAAAAAAAATCAGGCTATTTTTAGGAACATAACGCGAGCGTTCATCAAAAAAAGTTGAAAAACTTTTTCCTATACGCCATATTTTTGATGGTTTCCAATAATCATAATAATCATAATCATAATTTCTGTTCCCCCCACTTTCTCTCTCCAGCTAGAATCATTAGAATGTGTCAAAAACTTCAATTCTTTTAAGTTTTTTTTTTTGTTGAGAAATTCAAATTCATTCTTCCTTCCATTCAAATCAATAAAATGTTTATGATTACTTACACTTCTTTTACGAGGCTGTTGAATACTGGCCGGTGGTCTATCTTCACCATTATATTTTTTATATAATCCACAAGCATTACAAAGATAATGTCCATTTCCGTTTGTTCGCCATTGACTTGTACTTTGTGTTCCACAATTTACACATTCACGTTCAAATTTAATAGCATCAATTTCAGATGCAGCAGCAGCAGCAAAAAATGCATTCGCTGAATTTGGTGATAATGGTCGAGTTAAATCTCTTGCTACTTGTTGATATTCGTTTATATCGACATTTCCGGTTTTTGTTAATGATACATTTGATAGATATGATGGTATCGCCATCTGTTGTTGGACACGTTGATTAATAAATGATGATTGTGGATCTATTTTTTCACGAACATATCGTTCGGTGGCAGCAGCAGCAGCCGTTTCAATAAATGTTTGATGATCACTATCGCCACTTTCACTTTCCAACATGGAATGATTTAATGATCCAGCAAGTAAGGCAGTGTTGAACATAGTGGTTAAATCAACACCTTGTGATTTATTCTGTGTATGATTCATTTGATTTGATTTATTGCCAGATGTAGGACTAGTTGTTGTTTCTGTTGTTGTTGTTGTTGTACCACTTGTTGTAGAATCAGATTTTCCACCAAGCATTAATGCTAATGTTGTGGCCATCATACCATTAGGTTTACGATATTTAATTACAAATGGTTGTGTTTTAATGCCAGTTCCGGATGTTGTTGTTGTTGATGATGATGGTGGTGATGAATTAGTTGATGTGGTCGATGATATTTTGGTGTTAACAGTCGATGATGATGATGAAATTGTTGTTATTGGCTGGCTCGAATTCACGGTTATAGTTGTTGATGATGATGATGATTGAGAATGAATAAGCGAATTTTGTGCTAATCTATTTATAAGTGATCTTTGTGTATGAGAATTATTGGCTACAATTGAAACACTTTGTTTGTTTTTATTATTATTTTCTAAATTAGGTACGATCGATATAACCGATGGTTTAGTTGTACCAGTTGTTGTTGTTGTTGCAGTTGATGAAACAGGAACTAATGCAAATTTTTTATTATTCAAATTTGATGCAGAAATTCCTAACGGAGCATTTGATGCCGGTTGATCGATGATTTTAACAACGCAACTAGACGATGATGAAGATGTTGATGATATGGATGTGGATGATGATGGTATGAATATCGACGACTGTGATTGGATCAAAGTTGAACCTTCTTCATTTGTCGTCGTCGTTGTTGTTGTTGCTGTCGAAGATTTAACTATATCATTGATCGTATTGTTCGACGAACTAGTAAACGTTGAAACACCATCAAAAACTGACGACGAAGATAATCGTTGAGTCAGTGAGTTTTTATTTGATTGTGGTTGTATTGGTTGATGATGATGATGATGATTGCCACTAGTAGTTGTCGAAGAAGTAGAGGAGGATTGAGATATTGATAACAAGGATCGATTACAATGATGATTATTATTTTGATTATTACATTGAATGATGGCACTATTAGTGGACGATAACGAATTTGTTGTCACTGTTGTTGTTGTTGTTGGTACTGTTTTCAATACAGTCACAGATGGACTCGATTTAGATAATAATAAATTTTCATTTTCATTTGAATTTTTATTTTTAATAACAATCGATGATGGTGTTATTACCTGAATATTTGTTGATTTTGAACGAAATTCTTCAAATGGATTACGTTGATTATTAATCACTTTTTCTTGTTGTTGTTGTTCATATGTTGGATTATTTTGTTTTTTTTCACAATGTTGTTCACCGATAACAATTTCGGCAACACATTTTTGTTTAATTCTTGTTTCTTCAGCTAAACGATTTTCTTCTTCTTCAGTCAGAATACATTCTGGATTAATTAGATTTAATAATTTATCTAATTCATCATCATTAACATTATCTAAATCATTATTATCATCATCATTTTGTTGATCGGCAACATCATCAAGAAATGAATAATTATTTGTATAATCTAATTCAGGATGTGTACCACAACCAATTGGAAAATTATCAATTAAATTATTATCATATGATGCTGAATATAATAATTGTATATCATTTTCACTTTGTTGTTGTTGTTGTCGATTATCCTTTATAATTTCTAAATTATTAAATTCTTTACCATTGATTATTGAATCGCTGTTGTTGTTGTTGTTTTGGTTACTTGTTGAATCACATTTCTATCATTTTTTTCAAA
The DNA here is from genome assembly GCF_027571235.1 of Dermatophagoides pteronyssinus. NCBI lineage: Eukaryota > Metazoa > Arthropoda > Arachnida > Sarcoptiformes > Pyroglyphidae > Dermatophagoides > Dermatophagoides pteronyssinus. The sequence continues at coordinate 1,176,015 of NW_027461530.1, forward strand.
AAAAAAGAAAAGAAAAAACAAATTGAAAAGATTATTATTATTAGACCGAAAAATCAAAAATCAAAAATCAATAATGTAAATACAAAAAACAGACAAAAAAAATATCATCATTATCAATCAAAAGTCAAAAACACACACACACAAAAGACAATTTTATTATCAAACTAAATCTACAATCCAAAATAAAGGAAAAAAAAGATATTAACAACAACAACAACAAAAACAAGACAAAACGAGATAAGCATTTAAAGAAAAAAAAAGCAAAAGTAATATATATTAGTTTATCATTACTTTAGTTCAGATTAATATCACACTAGTGATCTAATCGGATCATTTTTCACATATCATTTTTTGTTGTTGTTGTTGAAAAAAATACATGCATATAACAGATATAGAGAGAGAGACAGATAAAGAGCAAAAAAAGAATGGAAAAATTTTTATTCACCAAGTTATCTAACTAACTGCTTTTTTTGTTTTTGTTTTGTTTTGGAAATCCTATCTATATTGAGATGAAAAATAGCAGAAAGAAAAAGAATTTTGTCTTTTTTTTCTAGCTTATCATCATCATCATCAATGAGATCAATACAAATACGGAATTATTGTTGTTTATTTTTTTTCTTGAAGAAATCAGTAGTATATCATCATCATCAATGACATAAGCAATGGAAAAAAATAAGCAAACTTTGATCATCAAAAGCAGAAAAAATCAATTTGAATTAGATCAAAAAAAATGAAATACGAAAAAAGATTTGGTGGGTAGTCAAGTGGGTGGCAATGTTGTTGTTGTTGATTATTCCACCCGAACAATCTGTCCATCATCATCATCATCATCATATCAAATTCAATCTTGAATTTGCCATACAGACAACAACCAAAACAACAGCAGAAATATAATTAAAAAAAAAAATCAATTTCCGATTCGAATTGATAATTTTTGAAAAATATGGCCATCCAAATCAAATCAAAATCAAAACGAAAGATTGATAAAGTCATCATCATCACCACCACCACCACTCCCCAAAAATGTATCGATCAATCGATCGATCGATTGATATCATCATCAGCATCGATTGATCGATCGATCGAGTATATCTTATATATATGCGATTATAATCACACAAAGTCCGATAACCACAAAAAAAAAAAATATACCGACAATAAAGCAGAAAGCAGAAAAAAAATACATTTCATTAATTATCAAATTGGATGATCACATACACACACACACTTGAAGATACGAATATTTCATCTATTCATTTTTCTTTTTAACATTTCATCAAAAATCATCATTGATGATTTGTCGTCCATTAAAAAAAGAAGAAGGCCAAAGTTCTGGTCTTGTTGTTACCAAGCTTATTTCGTTATTATTTTTTTCCCTACTACTATTACTCTTTGCTATAGTCGATTTGATTATCTATCGCATTTCAATTTATTCATTGATTGATTTTTTTTTCAATAAATTCAAACTGTTTTGTTTTAAAAAAAGTAAGATATATCTCTATAAAAAGATTAAGAAGTTGATTTTATGATGCCTGGCTAAAAAAAGTTGTTGAGAAAAAAAAATCATATCTATAAAGATCTGTGTTTCGAAAATTTTGATTTGAACTATCGCATAACAACAGCAGCAGCAGCAACAAACAAACAACAATCAAGTGAATTTGTATGAAGACAGGTCATTGGTAATGTGTGTTTGTGTGTGTAAGTGAAAGAAAACGGAGACCTAACCGATAAGATTATCATTTTGTTTTGTTTTTTTACTGTTGTTGTCATTGCCGATGATGATGATGTCGATGATGCACAAGTATTGAATATGAATCGGGTAAAATAACAGAGATTGATCAATCTTCAAATCAAGCCAAAAGATTGGCCTTTGAATTACATCATTTCATTATAATAGTAGAAACCAAACAAAAAAAAAAATTTGATATTTATAGAAACAACAACGAAAACAAAATCAAAAATTATGATAACGTTTTTTCGTTTGTTTTATCTCATCACTATATTTTGTACGATATACGAACCTAGAAAATCGAAAATCTTTCGAAATTTTTCTATCAGACACATAAACTATGTGATTGGCAAAAGAAAAAAATAACGTTAAACACATTTGGTGAAAAAAAATTCACTACAAACAAAAAAAAAAATAAATTAAAGAACCAAGAAGAAGAATTTACGAAAAAAGAAAATACAAATTTTGTTTTGACGTTAATAATATAATGATCATCAAAGTAAAAACATAAAAAACTTGAATTAAAAACTAATTTTTTTTTTGAAATGATAGATCATTATCTATGTATTATATCTATAAATAATATTGTTAAATACAATCAGAGAGGGAGAGAGAGAGAAAAAGAATATTAAAAAAAAAGAATCTACAATGGATAAATATAGAAAATAAGCATCTTTATAAATATGGAATATTCTTCTTTCGTCTTTCTATTATCATCATTCATCTCTTACACAGATATTTGTCCTTTATTCTTACAACCAAAAAAAAAAAACATCATCAACGATAATCAGTTTAAAGAGAATTAATGAATGAATGGAATAGGAATTGAACTAGAAACAAAAAAACAAACAAAATTCCATCATAGAATATATCATCATGTTGTTAATTTTTTTTTCCGACATATTTAATAATGAAAAAATGTATTTTTTCATTTTATTCTCTTTACTGATGAAAAGACGACTTTTTTTTAAATAAAAAAACCCAAAGATATAAACTACGTACACATAAAATAGATTATGCATATATAAATATACGGGACTTGGCAACAAGATTAGATAGATTTTTTGTTTTTCGCTTGGTTTTTTTTCTTTCTCTCTCTCCTAATTTTTGTTCTTCTTGGTTTCAATGATCATTTTCCTTTTTCGATTATTATCAGTCCACATCACAAACATACACACATGGAGAAAGCAACAGTAAAAAAGATTTAGAGGAAAAAAATGCCTAAACTTTTTTGGCAGTTATCAGAAACCACCAAACCAAATCAACAAAATACAGAGAAGGAGAAAAAAAACCAGAAAACCAGAACATTAACCAGAGAAAAAAAAGATAACAGGCTAAAGATCAAAATAATAATAAAAAACAACAACAAGATGATGGATTCAATTTATGAGAAATTTCCTGTTTTTTGGTTTGACAATTGAAGAGTGTGTGTGTGTGTGTACAAATGATATTCAGCATGGTCCATACTTAATCTTTCTCTAGTTCTTGTTTTTCCTATTGCTACTTTTCGATTTCGATAACTTTCAAAAACTGATAAATTTTCATTTTTATTGGTTGCCTGATTATTGATCAGCTTTCCAAAAAATGTACATCATCATAATCAACAAGAATTATCTTTTTTTTTTTTTTTTGGTTTTGGTTTTCCATAATATAAACTGAGTTTAAGAACAGCAAAGATATATCAGGCAAAAAAAAGAGGAAAATGAAGAAAAAGACATTATGGACAAGACGTGATAATTTGTCAGATCATTTAATCAAAAAGAAGAAAGAAAGAAAAAATTCAAACGACACTGGTTGATTGGTTGGTTGATATTAATAGAAATTTTCTTTTCAAACAAAAAAAAAAAATGATTTAAATCTTGGATTTTTTCAATGCACACTGGAAACCAGAAAAAAATGGCAAAGATAAAACCAAAAAAAATCATCAAATCAGTGAAGAAGAAGCAAGAAAAAGGCCAAAATGATTTTATTTAGGTGATAAACATACACAAATCGATAATGATTAAGAGATGTGATTGAACTGATATATTCACAATATATATTTGATTGAAAAATGTAAATGAAAAACTAAAAAATTATCGATTCAAAATATCAAATTTTTTTGGTTGCTGGTCTGGTCGTTCGATAAGAAATTAATGTACAATATCAAGATGGAATTATGGAAAATGAAAAGTTTGATTGACAAATTTTCATTTTTCAAAAATAAACAAAGATCGATAGCCTTATTGAGCAACAGGAAAAAAAACAAAATAACGTAGCGAAAACAAAAAAAAATGTAAAGTCAATGAATTTTTGGTGAGAAAAAAGACTGGATTCAAAAAGTAGCGAATAATTTTCATTTGAATTTGGCTACATGATGCGCTAACAAGATTTTTTCTTTTCTTTTTTTTCAAACTGTCAGCATACCCATACTGTGTGTGTTTGTGTGATGTATCCATGTGAGAATGAATGAATAACGAAAGAAAACAAACAAACCAACTTCTTGAGATTCTACCTTATTTTTTTCCCTGACAGAATCCTGTTTGATTGTTGCTTCAATACAATTCGATCATCACATCCAAAAAAAAAAAACATATTTCAAAAGAAGAAAGAAAAATTATAATTAAATGATGATGATGATGACATACGGACTTACTTACTAATGAATATAATTTATAATTAGGATAATTATACTGCTGCTATAAATGATAATTGACATTATCAACATTTTGGCGCTTCAATATTAAATTCTTTCATTCAAAATACATACATACACACAATCATCATCATCATCATCATCAAACCACATGTTCACATTAATAATTCAATTAAAAGGATAGCAGAGAGAGAGAAAGAAAGAAAGTATATTTTCAACAAAAAAAAAAATCCATTGAAACAAACCAGTAAAAATGCCGGCAACTAATTTTTTTTTTCTTTTCTTAAATGGTGTCAACGCGCCCTACACCAACAACAACAACAGGGAAGATTTTTTTTGTATCATAATCAAAAGAAAATCAGGCAACAACAACAACAACAACAAAGTGCCAAACCAAAACTAATATAAAGATACGGATATTATCCCAATACACACACACAACACACACATAGCAAACATAACCATCATCATCATAATCATAACCGTCAAACATTTTTGTCGTTGTTGTCGTCGAATGCTTCTTAAATAAACAACCAGAAAACGCTAGACACGCACCAAACATAATCCATCCATCCATCCTTATTTATTTAATAATAATAATACAGACGACGACGACAAAAAAAAACCCTAAACTAAACAGAAATAGACAAGAGAAAAAACATATGTGTGTGTGTGTGTGTGTGTATGGCGTCATCAAAAAATTGTATCCACCAAACACAATCAAACCGTAGAAGAAAAAAAAACTAACAAACACCATATTCTTGAGGATAAACAAATCCGTAATATTTTGGTGGATAAATGAATGAATGAAAGTAGCGTTTTTTTTTGTAAAATTCATTCAGTTTATAATGGTGATGATAAAATCAATGGGCGCCGGCGCCTAATGTTTTTTTTTAAATGGAAAAATAAATTGAAAATTACGCGCCAAACAATTCATTTCTTTTTTTTCTTTGGGGGCAGAAATCAATCATAAAATTTTCATTTAAATAAATTTAGATAACAAGAAAAGAAAAACAAATGAAAATGAAATTTCGAAATAGTCGATGCTAATGATAATGATGTATATAGACTTTTCGCACGCAAAACAACACGGAACAATCACAGAAAACTTGAACTAGAAAACCAAATACAGACACAATATATTTAAAAAGAAAGAAAGAAAGTAAAAAAGAAAAAAAAATATTACATTTAAAATGGGCATAACAAAAGTTCCAGCAATAGAAAACCACAAGAGAAATCCTGAATCATCATCATGGACAATCATTATCTTTTTTTTTGTACGACCATATTTGTATCTTTACACACTTACATAGCGAAACAAAAAAAAACATTAACAACGAAAACAATGACCATGAAAATATCATCTCAATACACAATGAATGAATGAATGAATCAGACTTTGGAACATCTATGTAGAAGAAATGTTTTTTCTTCTTTCTCACTCATTCAATATTATTTCTCTAAATCCACATTCAATTTCAATTCATCGAAAAAAAAAGATTAAAAACAATTGAAACACACACACACACATTCAAACATTTGATGGATCAAATCTAATCAAGGTTTTCAAAATGTTTCGTTTCTTGTTTTATCCAAAACGAAAAACGAAAAAGAAATCAAATCAAACACACATCATATAAAGATGTATAAATATAAATTACATAAAGTGAAACGACAAACAAACATTAAGTGGAAATAGCCAGCAATGAAGAAAAATATGAAATTTCTGTTTCGAAAAACACTATCAATCTATTTTTTTTTGTTCGCGATAATAATCAACCTGTTGATCATCATCATTAGTCAGTTAGTTATGAATGGATTGTCTATCTATCTCACACAGACAAAAACTGTCGATCTCAATCTAGCAAACAAACAGGAGAAAAAAAATCCAATGACATTATAATCGTAAATCAAATTGGACAATTTTGATTTCTTGTTAGTAGCCAAACAAATGACAATGAAACAAATCATTTATTATTTCACTTTGTCGATAATCGATATGGACGGAAAAACAAAAACAAAAAAAAAATTTGCCATTGAAAAAAATCTGTATCAACCCGATAGGTAAACAGAAACAGAAAAACCGAAAAAAAATCGATCATTCATCCAAACACATACAAGGAAAAGATTTCGACAAAACAAAACAATCATGATGATCATAAATAAACAAACAAACAAAGATAATGAATAAATTATTACCTTTTCAACATCGACATTTTCATTATTTCAAACAAAAACAACAACAACATAATTATCACAAATTATTTATTTATTTATGCATTTGATCAATCAATCAATCAATCAATAAAAGATCAATCAATTTTATTGACAAAATAGATATTTCAGTTACCACACACACACACACCGTAAACAAAACAATACAAAAACAAAACAAACAAAAATTCAATCAATCAATCAATCAATTATTGATCAATAAAGATGATAACAAGTGTAACAAGTGTAAATTATTGAAAAACAGAAAAACAAATATGAAAAAATCACGCAATCAGGTAACAGAATTTCATAAATTATGATCATCAAAGTCACCGTCGTTGTTGTTGTTGTTCAGTTGTGTCTCATCTCATCAAGTGAATCAAAATAAATAAAAAAAAGTTTGAAACAGAAACAAAAAGCCGAAATGGAGAAATAAGAAATAGATTCTATACAAAAAAAACCGAGCAAATCTAATCTAAACCATCAAGGTAAAAAAAAATATGTATATGGAAAAATCGTATCAAACAAATGAAAAAAAGACAGTTTTTTTTTGTCGCTTAAAAATCAAAATCATCATCATTGAATCAGTGAAATGAATTAATCAAAGTTTTTCAACGAAAAACAAACGAAAATCACTGGTATCAAATTCAAATCAAATGAAAAACAATGATTATCGGATCAACAGGTTAATTAGTGGATTGGTCAAGAAGCAGGAAAAGCAGAAACTTCACACTTTTCCTTTTCTGAATTTTCTGATTTTTCAAATCGGATTCAAACCAAATCTGATTAAAATCTTTTTTGGATAACGATCGAAAAGGAACAAAAATATCAGTATGATGCACACACACAGAGAGAGTTTTCATCATGATGATATCGATCAAAACCGAAAAAAACAAAGACAAAACAAAAAAAAACAATCAGATGCCTCGCCTTGTTTAGTAAAAATTTGTTTGTTGTTAAAAAAAATGTTATCAAGATAACCTATGGTAACCTTTCATCTTCATCACGAGAAACAAAAAAAAAAACAAAATTATGAAAAAATAAAGGTGTGCAGCATATCATCATACAAAACATAATTGTCATATCGAAAAGAATGAGAATGAATGAATGAATGAATGAAAACGATATCGATATATATGGTCCAAATACGAAAACAAAAGGAACTGACAGAAACAAAAAAAAACAAAATGATAGATAATGATTGAAATCTAGATAACCAAACATCTCAATCATCATTCATTCATCAAACAATTTGCAATCATCATACATACACATATACCAAACAGTGACAAACATGAAAATTCTCACTCACTCACTTGTTGCCCATAAAGATTGCATAAATGCATTAAAGATCAAGATATTTCTGGTCAATTAATTGCCTGCAAAAAACGAGGATGATGATATGATACGATATGGTTGATATGATAATATATGACCATCATCATCATCATCATCATCATTAAGTATTAACGCACACACACACATACAGGTAATGTGAATAAAAATCTAAATGAATAATCTGAATTTATGTGTGTGTGTGACATCGATCAATTTCAACACTAATTGTCGGTGTTTGAGAGAGGGAGAGAGGAAAAAACTTTTCAATTAACCATTTACCGAATCTATCTATCATTTAAATTTTCTTTCATTTTTTTTGATTTCAAACAAAAATTAATCAAAATTATCATGATTGTTTTGTATACCTGATCCAATCTAGTGAAACTAACTAACTAAGTGGAAATAGCCCAAAAAGAAAAAAAAAATAGACGATGAATAAATAGAATGGAACGAATCTTGGTATTTTTTGTTTAATTTTTTAGTTTTCTCAGCCATCATTTTTTAGTTTAATGGATGATAATCATCGTCATCATCGAGAAAACAAAATGAAGGCCATAAACAAGACAAAACAAACGAATAATAAAAGGATGTTGTTGTGGAGGAGGATATTCGGATCAAATATTTGTTTCCAATTGTTATTTTCATCATCTTGATGATGAAATATTTTTTTTCAGAAACTTTCTCTCGTTGTCTCTAAATCCATATTTATAAATCAAGAAAACATCGAGAAAAAAAGAAGCTTCTCAGCTTCTTAATCAGATTTAAATATTTTAAGAAAAATGAAAAAAATTCAGCATAGCACACAATGGATTCATTTTTTTCTTCTTCTTCTTGCTTTGGAAACAAATCAAAAGATCAAAAAAAAAACAAGACAAAACAAGGCTAAAAAATCACTGAATAAGTGAAATTTAAAAAAAAAAAACAGTGGGGGAAATGAGCATAGTTGAAGCAAAAAAACTTTGAAATCATAAACAATACAGTACTGACTATTGTAATGAATGAATTCCTAAAACAAAAAACTAAAATCATCATTATCATTATCAACATCATCATCATCATCATCAGGAAAAAAAAAGATTTAAATCTAAAACTAGACCAAACACACGCGTACATTAGGCAAGTGAAACGCGTACGAATTGTTAAATTTTGAAAAGAAAACAAGAAAAAATTCCAATTCAAAAAATAGTTAAAGATAATTTGAATACGATAAATTGACCAAAACGTTTCTTGTTGTTGTTGTTTCAATCAATATATGATGACCATGAGATGCAAAAATGAATGGAAAAAAAACAATGGATTTCAACTAATGATTTGAATGTAATCTGTGTTTGATCGCGATGTAAAAGCTAGTGAAAGTGTGTGAGAGAGAAACAAATTCAACAGTTATTTTTGATTTTTGATCCATAAATCGAAAATGATGATAATTTTTATAAAATGTAAAGCAAAGTAAACTAGAGAGAAAGAGAAAGTGATAAATGAAACGATCCCAAATAACAAAAAAAAAAAAGATCATATCGTTCTATTGAAATGAAATGAAACGAAAAAGAAAAAAACAAAATTGGGCGACGGCATAATCATTTTATATCGATCATCATACATACATTAGACAATTCAATTGTGTGTGTATATGGTGTGTGTTTGATAGATTCAATTCAATGATGATAATCTTTGACTAATGATCCTAAGATGATAATAATATGACAATTGATCAGTAGTAGTAGTAGATTGAAAAATAAATCATCAAAAAAATGAATGAAACCAACGAAACGAACGAGAAAAAATAGATCCTGATTTCGACAAACAAACAATAAATTTGGCTTATTGATTGGTTTCGACAAAAAGAATTTGACAAATTTTTCTTTTCCTAATCTTACATATATAGATTATATACGAAAAACAAGGAAAAACAAGACAAATTGATCGATTTGTTTGTTTTTAGCGAAAAAAAATTGATGAAATATAAAAATCAATAAATGAAAAAGCAAAGTGATAATCAATAATAATTTAGAAAAATACCTATTTATTTTTTTTAATGATCCTGGATTCAACAATCGTTATTGGACATTATCGTTATTTGTTTTGTTTTTCTTTCGAAGAAATATCAAACATTCATCATTGTTAACACAAGTCTTTCACAACAACACGAACAACACGATGAAAATCCCATACGCCCATTCTTTATTCATGTAAAAAAGAGTTGTACGAGAAAACTTTGAATTTCTTTCAATCTTTCAAAACAAACAAAATCGTTAAGAATTTAGATCAAACTTTATTATCAAACGAATGAATTCATTCATTCATTCATTCAATCATTGATTACATCTATCTTGAATAAACGGACGTGGTATTTTTTTGTCAAATAAAATATGAAATATTTTTGAAAACTCTCACAAACAAACAAACAAACATAGTAAAGTAAAGTAGATTTTGTCTATTTTTTTTATGAATCTATTTAGGAAATACAATAATAAAAAAATTCAACAATATTTTTTTGGCTCCAAAAATATAAATATAGAAGAAAAAAAAAGACAAAACATTGTCCTTGGACTGTCATATTCAATCAATCATCATTGTTTAGCTAGTTTTTTTTCAGTTCACAAAGTTGATGTCATGTTGATGTGTTCAAGAAAAACAAACGAAAAACGAAAGAAAAAAGTTATTCAATAGGTTTGGGCAAACAAAAAAATTTATTCATCCAGAATTTCGATTATGATTATGATGCGAAAAAAACAATGTCTATGGAAATTCATTGATGGATTTAAATGAATTTTCAAACATCAATGGATTTGGATCAATTTTTTGTTTGTTGTTGTTGCATTTGTTTCAACATGAAAATCCTAAAAATGATAATAATCATAACCGAAGGTTACCATCAATCGATTGATCGATCCAACAAAACAAAACAAAACAGAAAAATGATGGACATTTAAAGATCTTAAACAAAGTGAATGGAATGAGAGAAAAAAATTATGATCGATTTGTGATTTGATCGACAATGAGAAAAATTAAATGTTTCTGTTGATGATGATGATGATGATAATGATGATGAAATACCATAAATTCAAATCAAAAAAGAAAAGAAAGAAAGACCTCGAAATTATCTTCATGAAGATTATCATATCGATCAATATTTGATTGATGTGATGGACAAAATAAATTTGAATAAATGAATTGAAATGGATAACCAAAAACAAAACAAAAACAAAAAACATCGATAAAACCAAAAAACTGACAACCATCATAAATTGAATGAAAACAATCATAATCATCATAGACGATCATTATCAACTGGATTCATCATTATCATCAACAATTTTTTCTTCTAACCAGGATTCAACAGAAAAAACTTTAACCACATTTTTTTCAAATGTATTTCGAACAGGATTCAACAGAAAAAACAAAAATCCATAATAAAAAGTCGAAGAATGATGAAAAATGATAAAATTACATTCGAGTTATTACCGAAAACAAGCGAAAAAAATCTTAAAAAATTACAAAATTTTTCAATTATAAAAAATGGCCAACAAAATTCTGGTTATTTCGCTGGTTTTTTTTATTCATTTTTTTCCCCATTTGAAATGAAATAAAAATTAAAATGAAAAAAAACAAAGATATAGATAGATTTCTGGTCTTGTGCCACACACCAAGAGTTTTTCATTTTATATCATCATCATCATTAAACATCACGAAAATGACACGCGTACATTTGGATCTCTTTTTTTAAAAATGATGATGAACAAAATTCTTATTAACAAACGTCAACAATTTTTTGTTGTTGTTGTTGTTGTTGTCATTCATTAACATTCGTTTAACGACAAAGAATAAATAGAAAAATAAAGGGAAAAAAAATCATTAAAACATTTTCATCTGACTGTCATCAGACAGCTATATTGAAAAACAAACAAACAAAAATCAAGAAGCCAGGCAAAAAACAAACAAAATCATATCCGTGACAATCGTAAAAATCAATTCGATTCATCATATATAAAATGATGATTTTTTCATTAGTGAAAGTTGATGATCATCATCATCATCAACATCAGGATTCAATGAATAAGGATTTTTGGGCATTACTAAACTCGAAATATGATGATGAAAACACATAAAGAAATGCACAAAACAACGAAAATATTTTGAACTTGATCTGGATGATTATATCTTTGGTTATGGAAAAAAAATCCAATGGATAATCATCATAATTCACAAAAATCAAGTTTGTGCATTGTTTTCATTGTTTTAAGATTTGATTCGATTTTTTTATTATTATCATTATTATTATGAAAACTAAAATAAAATCATTTCAAATTAAAATGGTATATCATCATCATCATTATCATCTCTTCAACATTGTACAAATTATCATTATAATAATAATAAAAACCTTGAAATAAAAAAGATCGCCCAAGAAGATCGCGCAATCCATTCACAATCCATTCATCATTCAACCATTTCAAACCATTCAATCTATCCATCCATCCAAAATGATAATAAATCCAGGATCACATTATAATTTCCTTTCATCATCATCATCATCATCATCATCATCTTCATCACAAAAGAAAAACGAAAAAAAAACAAAACAAAAAAACAATCAACAAGTTCAAGTTTCACTTTCTGTTTTCAATCAGGTATTAATGGATTCAAATTGAATTAATTTGCTTGCTTCAAGATTGATTTTCTTTTCAATTCGTTCTGATGGAAATTTTTATTCATTAACAATCATCATAATCATGATGATCAGAGTACAGGCGATGCACACAATCAACTTGTCTAATTAATTTATCATAATCTGGATGGATATTATGTGATTGATTAATTGATTAATTTCAATCACTCACACATATAACAGCCGAAAATCAATAATTATTATAATCGATAATTATCAATCGAAAATGAGAGAAAAGTAAAAAAAACTAAATTTCCTACAATCAAAAAAATCAACAAACATTCCATAAATACAATTATAAATAGTTTGATGTGGGCTTATTATTCAAAAAAAAAAAAAAAAAAATATTCAAATTTGACTATCCCATTTTTATTTTTACAAAAATAAAAAATCACTGAAATCATAATACAAAAAATGATTATCAAAAAAGAAAGAAAAAATCATCAAATTCAAATGGATATACGGGCTCTCCGTAACACTTGTTGAATTCAATTCAAAAAACAGAAACAAAAAATTCATGATTCAAAAAATTTCCAACCAATTGTTTGGAACACACACACACACATACAAAAATCAATGATTAAGTAAACAACATCTATATCCATCCATCCATCTATTTTTTTTCTGTTATTAACCATTCGTTAGTTCGTTTTTGTGGAACATTTATATCACCTTGAAACATCACACACACACATTACATATCGATATAACGTGTTCAAAGATTATTATTATTATGGAAGAAACAACAGAACAGCACAGAAGAACAATCCATCGTGAATGGGATACCACTTAACAGAAAAAAAACAAGGTCGATGATTTCTTCGTTCAAATTTTATTTTGTTTAATTTTGTTTCTCATAAGAATGTAATGATGAATGTTGATTCACGTGTTTCTTTGTTTACCAAAATGGGAATCAAACATCAAATTTTGCTATAGTTATTGTGGTGGTGGTGGGATAGAGGGGAAACAAACGAAACAACGATTTTCCGTTTTGTTTTTTCATTCATTCATTCCTATTCCTATAAATATATCTCTAATAAGAGAAACTATTTCTACACTTGCAACACTCACATCTGGCAAATTTGGATCGACAATCTTTGATGATGATGATAATAATTTGGACATCAAAGAGTCATCTTGCTTTGCTTTTTTGACAAGGATCATCAGACCAGTTATTTCGTAATAACATTTGGAGAACAACAACGCGTGTTAACAAAACAAAACAAAAAACAAAGAAACAAAGCTTGTAACACAAAAAGTTTTATTCAAGTTTTATACAATTCAATAATCTATTCCAAAGATGAATATTCCCAAAAATGGATCATACAAAAAAAACGACCTCGAAGTTTGGATCAATTGTACATACATCCATATAGCACACACAAACACATTAACATTGAGTTTATGCTAAGTATAGCTATATATAATATGCAAATCTGATGATAAATTCATCAAAAAAAAGACACATCTTTATCCTCACAACAACAACAACAACAGCATTATTATTTGACCGTAACAAAAAAAGCTATTTGTTTTGTTTTTCTTACCATCAAAAAACGCAGATTCACTATCACTTTATCACTTTTATCATTTTCTCCTACGTAATATATCTTTTTATAACGTCCGTAAAAGCAATGAAAACGAAAACGAATCCCTTCCAATGAAGAAAACACAGAACATTTTTTTTTGTATAATAAGCACGAATAATATTGCCACATTATCCATCTTTTTTTCTAATGATAATGATGATGATGATTTTGGTCGTGTTGGTGTGGTAATGATGATGTCAAAATAGCGAGCGAATGAAGAAAACAAAAAAAAAATCTATATAATCATCATTCACATCATCATCATCATCCACATAGAATCAACGACACCAAGGCCAAGAAAAGAAAACCTTTTTTTTCTTTAAAGTCAACAAACACACACATATAGAAAAATGTGTGCCTAAATCAACAAAAATTTTCGTTTTTTTTTCATTTCGTTTCACATAAATCACTTTGGAAATGAACCATTAAAAACAACATTAACAGTTATTTCTTATTCGAGAAAAAAAAGATTCTTATTTGAGAAAATCGAAAAATTCCAATGAAAACAAAAATTGGATATCCACTGCATTCAACCAGATGAAAGAAAAACAAAAACAAGGTCAAAAATATCATCAAACAGATGATGATGATAGATTAAGCTAAGATTATAACATCCGGAAAAATTTCAATGAAAGTGGAAACCATAAGAAACGAAATGAATCTTTGTCGTTTTTTTGGGCAATCTAAAAAACGAAACAAACAAAACCAAAATATACTGAATGATTACATCTTAATCAAACATACTAAATAAGGTAATTGAATAATTCAATTCATAACGATAAGAAATCAGAAAAACAACAACAACCAAAACAAAAACAAGAAAAATTTTGGCTAGAAATTCAAAAAATCATGATGAATATGAAGGGGTGGTTTGATTTTAAATTCTTCATTTGTACAACTACCATTCACCATCATCATCAAATATTCATAATTTTCATCAAAACATCATCATATCTAATCCACATCTCCATCTATGGTGTGTGTGTGTGTGTGTGTAAATAGCCAAGGATAAGGATAATTATCCTTTGATAAGAATTCTTCTTTATCATATTATGAAATTCACAAGAGAAAAAAAACAAACAAAATGTCCAAGATCAATATTATCGACCACAAACCAAACCAAACCAACACAAAAACCAATGATCATTCATCATGATAATGATGGCCAATTATTACCATTTTTTTTCTTCTTCTCATTACCTTCATTTACCACCTACACACATAAACACATGCACAAAACACTTGTTGCATATTCAAAAAAAAAAACAAAAAAAAAAAACTTGTTGCATTTGCAAAAAGGTTTTTCTTTATTTCATTTCAGTGATAACACACACACACACACTGTTAATCTATTCGAAAACAAAATCAACCAAACTAACTAACTAATCAAATATATGAAAAACA
The DNA here is from genome assembly GCF_027571235.1 of Dermatophagoides pteronyssinus. Taxonomy (NCBI): domain Eukaryota; kingdom Metazoa; phylum Arthropoda; class Arachnida; order Sarcoptiformes; family Pyroglyphidae; genus Dermatophagoides; species Dermatophagoides pteronyssinus. Next base: position 1,191,590 of record NW_027461530.1, read on the forward strand.
AACAAACAAATTTGGCCATCCATCCATATGTGATAATCATATATTTATGATGATGATAATGATGAAAAATGACCGGCTTTTGTATGATAATCAAGTAGAGAGAGCAAGAAAAACAGATGAAATAAATGATAAAGATAGATAGGATAATGTGTAGTGTAGGCAAAAATAATGATAACATAATAAAATTCAATGCTGGACAACGAACAAACGAACGAAAGAAAACATCTTTGCATATATCAATCGTGGAGGAAAAAAATTGTATTTTTTTTTTTGTCATTTCAAACACTTTTTCTTGATTGGTTATCTAATGAGAATATAAAAAAAGAAAAAATTTGGAAAAACCAACTTTGCTTTCGATATGATTATTACCAAGGGTAATCGATCGATAATGAAAAAAACGAAAAAAAAACAGATTGAATTCGAAAAAATGAATGGAAAATTTTTTTTGTCACAAATCAGATTTACACACCAAAATATCAAAAATGAACAAAAACAACAACAACGACAAAAGAATGATGATGATAGATAAATGAATTTCATTTTTCATCTATTTTGTTTTCTACCAGATGTGTACCATCATTGAATTATCATCATCATTCGATAATGATAAATCAATGGATGATCAAGAAACAAAAAATCAATTTTCAAAGTTCAATATGAAAAAAAAACTTACCAAGATATAATCTTTGTGTATCGACGAATATCAAATCAAACCAAAATTATATCAAACAAACAAAAAAATGAATAAATAAAGTAATCATATGCAAAATATATCGTTGTCATCGTCGTCGTAAAGTGAATGATCAACATCGAAATGACCATAAATTCTATATATGAAAAATCTTTATTTCGTTTTGTTTTTTCCTATTATTATTACAGTGGTACCTCGGTTAACGAACACCTCGATTAACGAAATTTTCGGTTAACGACGATGGGTCAGGAGAAAAAATTACCTCAGTTAACGATGATTTTTTCGGTTAACGACGATTTAAAAAAATCAATTTTTTGATTTTTTTGCGTATAATTTATTATAAATATTTGATTTTTTCAATAAAGACAACATCCTACTTATGAGAATTGATACCTAATCAAGAAATTTCATGAAAATTACAAGTTCCAAATATAATAATCGCTAGCCGAAAATGATTCTTTTTGGTTGAACAAATCTGAATTCCCTTATTCAGTTATGATTACTAACGATTCAAAATTCGCTTGCTTAACGATGATCACTAACAAATCAAAATTCATTTGTTTGAAGATCATCACTAAAAAATCCAAATTCACTTGTTCGAAGATCATCACTAACGTATCCGAATTCACTTGCTTAAAGATCATCACTGAAAAATCCAAATTTCCTAACCAAGCAATGATCACTGAAAATCTAAATTCACTAACCAAGCAATGATCACTGAAAATCCAAATTCACTTGCTTAACGATGGTCACTAACAAATCCAAATTCACTTGTTTAACCATTCCAACAATGGCCAGTAAAGAATTCAAATTCACTAACCAAGCAATGATCACTGAAAATCTAAATTCACTAACCAAGCAATGATCACTGAAAATCCAAATTCACTAACCAAGCAATGATCACTGAAAAATCTAAATTCACTAACCAAGCAATGATCACTGAAAAATCCAAATTCACTTGTTTAACCATTCCAACAATGGCCAGTAAAGAATTCAAATTCACTAACCAAGCAATGATCACTGAAAATCTAAATTCACTAACCAAGCAATGATCACTGAAAATCCAAATTCACTAACCAAGCAATGATCACTGAAAAATCCAAATTCACTTGCTTAACGATGGTCACTAACAAATCCAAATTCACTTGCTTAACGATGGTCACTAACAAATCCAAATTCACTTGCTTAACGATGGTCACTAACAAATCCAAATTCACTTGCTTAAAGATCATCACTGAAAAATCCAAATTTCTAACCAAGCAATGATCACTGAAAAATCCAAATTCACTTGCTTAACGATGGTCACTAACAAATCCAAATTCACTTGCTTAACGATGGTCACTAACAAATCCAAATTCACTTGCTTAAAGATCATCACTGAAAATCCAAATTTCTAACCAAGCAATGATCACTGAAAATCCAAATTCACTTGCTTAAAGATCATCACTGAAAAATCCAAATTCATTTTCTAAACAATTTCAACTAAGTAACGAATTCAAATTCATAAACGAAACAAGTCCAACAAAGAATGAAAAGTTTAACAAATCTTATCGATCAAGGAATAAAATTCGATTGGTTATCAAAAAGTGCTATGGGAGAATATGGTTCATTTTTGAAAGATTTCGGATTTGAATAAGAAAACAATTTTCTGGGTTTGAATGGATTTAAAATTTCATTTTGAATTCAATCGTTTTGAACGAATTGAATCGTTATAAACACGTGAATTTGAATTCTTTACTGGCCATTGTTGGAATGGTTAAACAAGTGAATTTGGATTTGTTAGTGACCATCGTTAAGCAAGTGAATTTGGATTTGTTAGTGACCATCGTTAAGCAAGTGAATTTGGATTTTTCAGTGATCATTGCTTGGTTAGTGAATTTGGATTTTCAGTGATCATTGCTTGGTTAGTGAATTTGAATTCTTTACTGGCCATTGTTGGAATGGTTAAGCAAGTGAATTTGGATTTTTCAGTGATCATTGCTTGGTTAGTGAATTTGGATTTTCAGTGATCATTGCTTGGTTAGTGAATTTGAATTCTTTACTGGCCATTGTTGGAATGGTTAAACAAGTGAATTTGGATTTTTCAGTGATCATTGCTTGGTTAGTGAATTTAGATTTTCAGTGATCATTGCTTGGTTAGTGAATTTAGATTTTTCAGTGATCATTGCTTGGTTAGGAAATTTGAATTCTTTACTGGCCATTGTTGGAATGGTTAAACAAGTGAATTTGGATTTGTTAGTGACCATCGTTAAGCAAGTGAATTTGGATTTGTTAGTGACCATCGTTAAGCAAGTGAATTTGGATTTTTCAGTGATCATTGCTTGGTTAGTGAATTTGAATTCTTTACTGGCCATTGTTGGAATGGTTAAACAAGTGAATTTGGATTTTTCAGTGATCATTGCTTGGTTAGTGAATTTAGATTTTTCAGTGATCATTGCTTGGTTAGTGAATTTAGATTTTTCAGTGATCATTGCTTGGTTAGGAAATTTGAATTCTTTACTGGCCATTGTTGGAATGGTTAAACAAGTGAATTTGGATTTGTTAGTGACCATCGTTAAGCAAGTGAATTTGGATTTTTCAGTGATCATTGCTTGGTTAGTGAATTTAGATTTTTCAGTGATCATTGCTTGGTTAGGAAATTTGGATTTTTCAGTGATGATCTTTAAGCAAGTGAATTCGGATACGTTAGTGATGATCTTCGAACAAGTGAATTTGGATTTTTTAGTGATGATCTTCAAACAAATGAATTTGGATTTTTTAGTGACCATCGTTAGACAATCAAAAACATATTGCAACTCTTTTTTGAGAAAAAAAGGTAAAGAATTATGACAGTGAAGCAAACTTTTAAGGGAAGTGGGACATTTTTCATTTTTATCACCGAAAAGTGATGATTTCCGTTATCAGATCCAGTCTATGGATTAGCCTAGATAAGAACGAATTCAAAAATAATCAGTTTATTATGTTTACATGGCTTTTTTCGAGAATTTAAGGTGATAATAGGAAATCAAGGTCTGAGGTCGGATCAATTCTATCCGCTCTCCATTGAAACCTATGGAAAATCGTACCTCGGTTAACGAACATTTCGGTTAACGACGGTTTTTCAGGTCCCGATCATCGTCGTTAACCGAGGTACCACTGTATTTTAAAATGTCAATGATGGTGGCCATCAACATAATCATCATAAGAAGCAGCAACTACAGTAAACTATAATAATAAAAAAAATACAGAAAACGCTGCAACAGGTATTTTTCTCATTAAAAGTGTGCAAAAAGTACGACCATACAACACACACACACTTCGTTCGAAACACCACACATGTCAATTTTATGTAGCCACAAAGTTAAAGTTCAACACACAGAGAGAAAAAAACCTGTTGATCAAAAAATTCTGTCATCAGAGATTCTGTTTCTATTGTGTGGAATAAGCTCTTAATCAATAAAATCAATTAAATTAACGGAGTGATCAATGAATTTTGAGGGAAACAAACATTATCATCACCAAAAGATGAAGATAACATTGATCTTCAAAAAAATAGAAACAAATTTCGCTTTGTTTCTGGTTTTTTCTAGTGAAAATCAAAAGAAAACCATTCATTTTGGACATTATCAAATTACAAGACATACAGAGTATGGATAGTGTGTGTGTGGATAATGAAATAAAAACTACTACTAAAAACATATGTGTGTTTGTATAGTGAGTGTGTGAAAGTTTCAATTTTCTAAATATATACAGTTGAACGTAATAAATGTCATCAACAAAAACACACACACACACATGGACATTATCTTTACATTTTAAAAAATTCACACAAAATCATTCCTACCAAACAAACACTACACAGTAAAATTTTTGGTGATAAAATCTTTAGCAGCATACAGAATTTACCCAGAAACAAGCTAAATTTTTAATTTCGTTTACAAATTGATCATCATCATCACATACGACAGCAAAAAAAAAACCAAAATATCAACGATGAAAGATTAATCATTGGATAAAACACATAGATAGATCTTCTTCTTCGTTTTTTTTTGCTACAATCACCAACAATAACACAAATAGTCGAAATAGTCGAAAATAAATGTATCCGTTTTTTTTGGATCCAAAAAAAAGAAGAAAAAAATCCAAAATCATTATGACGATACGATTATGTCACCAATACAACAAAAAAAAACAGTAAAGGTAAAACACACACAAACAAAATCCATAATGGATTTTTTGTTTTTTTTCAATTCATTCTTTAAATCACAAAGAAAAATCACACACCTTTGAATAATCATCAAACAAAACAAAACAACAAAAATTGTCAATATCCATTTTTCCCCTTAACCACCCCCACATACACACACTAATAGAACAACAGGTAAACATCAAACAACAACAACAATAATAATCCAAATCAATCAAAGAAAAGTAACGAAAAAACTACCACACCTCTCACTCTCTCTCCCTATTTTCAATTCAAACACACAGAGAAATAGATAGAGAAAGTGAACAAAATGTCCCTGTTTTTTTTCTAATAATAATAATAATAATTTTGATTGATACAATTTTTCATCATCCAGCACAAGAATAGAATACAAGGAGAGAGAGAGGAAAAGGATAAAAAAAACATTTGAAACCGATTACGTCATTCAATAATCAACATCAGTAAGCATAATCATCATTAGTCAGTCAGTCAGTCAGTCACTATGATGCCACACCATATACAAATAGTAAAAAAGAAATGAATCAATTTTTTTTCTTCTAAATACACCAAATAAATAATAATAAAAAATTTAACCATTTGGTTCCATTATTATTATTGGACACAACAATGATGACGCCATGAATTCCCTCAAAAAAAAAAAAATATAATGATGTTTGATATTTGATTTGTTCCAAGGATTTTTCACACACACACTCGCTCAATCAAATTTTAAATCAGAATTTGTCAACGAAAGTAAAAAGAAACAGAAAACGTCATCATTATTGTCAACCCAATTCATCATCATTCAAAAAGGGAAAGAAAAATTCTTAAAACATCTTATGAAAACTAAGAAAACAGTAAAATTCCCCATCAACACAGCTGACAAAATATATTTTTTTTCCTTCCCCCCTCTCTCTCTTCTTAACATGTTTATTATAATCATAATTATCATCATATAGATAGATAGGATAGGATATATGGCAAACAAAACCGCCCAACAACAGCAATATGTTTGTTACACCCAACCATCATCATCATCATATTGTCAAATGAAGAGATGAACAACAAGAAAACAAGAAAAAAAACACAAGATAAAACCTAGAGATATTATGATGATGATGATAAAATATAAAGTTTAGTGTTCAGTGATTATATCTGATTAACCGATTTATGAATATTTTTTTTCGTATGTGGAGATGCAAAAAAAATTCATCACGATTCCTGTTTTTTTAACGTTGCTCATCATCATCATCATCTAAGATCTTTTTAATAATAACCAAAAAAAAAAAAGATTAGCAAGGAGAATTTTGAAATTATAAAAAAACAACAATAGTCTGCAATAGACTGTGATTCCTGAAAAGATCTAATATAGATTATCATCATCATCATCATCGTCATTCATAAAAATGAAAAAAACAAAACAAAATCTTTAAATTCGATCAAAAACAAAAAAAAGAGATCAACATTTTTTTCATCGTTTTTTTTTTTTGGTAAACTTCCAACAACGAATTTCATCATCTGAATGAATGAATGAATTTGAAAATGTTTCTTTGAGAGGGGAGAGAAAAACAAAAAAAACAAAAATGAAATATTTTTAATCATCAAATTCGATCATCAAATCGACGAATCATCTTTTTTTTTCCAGTGTGAAATTGGCATCATCATCATCATCATGTTGTTGTTGGCTTCCAAGAATTCAAATCATCAAAAAAAAAAAATCAAACACCAAAATATCAAACATCAAACTGGGCATAAATCTTCTTTTTTTTCGATTCTATCGAAAAAAAAAGAATTTTTTCCAGTTACCAAAACACGCATATATTATTCTCATATGTAAAACTACAACAACAACAATAGAATTCAATAAATTTTTTGATGTTTGATCGCCAAACATCATAATGATAACAATAATTATTATTATTTTTGCTGTTTTTGGAGAGAATTGAGGATTCTATTCTTGGATTCTTTCGTTGGTTGTTGTTGTTGGTGGTGGTAGGATGGTGTTGATGAAAATGATTCGCAATTATCATCACCATCGTTCATCGAACGACGATTGATGTTTTGCATCAAGAATTGATTCGAAAAATCAAAAAGATAATAATAAAGATAAACTGTTATTACCAAACTTGAATACTGACAGGGGGGAAAAAGAAGAATTTTCTATTTTCATTTTCATTATTCAAAAAACAAAATGATATTAAAATCCCAAAAATAGAATCCGAAACAAAACAAAAAAAAACGATTCTATAAATATACAACCAAAAGGAATGAACAAAACAGAATATGTGTAACAAGTTACATACAACCAATCCAAAGAAAACAAAAACAAATGAATGAATGGCAAACAGCAAAAAAAAAAGATTTATTTATTGAAAAAAAATATTCATTCATTCATCAAGTAAACATCATCAGTATGTAGATTTGGACATAAACAACAACAACAACAACACAAAGATAGATAGATAAGTTGGATTAATCTAAAAATTATGATACTCATTATTCAAATTCATTTTTAACAAAAACAAATTGAATCAAACGAAAAGAATTCGTTTTTCTCATTCGCTTGCTACATTTGAAGATTGATGACAAGTGTCGAGAAGAAGAAGAAGAAAGCTAAAAACAAAAATGTTATTGAAAAAAACGAAAGAATCAACAAACTAACAACAAGATGAATTTGTTAAAAATCAACTTAGCAAGTCAAACATCGAGAAAGAGAGAGAGAGATAGAGAAAAGAAAAAACAAAACATCCATCATCTTAACATTTGAAACAAAAACAACAAGAATTTGCTTACGGAATATTCTTGCATTCATTCATTCGATAGCAAGAGGAAAAATAACACAGAATTCAATGAATGAGATTCACACAAACAAAACAAACACAAACACAAAATCATTGAACTCCATTTTCGATTAAAAATTTCATATTTTTCTTTCATTATTTTTTCGATCAAAATCAAAAATCGAAAAAATCAATCACCAAAATATCATGATTTTGAATAAATTTTAATCAAAATCATAAAATCATTTTCATAACATTTTCGGGTCATAAAAAACAAACCTGGAAGTTTTTTTTAGCCAAAATTGAAAAAAAAACTAAATTCAGATCATCTATTTGCACATCGTCATCAGGTAAAATTCGTGATGAAATTTGAGTAACGAAAAAAATTTTAAAATCAAAAAATAAAAAAAATCATCATTTTCAATTTAATTGAAAATGATGATGATGATGATGAAAAGGAACAAAATTAAATTTTTTTGTTTTAACACTTATTACACACACGAACTGAACGAACGAATGAAATCTAAAACCAGTGAAATTACATCATCATCATTTGATGTTGTCATCAGATGGATGGATGGATGGTGTTTGAATGATTTCATCTTTTAACATTAAATTCAGGCAATAGATTGGATTCCCTAGCAAACAAAAACACACACACACACACACAACAAACAATTTGATAATCAGATAAGACATTTCCGAGTAAAAAAAATTTCAAGAATGAAATTCGCTATATTGAATCCTGGTTAAACACAGGAAACAAACAAACAAACAAACAAACATTTTCACCTTGTTATCAAAACTGAGAAAAAAAAATTCCAGATTAGAATCTTTGAATTGGAAAAAATATTCAAATGTTTTTTGTGTTTTTGTTCACTTGAACAACCAGAAAAAAAACAAAAATGTCCCCGAATAACAAAATAATTGGAAAAAATCAATTTTCACGATAATATCCCTCAAAATGATAATCATTTCCTTGATTTTTTTTTCGTTTGTTTGTTTTGTTTTTGTTTTGCCTACTAACTAACTGAAATAAAATCGTGTTAGAATTTTTCACTACTTTTCAACACTTTTTTGTTGGAAAAAAATTCATCAAAAAAACTTTGATGATTTTTTTTTTGTTTCATTATTGATCATCATTGAATTTGGTCAAAAAAAATTTTAAAATAAAAAAAGATAAAATCACTAAAGGAAATATAAAATTTCGTGATTAAACAAGGGGAATATATTTTCAATTAAAAAATTCGGTAAATTGTTGAATGGTCACGACAAAACAAAAAAAAATATTGTCAATTTGAAAAAATCAAAGAAAATCTCTACAGGAGAAACAAAAATATGTCACATACACACACACACACACACACAAACATACACTTTTGTATTGATGAACGATGATTTCCAGTTGTCAATTTTCAAATTGAAAAAGATACCACAAGGAATATGTCCAAATGAAGATTATCCGCAAAACCAAACCACAAACACTATACAAACACAGATCGGAAGAATATAGAGAGAATAACAATGATGATGTTATCATTTAAAATATGAAATATGCTTTGTGAACAAAAAATGCTGAGCATCAAATCATCATCATCGAAAAACGGAAATCAATAATTGAAAACAAACATACAAAAATGAATTGAAAAAAATACATACATACATTTAATCAATTGAAGAAGAAAGAGATATATATTTTTTTCGATGTTGTTGTTGTTGAAATGTGTAACAATTACACAAAAGAGAGGCAAAGTTATGAATAAATCAACAAACAACAACAACAGAAGATCAAAGATTGGCTGATATTTTTTTTGTTATTCCGCATTGAACAACAACAACAACAAAATGAATTATTATTTAATTTGTACACCCGGATTCAGGATGAAACAAGATAGAAAGATTTTGATATCGTTGTTGTGGAAAAACAAATGCAAAAAAAAACATTACATCAAATAATGATGATGAGATAATCGATCGATCGATGAATCATTCACAATGGCGAATGGCAATTGAATAAACACACATCTGCACTGTCGATGATGATAATGATGAAAGAATTTTCAAAAGCACAAAAAAAATGTGTCAAATTAACACTGAAAAAAAACATTGGTGGGAGTCAAAATGGCGCCAAGTTTTAAAAAATGGGTGATGATTGAATTTTCAAATTTCAATTTTCGAAAAATATTATTCAACAAGCGCGGATACGAAGAAAATAAACGCGCGCGCGTGTTTGCGTCTATAATGTGTTTATTCAAATGTGTGACATCAGTGAAATGCACATGTTTTTTTCTCAACAACAATCCATCCACACGCGTTTCAATATTTTATCACGAATCAACAAAAGAAACAGAAAATTGGTTGAATGATCCACACACACACACATTTCGAATGCTTCATTCAAAACCACCAACGCACCAACAATTTGACACATTTAACAACAACAACAACAACACAACATTGACATAGACCACCACCACCACCACCACTATTTTGGAAATAGAAAAAAATTATTTTTAAAAACATCCCTGCACTGTACACAACATAACATAATAATCAATACCAAACCCCGAAACAAACAAACACTATCCACACACATCAAAAATTGAATCAAATTTGAAATGGGAAACAAAAAAAAAAAGAATGGTCTTTTTTTTCTGATGACAAATAATATACGCGCGCAAACATATAACATAGTTAGAAACACATGTTGCTTCACATGTTGTTCGCAGTATTATTATCGTTTTGCATGATTGTTGAATTCATTTTAGTCATCGAATTTGAAAAAAAAATTTGAAAATCCAATTCGCAATTATAGTGGAAATTTTTTTTCAACAACAACAACAACATCAACAACAAAAATCTGATCGATAGAGAAACAGAAATGGATGAATGAAAAAAAAAGAGAAAAATTTCATAGAAAGTAAAAGTTAATGAAAAAAAAACAACAACGAAAACGAAAAAGAGAAACTCTTATTTGAAAGAGAAAGAATGAAAAACAAAATAAACAAGTGAAAGAGAAAGTGAAATAAATTTAACGTGGGATAATGGCGAAGAAAAGATCATATCAAAAAATTGTGAACACGTGCATCTTTGATACATCTTTGTTTTTTACCATTTTCCTATATTATTGATCAAATGATGATTTTTGATGTTAATCATCAATTAACCCACTACTACCAACAACAACAACAACAAATTATCGACAATCAAATGCAACAGGTATATCAATCGATTAGATAATAACATTAGATATTTTTTGGGGAAATATCAACAACAGAAAATTCAACCATGTTTTTTTTTTCTCGGGCGTAATTCTTTGAACACACAAAGACGACAGATGTTTCATTGTGGCTATTGTTTGTTTTTTGCAAATATTACCATACCCTTTTTTTTTACCTAAAACAACTTCTTTTTTATCACCATTTTCATCTGAAATGAACAAAAAACAAAAACAAATTATCATCATATGAAAATCTTAGGCAAGAAAGCAAGAAAACATGCATAAAAAAATTTGCAACAATCGATAAACATCGATGATTATTTTTATTGGAAAATGATGATTCAACCTGGAAAAAAATAAAATAAAATAATAAAACAGAATCCATTATTGACAATAAATTACGCGTACCACAAACAAAGCAAAACAAAAACTTAGCACAGAGATTTATCCGAAATTATTATTATTGGAAAAAGGATTAATAATATTTCAATTTCATTTCTTTTCGAGAAAGAAAAACATTCGTATTCATATTTCATTCTGGGATAATTGGCCATCACAATCATTATAATCATTGTGGATTTGAATTGGATTTGAATTGTTCCAAACAATCAGGTTTTTTTTTCTTGAACAACACAGGTAGAAAAAACAATTATATTTGCATGTTTGTCCATTGCTTTCTTTTACTTTCTTTTTTGTTTTCATTTTCAAGATCATATTGTATTGATGATTTTCGCTTTTCTTTTCTTCGTTTTTTCCAAAAATGATGATTATTTTATTTTTATGAAACACTCCTCATCATTATCATCTTGTTGTTGTTGTCGTTTGATTGATCGACCAACTCTAACCAACTAACCAACCAACCAATATTACCTTCATTTTATTTCATTTCATTTTCAATCAAATCATCAAACAATTGATCTTTTGATCATCACCATCATCATCATTATTATTGCTCAATTTTTTTTCTGTGCAAACGAAAAAAAAATTGTTTATCATCATTATCCTCGTAACCAACTAACCTAAACTGACTAACCAACTTAAAACTACCTTACCTTACCTTACCTTACCTTACCTTACCTTACCAATAACGAAATAGAATTACATTACATTAGCCAAAATTACATGTAAGTAGCTACTAATAGCTTTTTTTTGTTGTTGATGTTGTTATTGTTGGTAGAAAGAAAGAGAAAAAGAAAATAGATATAATGTAAAGCCGATCACCAAAAATGAAAAAAGAAAATTAACCAACCACCACACACACACATCATAATATAGCACTTTTTTATTCTTGTTTCGAAACTGAGAAAGAAAGAGAAAAAAGTAGTATCCATACGATAACCTTGAAAAATGTTCAGATATATAGATGTCTTTATAAGATATTTAACACACACACACACACACTGCATACAGTTCTTTTTCTATTGAAAAAAAATCAAAAGTGAAATAACTCTTTCCATTATTATTATATCCAGAACAAGAGATATTGTGAATGAATGAATGAAAAAAAGGCGCCATGGCGATTGTCCAGAACGAATAACGAATAATAAACGAAATTGTTTAATGGTTGCTTCGTTTTTCGTTACCAAACATTTATCATGGTAGTTTGAGCTTGTTACCATCATCATCAACAACAACATTGATATTATCATCATCATCATATACACCATATTACCATCATTTCGTCCATTACACATCATTATCATCAACAACAACGAAAATTGACAACAGCAACAATCAGATATGTATAGTCAGATATATATGTAATGTAGATGAGAGAGACAAAAAAAAAAGAAAAGAAAAGAAAAAATATTTAATGATAGACTTGATGATGGTTGGACACTATATATATATGTGAAATTGGTCGATTTTGTTCCAGCAACACGTGTTGAACAACAACAACAACAACAACAACAAAAAATCATTCTTGAAAATGAAATAAGAGAAAAAAAAAGACAAGAAGTCATCAAAGAGTAAAACACACACACACAAAGACTTTTTCAACATTGTTAGATTATGAAGAAAAAATATTGAAATGAAATAATGAAAAAGCAGAACAATACCTGATGATGACAAAATGAAATTTTGTTGTTTTTGTTTTCGGTTTTTTTTGTTTGACAATTTTTTTTTAGTTTCTTTATATTTCATTTCAATTATGAAATGAGAATGGCGCCATTCATTCAAATTCAATATTTCCTACCCGAAGAATAGGAAAAGAAAAGTGGAAAAAAAATTTCGTTTCAAGGATAATCAAAAAGGTAATTCAGTCACACACACGTGATACTATGTATGTCCATTCGCTGTAATCATCATCATCATCATTGAACAATATGACCAGGTTGAATTTGAAAATTGTGGAAAAGACATTTGGGAAATTTGAAACTTTCAAAAAATAATCAACAAGTGTGTGTGTGACTAGTAGTGAAATCTAGTGGCCGAAAAAATTAAGGAAATCATAAGTATTTTTTTCGTTCAAAAAAAAATTAACCCCGGTTGATTGACAAAATCAAGATGTTTAAAAGGTAATCCAGAAGACAGAATCAAAAAATCAGAAATCAATATTAAGATGTCAAACATTTAGCAGAGAAAAAAAACAAATTGATAATTGAAATAACTGATGTTTGATACAGTAACAACAACAAAAAATCAAAATCAAAAAAATGTTAAATCATTTTGACCATTCTCCTCTTTTTACCATTATTCAAATCATCATCATCATCATCAAAAATATGATGATGATTATGTTGATGAGCAACAGGACTTAAAAGAGTTAAATAACAAAAGTCAAATCAATCAGAGTTCAATCATCATTCATTCATTCATTCAATCAACAAAAAAATGAATCCCTTTTTTCTCCTCCATCTATCCTCTCGTTTATATCATCATCATTATCACCACCGCTTTCCAAAATGATGTTTTCCCTGTATTCAAATTCAAATTCAGATGATTCAATTGTATATTCAATAAATTGATCTCGATATAAACTGAATAAATATCATCATCATCATCATCGTGAAATGTAAAGAATTTTCATCAAAAATCATCAGACAAAAAACTTAAATAAAAATCTTAAGGGCAATCATACATAAAATGATTTGAAACAGTTATCTTTCTCTATCACTTTCTATGTAACGCTTTCGCTTTTTTCATCAACAACAACAACAACAACAAAATTTACATTAAATTAAATTTTCGAAAAAAAATTAATCAAATACGAACATCTTTTTTTCCCTTCAATTGAATTGTTGTTTGTTGTACGAACAACAATTGAATTTCGATTGATCAAAATGAACATTCATTCATTCATTTTTGATTGATTGATTGATTGGATCTGATCTATTTGAACCGAAAACATAAATGAATGAATGAATGAATGAAGAATTTACAATTGAAATATTAAACTAAAATGTTGCCACTACTTATGCATGATGATGATGTTTTTTTTGAATGAAATGAAAATGGATTGAACTAGATTATGGAAAACAACAAAGATCAAACATCAAACAAACTGAACACATCCATAAAACATAAACATAGATCATCTTCTTGGTTAACCAACTGAAATTGAAAATACTTTTTCAACAACAAAAAAAAACTTGTTAACAAAGATGATGATATTTTCAGTTCAAATTCAAATTCAATTCGACAATAAGCGGGGGGAGGAAGAAAATAAAACAAACGGATCAATCAATCGAAACATTTTTTCTCTCTTCATTTATCTCACTCTCTTGCTTGTTCGAATGTAGATCAATCATCATCATCCAATTGAAACGATCAGACGACAATTGAATATGAATATGAATATGATGATGATGACCAAAATGGGAAACATCAAAATAAATTGGCAAAACAACAACAACAACATGGAAAAAGATAAAATTCAAGTTGAATATAAAGATATTTCGGTTTAACACAAAAAAAGGAGTATCCTGTTTCCTTTTCCTGAATCTTGAGATCGATTTGATTGATTGATTTTTTTTTGCCAAACAATTTTTTAAAAGAAAAAATCCACACATATCAGATACACAGAATCATCGTCCTATAGTAAAATGATTACATTGAAAATTTGAATTTTTCTAAAAATATCTTCTTCTTTTTTTCCCCGAACAAGATATGAAAACACAAGCAACACATATTGATGATGTACACAGATGATATGTGTATCATCATCATCACCCACCATCATATCAGTGGATCATCATCAACATTGATCTTTCTGGTGATTCAATCATTTACCACACACACACGTCAAATGTTTACAATGTCAAATCTTTTTCCTTCAAGGATGCTAAGATTATTTTCAAACAAAAAAAAAACTTTTTCCTCTCTCTCTCCCCCTTCCATCAAATTCAAATTCAAAACAAACATAAAATGTTTGTTTTGGGCTAATTTTCGAATGTTTTACAACAACAATTATTATTATATAAACAGATGGCCAATTAAGATTACCAAACAAGCAAAAAATCAGTTATCAAATATGACATCCGGCAAACTTTCTTTTTTCTCCCTTCAATGAATGTGTGAATGTTTCGCTATTTTTAAACCGGAATCAATCAATCAATCAATCGATCGATTTCAAATCAATAAATGTCATTTTCTTAATTAATCTTTCGAATTAATTATTCAAATTCTCCCCCTCTTCCCAAAAATGATTTTTATCATTATATATCCATCTGAGAGTAAACTGTGACCAGGAAAAAAATTGAACAATTTTTTCAATCATTAAAATATGCTGGTTTAATGGTGAAATACATTTGATGATCATCATCATCATGGTGGTGGTTGGTGACCAATTTCACCGAAAAAAAGATTCGATTAATTTAATTGATGATCATAATGGCACCATCATCATCATCATCATTTTAACCTTGTGTAAACCATCATCATCCGTTATCAATTACCAATTTTAGTGAGAAAGAGACCAGAAGAAAACGACTATGAAATCAATGTCGATAGAAATAACCTTGAAAAATGAATGTTTTTTTTCGTTTCTATGTTGAAAAATTGATCAAATTGAAAGAAGAAAAAAAAACAAGATAAAAAATAGATACGACGATGATGATGAAATGAAATGAATTTTACATTCAATAAAAGATTTATTGATAATCGTTAACACTAATTGTTTGATGATAGATAGATAGATTTAAGATTCAAAAGATTCAAAATCAAATTGTGCAAATCATCATCATCATCATCATTGAATAATCAAAAATCAAAATCGAATAAAAGATTTTGCAAAAAAAAACTTTATTGTTAAATTATCTATGCAAAAGTTTCATTTGTTGTTAGTGTTGTTGTTCGCAAATCTTCATTTCAATCGTTATTCCAAATATACAAAATTTTCGCTTTCATCTGTTGTTGATCTCTGGATGGATGGCAAACAATTTCAAGTTCAAATCAATCAAATCAAGATTCAATTCAAGAAGATTAGAAAAAAATAGAATGCAAACAAAACAAGAAAAAAAATAAACATAATATTTTCAAGAATTTGAGTACAAAAAAAAATTCAACAAGTAACGATTATTCGATTAACGCATGCGCATCATCAATTCGAACATTTTGACACAATTCGAACATTCATTGACAAAAAACAAAATTCTGTACTTACATTATCCTGCGATATCTTTGAATGTTGATGATGGTCATCGATGGAATCATTCGATAAATGTCCATAATCATTATTATTATTATTATTTAGATGAAGATTATTATCATCATCGATAATTGGAAAATCATCATCATAATCTTGAATTAATTGTTCATTATTTTCATTATCATTATTATCACCATTATCATCATTATCATCATCATCATTATGATCGTCTTCATCATTATCATCATCATCATCGTTATCATCATCATCACTAGTATAAATTTTGCCACAATTTTCAACAAAATTTTTATCATTAAATAATTCGTCATAAAATTCATCCAATTCTTTTGTTAAATTTTCAAGATCTTTCGTTATACATTCATCTGATCGAATATTATTATTATTATTATTATTATTGACAATATTTGTCGATATTTGATGATCCAAATATTCATTAGGATCTAGAATTTGACATTCTTCATCATCATCATCATCACCATCACTATTAATATTCACTTTAGTTTGTTGATGATTATTTACAATGGTGTTGACCTTGATTTCATCATCATTATTATCAATATTAAATGATTCAAGTATAACAAGGTTATCGGGAATTGTTGTTACACTTTCAATAATAACATTATTATTATCATTATCATTATTGTTGTTGAAATTTAAATTCATCTGTTGTTGTTGTTGATCACTACAGCTTCGTTGTTGTTGTTGTTGTTGATCAATAAATAAATTTGATTTAGATTTACGATGATAATTCCAATGATCAAATAATGCTGATGAATAAGCTGCTGCCATTCGATTATTATTGATTTCAACATTTTCATTAGAATTTTCATTAACACCGCCACCACCATCAATGCTACTACTATCATCAACACTATTATTATCATCATGATGAACAACGGTATTAACATTACTATTTTCATTCA